>NC_136730.1:3482500-3917500 GCF_936440315.1 Barbus barbus
CTTCAGCAGATTTCCCCTGAATATGCAAATGGACACACTAATCAATTAAGCTTACAGCTGGCTTGACAATATAATGACACATATGATAAATCATTATCCCATCAGCCTATAATTATACAATTCACGAGAACAAGTCTCTTGTATGTAGTATTTTTATTAACAATCACCTGGAAGCATCACTAAGAGTGAAAATATGAACGGTTAATTCTTATAATGCTTTAAAAAATTGTGTACAAAATTGGAAAATGAGATTCCTTTTGTCTTAGGGTTAAACAACAAGTGGTGGGAAACATTAAAATTAAATTGAACTATATGAAATTAAAAAATAATCAAATAAAATAGGTCTATGCAGGAACAAATTAAATTAAGTTAAATACATTTTTATTAAATATTGCAAATATATATATATATGTGTACACGTTATATACTATTTCTATTATAATGTATAAATTAAAATTCTACATAAGTTTACAAATTATTATAAAGTATTTAACTATTATATTATACACATTTTCTTTTCAATAATATCATTTATAAATTATTTAAAAATCAAACATATTATAAATTCATTAATTGTAAAAGTATTCAAATTATTTTAGAATTTTAAAAGTAAAAAAAAGAAGATCATGTTTTATGAAATAAATATTATATAGTTAATACCTTCTTTTTTAATAAAATAATTTTTAATTCAAACATTGGTTGGCTGTAATGGTAATGTTTTACCTTAGAGCCTCTGCGGTGTGCAATAAAGTTGGGTTTTGAAGATTTCTTCTGTCAAGAGCAAAAAAAATAAAAAATCAATCTGCTATGAAATGCATGAATCTGAAATCACTGAAACAATCAGGATTCAGAAATAAAGAGCTTCATACAGGTTTATACTCAGCAGCTTCATTCTGTTCTTCATCTTCTGGAGCGAAAAACTCACCCGTGCCGTCAAAGAGCTTTAACACAATACAGAAACAACCAATATGATCTGCAAATCTACTGAACACTGTCCCATGATGCTCTTTTATATGACATCGATTGCACAGATGATCATAATTCAGAAGGTATCTCACCTTTGAGCCTCGATTCAGTGAGTTTGTGTTCGTCTCTGAGCTCTTTACTTCATCTCCAGTTTTATCCTGAAATCACAGATATTGACTTTTATGTGTTTTCATTACATTACATTGTTATGGAAGCTTATCTCTTTATATTTATTTAATATATATATATATATATATATATATATATATATATATATATATATATATACATACATATATATATATATATATATTTCCCAGTTTATATATATTTATTTGAAGTGAAGTGAAGTGAAGTGAAGTGAAGTGACATGTGGCCAGTGTGGTGACCCATACTCGGAATCCAAGCTGGCACAGAGACTCGAACTCGCAACCTTTGTATTACGAGTCCGACTCAAGATTTCTATTCATATTCCAGAATTTGGACTTTCTCAGTTTATTTCTCAATTTTTTTTGTTTATTTTTTGTACCTCAGACTTTTTAAACTCAATAATTATTTTTTAATGAATGATTATTCAGACTTTTCACTTGCAATTCTGAGAAAAAAATTTTGTTCTTTATTTATTTTTCTTTCTTTCTTTCTTTCTTTCTTTCTTTCTTTCTTTCTTTCTTTCTTTCTTTCTTTATTTCCTTCTTTCTTTCTTTCTTTCTTTCTTTCTTTCTTTCTTTATTCCCTTCTTTCTTTATTTCTTTCTTTCTTTATTCCCTTCTTTCTTTCTTTCCTTCTTCCCTTCTTTCTTTCTTTCTTTCTTCAGAACTGTGAGATAAAAAGGTACAACTACCTTTTTTAATATTTTTATTCTGAGGCAATATATATGTTTCTGTGCATTGTGTTGTGTCAGTTAAAGGAATTGTTCTTAAACTTAAGTTGTAATGTTCTGATAGACAATTCATGTTTTTCTAGTACGTTTAATTTTTACTCAGATTGTTTATGGTGTAGTGGTGCATAAATGACACACTTCTTACCTTCGAGCTCCTCCTGATCAGCAGCGAGTGTCTGAGTTTCCTTCCCAGAGTCTGAAAGATCACCAGAGACACAAACACACGTGAAGAAGAACAAACACGCCGTTGAAATCACGCTGAGCTCACTGATTCACGCCGTACCTGCTTCCCGTTCCTCTTCATCGTCCCAACACCGCCTCCACCAGACGCGTCTGCAATCTGCCAGAGTCAACAGTATTATGAAAGAGATTTAATAACGTGAGAGTGTGTTCTGAGCAGCTGTCAGGACATTCCTGTGTTTGCTTCACCAAGCGTCAGGAGCCTGGTGAAGGGCGGCGAATAAGGGACGGGGTGGTGATGATAATAACGGGGAGGCAGCCAACTCATCACAATATGTATGTATATAAAATGTATACATGTATATAGGATTTTTCACGTGCCACAACCATCTCTAGGGTTTAAAGAGAATGGTCCGAAAAATAAACCATATCCAGTGAGCGGCAGCTGTGTGGACGAAAATGCCTTGTTGATGTCAGAGGTCAGAGGAGAATGGGCAGACTGGTTAGAGATGATAGAAACGCAAGAGTAACTCAAATAACCACTCGTTACAACCAAGGTATGCAGAATACCATCTCTGAACACACAACACGTCGAACCCTGAAGCAGATGGGCTACAGCAGCAGAAGACCACACCGGGTGCCGCTCCTGTCATTTCCATGTTTTTATTGATTTTAATGTCTATTTCACTTTCTTTTATGTAAAGCACTTTGAATTACCACTGTGTATGAAATGTGCTATATAAATAAACTTGCCTGCCTTGCCTTGTCAGCTAAGAACAGGAAACTGAGGCTACGATTCACACAGGCTCACCAAAATTGGACAATAGAAGATTGGAAAAACGTTGCCTGGTCTGATGAGTCTCGATTTCTGCTGCGACATTCAGATGGTACGGTCAGAATTTGGCGTAAAGAACACAAAAGCATGGATTCATCCTGCCTTGTCTCAACGGTTCAGGCTGGTGGTGGTGGTGTAATGGTGTGGGGGATATTTTCTTGGCACACTTTGGGCCCCTTAGTACCAATTGAGCATCGTTTAAACTCCACAGCCTACCTGAGTATTGTTGCTGACCATGTCCATCCCTTTATGACTACAGTGTACCCATATTCTGATGGCTACTTCCAGCAGGATAATGCACCATGTCAGAAAGCTCAAATCATCTCAGACTGGTTTCTTGAACATGACAATGAGTTCACTTTACTCAAATGGCCTCCACAGTCACCAGATCTCAATCCAATAGAGCACCTTTGGGATGTGGTGGAACGGGAGATTCTCATCATGGATGTGCAGCCGACAAATCTGCAGCAACTGCGTTATGCTATCATGTCAATATGGACCAAAATCTCTGAGGAATGTTTCCAACACCTTGTTGAATCTATGCCACGAAGAATTAAGGCAGTTCTGAAGGCAAAAGGGGGTCCAACCCAGTACTAGCAAGGTGAACCTAATAAAGTGGCCAGTGAGTGTGTATGTATGTATGTGTATATATATATATATATATATATATATTAGTGCTGTCAATCGATAAAAAAAAAGTGCTGTCAATCGATATATTAGTGCTGTCAATCGATAAAAAAATTAATTAATCACACATCTTTTCTAAAATTAATCGCGATTAATCCCACCTAACATTAAAGTTTTTAAATATACTTGTATATTGCAATAATTTCACATTCAATCTTCAAATGTACAATGTACAAACTACATAAGGACAGTATACTTTTTTATATTTCTTTAATGGCATCTTTTTTATGATTGAAGGCCAGCATCACTGATCAATACTACTGATGTCTCTATAAAATAGTTTTTCCCCTTAATATTTAACCATTGACTGTAGCCATTCAGCATTACAGTATAATTGAGAGCTATCAATTTTAACATTATTAGACTTAACTTCTAATTTAAGTGAACTTAAAACAATCTTCACACTAACCCATTATAATAAATGACATATTTAGCCACCTGTGCCCTTCAGCAGAAATATACAGAAAATGAATAGTTACCAAACACTAAATTCTAAATTAAATATACAGTGGTGTAAAAAAGTGTTGGCCCCCTTCCTGATTTTTTATTTTTTTTTGCATGTTTGTCACACTTTAATGTTTCAGATCATCAAACAAATGTAAATATGAATCAAAGATAACACAAGTAAACACAACATGCAGTTTTTAAATGGAGTTTTTTTTTTTTTATGAAGGGAAAACAAAATCCAAACCCACATGGCCCTGTGTGAAAAAGGAAATAGGACCTGCCTGACAAAGTGAAGTAGACCAAAAGATCCTCAAAAGCTACACATCATGTTGAGATCCAAAGACATTCAGGAACAAATAAGAAAGAAAGTAATTGAGATCTATCAGTCTGGAAAAGGTTATAAAGCCGTTTCTAAAGCTTTGGGACTCCAGCGAACCACAGTGAGAGCCATTATCCACAAATGGAGAAAACATGGAACAGTGGTGAACCTTCCAAAAATGGCCTGCATGGCAGAGCTCCAAGACGAAAACCGCTGCTGAGCAAAAAGAACATAAAGGCTCGTCTCAGTTTTGCCGGAAAACATCTTGATGATCCCCAAGACTTTTGGGAAAATACTCTGTAGACTGACGAGACAAAAGTTTAACTTTTTGGAAGGTGTGTGTCCCATTACATCTGGCATAAAAGTATCACAGCATTTCAGAAACAGAACATCATACCAACAGTAAAATATGGTGGTGGTAGTGTGATGGTCTGGGGCTGTTTTTCTGCTTCAGGACCTGGAAGACTTGCTGTGATAAACGAACCATGAATTCAGCTGTCTACCAAAAAATCCTGAAGGACAATGTCCGGCCATCTGTTTGTGACCTCAAGCTGAAGCGAACTTGGGTTCTGCAGCAGGACAATGATCCAAAACACACCAGCAAATCCACCTCTGAACGGCTGAAGAAAAACAAAATGAAGACTTTGGAGTGGCCTAGTCAAAGTCCTGACCTGAATCCTATTGAGATGCTGTGGCATGACCTTAAAAAGGCGGTTCATGCTCAAAAACCCTCCAATGTGGCTGAATTACAACAATTCTGCCAAGATGAATGGGCCAAAATTCCTCCACAGCGCTGTAACAGACTCATTGTAAGTTATCGCAAATGCTTGATTGCAGTTGTTGCTGCTAAGGGTGGCCCAACCAGTTATTAGGTTTAGGGGGCAAGCACTTTTTCATACAGGGCCATGTGGGTTTGGATTTTTGTTTTCCCTTCATAATGAAAAACTTATTTTGAATTTGTTATCTTTGATTAATACTTAAATTTGTTTGATTATCTGAAACATTAAAGTGTGACAAACATGCAAAAAAAATAAAAAATCAGGAAGGGGGCCAAAACGTTTTCACACCACTGTAGATGAACCCCTTAAAGCTATACAAGTTATTGATTTCCTCTTTTTTCTTTTGTTCTTGGATTAATAGACATCACAGCAGGTGGTTATTATCTTATTTGCCTGCTATTGCTTTAAGAGCTGCTGCTGCTGAACGTGACGTGGATCTGACGTGATATATGGATATGACCATAAATGTTCATTACTTGAATTAAAATGAACATTAACTGAAATAAAAATAGAATATTAAAAACTTACAGAAACAGGTAAAACTAAATAAACAAAAACTAAAACGTAATTAAAACAAACAAACAAAAAAACTATAGACTAATAAAATTGCAAAAAAACAACAACTTTAAAATAATAAAAAATACATACCAAAATAAAATATATAATAAAATATTAAAATATTAACTAAAATAGTACATTAATGATAGTAAAAAAAAAAAGTTCTTGTTTTTATTCCAGTCTGTAATCTTACTGCTTGAACTTTGTTCAAACATTCCCTCACTTTGCTTGTAAGCAAAATGCTGCTTTGGAATAAGTTGTTCATCTACTTGGTTTTTATTTCAGCTTTATTTCAATTCATAAAAATGTTTTAATAGTTTAATTTCCCCTGATCTGCATTCAGACAGAGCTGTGATCTGACTCACCCGCACAGAGTCTCTCCGAAGCCTGAACTTCCCTGCCTGCAACAGAGAAAGTCTCAGTGTGTTTCTGCACCGGTCCGCTGTATATGTTTCTGATAAGAATAATAACAACTTACAGGTTTCCATTCTGAAGAGAGTTCTGGACTGTGTTCAGGCCAATCCTCCACACACCTTTCCTGTAAAGCAAGTTTGAAGTATGTAGGCATATTTGTTTTACAAATCACACATACCATTTGAAGAAATATGAATCCATACGAGGGTGTTTCTTCCACTACAGGAAGTTTTCTTCTACTTAACATTTTCCCTTGTTATTACATTGTTATTACATTGTTTTTTCCAGTTATACCTTGTTAGACTTTCCAACATAACTGCAGCATTTTTGTGGTAACACTTTACAACAAGGTGTCATTTGTTAACATTAATGTTATTAATTAACATGAACAAACAATGAACACTACATTTATAGTTATATGTAGTTAACTAATGACACTTATAGTAAAGTGTTCTTTTTGTGTGTTATTTACAGAGTTGCAAACACACCTGACCGATGAGAAGAACGTCCTCAAACACCTGCAGATCGCTGTCGGACTCAGCCGGCGTGATCTGATCATAACAACAAGTTTCATCACAACCATTTCAAAATCATGTCACACTCTAAAGGCTCAGATATCAACACATGGGAGGGTGGTAAATATAGGATATTCTTCCTTCACGTTGTTTTTATTTTAATTGAATTCTGGCATTTATAAATTCACATTTAATTCTGAAATGGGTAATTTAAGAAGAAGTGAATGCTAGTACAACTGTAATATTGTTTTTTTTATTGTTTTACAATAGTTGATAAAAAATAATTATCTTTTATCATCAAATAATTAAATGTTTCACTTATTATTATTATTATCAAAAATATTAGACATATATATATATATATATATATATATATATATATATATATATATATATATATATATATATATATATATATATATATATATATATACTTACAGTATACTTATTATTATAAATATTATTTACAAAAATTAGAAATAGATGCACATAAATAAAAATACATTTATTTATATTAAAAAGTATTTTATAAATGTATTTATAAATATAATTTTTGCTTGCTCTTCATGTACCCTGTACTTCTCTCTGTACTACACCTTTATATAAGTGTATACAAAATATAGCAACATCAAATACTTAAATCAACAAAACATAATAAATAAATAAATAAATAAATAAATAAATAAATAAAAACTCTTTACATAGTAATTTTGTTTTGTTTTGTGTAAATATATATTATATTGTAAATACATTTATTTATACAGTAGCTTTTTTTTTGCGTTTACATGATATTGCAGTAATAAAAAAGAAAACAGAAAAGCAAGAGAAACATGAAAGAAGGAATACGTCTGGATCTGATCTGAATGAGCGGCAGCACAAAAGTGAATATTATCATCAAATAACATCAGACGCTGTTGATGACCATCAGCTAGAGTTCATCTCCCTCAGAAAAATATGCAGAAAATGAAAGGTGTGAAAGGGAAGCTGAAGGACATCTACAGTACCTGAGAGAGAGCAGGAGGCTGGTGGAGGCCCCTCAGGGCTTTACTGCGGGGAGCAGCTTTGGGCGGACACCTCCTGAACATCTACAAGGAGAAAACATTTCACATTTCGTTTAGACAAAAGAGTCGCATAAAGACTTAAAGACCCCAAGAAATGATCTGATGAGCACAAATTTCCTTTCTGTGTTGACATATTTCCTGTTAAAACAGGAAGTCTGAGCTACTTATTTCTAGGAAGCATTTAATTGGACAAAAATCTATATGTATAATCAATATCTTTGTTGGCAAGAGAAAAAAAGTACATTTAAATACATAAATAAATACATACAAACATAAACAGACACTTGTTTAAATATTTTTTTTTATTTAAATATATATTATGTTATTCTATATACAAACCCGATTCCAAAAAAAGTTGGGACACTGTACAAATTATGAATAAAAAAGGAATGCAATAATTTACAAATCTCATAAACTTATATTTTATTCACAATAGAATATAGATAACATATCAAATGTTGAAAGTGAGACATTTTGAAATGTCATGCCAAATATTGTCTCATTTTGGATTTCATGAGAGCTACACATTCCAAAAAAGTTGGGACAGGTAGCAATAAGAGGCCGGAAAAGTTAAATGTACATATAAGGAACAGCTGGAGGTCCAATTTGCAACTTATTAGGTCAATTGCAACATGATTGGGTATAAAAAGAGCCTCTCGGAGTGGCAGTGTCTCTCAGAATTCAAGATGGCAAGAGGATCACCAATTCCCCCAATGCTGCGGCGAAAAATAGTGGAGCAATATCAGAAAGGAGTTTCTCAGAGAAAAATTGCAAAGAGTTTGAAGTTATCATCATCTACAGTGCATAATATCATCCAAAGATTCAGAGAATCTGGAACAATCTCTGTGCGTAAGGGTCAAGGCCGGAAAACCATACTGGATGCCCGTGATCTTCGGGCCCTTAGACGGCACTGCATCACATACAGGAATGCTACTGTAATGGAAATCACAACATGGGCTCAGGAATACTTCCAGAAAACATTGTCCGTGAACACAATCCACCGTGCCATTCGCCGTTGCCGGCTAAAACTCTATAGGTCAAAAAAGAAGCCATATCTAAACATGATCCAGAAGCGCAGGCGTTTTCTCTGGGCCAAGGCTTATTTAAAATGGACTGTGGCAAAGTGGAAAACTGTTTTTGAAGTTCTTTTTGGAAAATTGGGACGCCATGTCATCCGGACTAAAGAGGACAAGGACAACCCAAGTTGTTATCAGCGCTCCGTTCAGAAGCCTGCATCTCTGATGGTATGGGGTTGCATGAGTGCGTGTGGCATGGGCAGCTTACACATCTGGAAAGGCACCATCAATGCTGAAAGGTATATCCAAGTTCTAGAACAACATATGCTCCCATCCAGACGTTGTCTCTTTCAGGGAAGACCTTGCATTTTCCAACATGACAATGCCAGACCACATACTGCATCAATTACAACATCATGGCTGCGTAGAAGGAGGATCCGGGTACTGAAATGGCCAGCCTGCAGTCCAGATATTTCACCCATAGAAAACATTTGGCGCATCATAAAGAGGAAGATGCGACAAAGAAGACCTAAGACAGTTGAGCAACTAGAAGCCTGTATTAGACAAGAATGGGACAACATTCCTATTCCTAAACTTGAGCAACTTGTCTCCTCAGTCCCCAGACGTTTGCAGACTGTTATAAAAAGAAGAGGGGATGCCACACAGTGGTAAAAATGGCCTTGTCCCAACTTTTTTGAGATGTGTTGATGCCATGAAATTTAAAATAAACATATTTTTCCCTTAAAATTATACATTTTCTCAGTTTAAACCTTTGATATGTCATCTATGTTGTATTCTGAATAAAATATTGAAATTTGAAATTTCCACATCATTGCATTCTGATTTTATTCACAATTTGTACAGTGTCCCAACTTTTTTGGAATCGGGTTTGTATTATTAATGGATTTTTTTCCCCTCCCCAAAATCAACTAAAAGTATTGGATGATAATTCAGACAAAAAAAGAAAAGAAAATAGAAACGGGCTCAATAGTATTTTCTTTTGGAAGAGCAAGACTATACATTTTAAATAAAATTTTAAAGAGTTTATTTGAGTTAGATAAATAACAAAACACAAAATTGAATATAACAAATAATAACTAAATAAATCCAATACTAATTCAAAATAGTAACACAATTATAGGGTTAATTCAGGATAATTCGGCATTTTTTTCTCCAGTCAATGGCAAAAGTGTCTCAATTTATCTGAATTCACCCTAACAAGATCTTAGTGATCCTAAAAAATAACACTCAAAATAATAATAGAGTATGGATGCTAATTTAATTAATTTTAGAGGATATAGATGAGCTCAAAACGAACAAATACGGACTAAAATCATTTGGTCCTCGTTAGAAAGATGTTCTCACCAGTTCTCCATTTGAGATGTTTGTGGACGGTGTTGTCTCTTGAATGACTCCATTTTGCAAAGCATCATGGTAAAAGCCAATGTCGTGTTTTGTATCTTGACGGGTGAACAGTAGATCACTGCTCTTCTGTTTGGACTGAACCTCATTCTGAGGGTCGAACAGAGGATCGAACGCCTCGATGTCGGAGACTTTGGCTCCTGCGGTGGACGAGGACATCTTGAAAATATCATCAGATTCTGGGCTGGAATTAGAAACGAACAGAGATGATGTGGATGGTGAAGGAGTCTCGAGGAAACCGTTCATTTTAGTTGACGTTTCTTGGAAAGCGTTGGCAGGATCTGATGATGAAGCTGGGGAGGGCGTGGCTTGGAATTTCTCCTGTCTGGATAGGATGAATTCCAGGAGAGGGTCTCTCTGATTGGCCGAAGAGCAGGATACTGTGTTCTGATTGGCTGAGCTGCTGTGTGCTTTCTCCTTAAAAGGCTGGAAAATGTCTGTGTCTTCACCCCAAAAGCCTGATTCTGATGAGGTCTGAAACCCATTCGGTGTGTCGTCTTTATAAAACTCAGGTGGAGGAAACAAAACCCAGTCTGGAGCTGGGAAAGGATCATCTGGAAAATCAGGCGTCTGATGAATGTCATTGCTTTTGGTTAAACTTGTCACGTTCGGTAACACATTGTTCTCCTCATCAACCGTTTTCACACCATAGTCCTGCAAAAACAAATATATTCAACAGGACACGGCAGGATTTCAGTGGCATATAATGAGCTTTGACTAGCTGCGATCTGAAACACAAGTTCATTTTTAGATGCAATATAAAGTTTTCTTTCTATTTTATTTAAAGCTCACCTGAAAAGTATGGTTTTCTCTGATTGTGTTACTAGCAACATTATAAATGTATTAACTGTGACTTTTGATCAATTGAATGCGTCCTTGATGAATAAAAGTATGAATTTCTTTAAAAATCTTACTAAAAGTAAAGTTTTGAATGATCTCTGATACCTGTGGGCTTGAATAAAAAGGGTTCCAGGAGCTGCTGCTGATCCCATTCTAGAGGAGAGAAACAACAAAATGAGAGAGTTTAGACTGGATAAAAAGAGCAAAACCATATAAACAGGCTCTACTTTGGACATTTAAGTGTTTAACTCTCTCTCTCTATCAATTATTCCATGCATCTACAACTCTTCAGTTTTATGAGCTGTGTTAAAATGGACTGGCTCAACTTTGATATTCAAAAAGAGAGAAGTGGATTCTTAAATAAATCACACAATCTAGCTGAAGCTAATCAGAATCTCACCTCCATAATCAGACCTGAGACACCAAACAGCGAATCACCATCCTGTGAATGGAATAAGGTTCGATGATGCACATTAACAAACAAGCCAGTACAGAAACTGAGATAGATTATATTGCACTTTACCTATTTGCATCTGTGATTTCAATTACAGTACTTATCTTTAAAGGCCATTTTTCTCTATAAATTATTTTGTTTCTCCATTCCAGCAGCACTTACATACACCAACATGTACAGTTTTATACCTCTCTATATTCTGAAGGGTTTTATAGAGGGGTTTCTTCACGGCCTGATTATAGATATAAAAGATCGTATTCCTAAAAACATGGTGAAAATGTATTTGTTTGTCTGTCTGTTGACAGTATTGTCTGATTTCTGGCGAAAAAATCCCAAATTCCTTCTGTAAAAAACTAATCTGCGAATAAAAAAATAAAAAAAATAATTTTGAACCTGGCTTTATTCAGTTTATATGCATATGAAAACATAACTTTTTTTTTTTTACTCGATTCACCTTGTTAGAGCTCGGGTTGTGTCTTGCATTAAAGTGGTGCTTATCATTTGATCATGAAGAGCTGCAAAAGCAGTCATATTCATATTTCAGCAATGTAAGCATGACAACGCATAGAAAGGCAAATACGTGACGTCAGTGATGACATTCACATATGTGCACTAGTCAGCATACATACGTGGAGCTAAATTAAGCTATAATATAGCCTGTGAGTTATTTTAATGGCAATCGAGCACATGAAAAGAATGCGATGAATTTATTACACGCTCAAATCCCGTATTTACAACATTTGCAAAGTAGTCAGCATCTGCAACAGTTTTAGCTAGAGACATTTATTTCCTTGGTAAGCGCAACAACCGCTGTATTTAGTAGAAATATTGATATTGTAAAAGAAACAAGCGCGGTTGTGATTTGCTTTAGTCGTAACACGTTGTGCAGCTCGCGATTTAATTCATTCTGCCTGTTTGAATCATTTTATAAAACAAACTTACCATGTATGCCGTGAGGTTTCCAAAGAGGCTTACAGGAAACGTGTGGAAGAAACCTCTCGCCAAACTTCTTATTAAAATGAACGCAGAGCTCGTTTGCGCCGCGCAACAGATGAGTTTGAGTCTCGATCGCGCCTCCTCTGACATTCACCTGAGCGAAACTATGTGAACCTACCTGACCTGTCGAGCTCAGGTAGGTCATATATCATCATCCTGGCAGCTGAGGAACTCAGATGAACCCGGGCACAACACCAAACATCTATTCAACTAGTGCAATAATAACTTGCGGTGCGCTCGCGAGCTTGAGGCGTTGTTCAGACTCCAAGCATTGCAAACACCTTGGGACTGCGTTTGAGTTTAAGGCACCTTGCCTGATGATGTTTACCCATCATACAAATTAAGTGTAATTAAGTGTAATCTACTCCTTTGTCAGAATCATCACCCTGCAACTTGAGAGCTTTGGGAATTAACCCATTTTTACCAACTCAGATCTTTTTCTAAGACTACAATGACATTTATAAATGCATTTCAAAATCATGAGCCACATATCTGAAAATGATTAAATGCCATCTAATCTCAGCATTGATTCACTTGGCATCCAGCTCTTTGGTCATGGTGAAGAATCCGTGTCTTGTTCCTGTTTCTATCTTTTGATCTACATAATTTAGGCACTTTCTCTTTCTTATCATAAGAGGACAGTAAACAATCACTTTCTACTGTAAACTCATCTGTATAATCAATCTTGATGCTTATCATGGTCGTTGGAGCTGCTAGATAAGTTACAGTGCTTTCCAAAAGGCATACACATTTCCTTTGTACAGAATAGACAAGCTTAAAATATGATATGACACAAAGTCAGGAACAGAATGAATGTCCAAATAAATGAAACAATGGATACATTAATAATGTTCTTTTCAATATTAAAATATCTGCAAATCAATTTTTGTCATTCTACATTGTGCAATATTGGTTTACACACTCTTAAAGGAAATCATGCAATTCATTGCTTTTTGTTTCAGTTTAATGTGAATCAAGTATTTCTTAAAGTGTATGATTATCAAGTTTACACTAAATGGCATGAACAAAAGGGGGGGAAATAAAGGAAAGAAATGTATCTCAATGTAAGTGAAATACACCAAACCTACATTATACAGGCTTATTATGCTATTATTATTAGTAGTAGTATTACAAATCTTAAAAATGACTGAATTATAACAACAGGATAAACCTGATGTGACTTTAGTTCATTGGTAATTGTATAATAAACACATAATGATTACTGTAGTAATGGAGTGATATTCTAACAGTATTACTATATTTGTTCAGTGTCTTTCTGGCCAAATTTACTGCAACAGCAAGTGACTACTCAACTACACATGCATTATCTATTTTTCTATATAAAATAAGTGAAATTTTATATCATTTTTAATAAAAGTAGTTTTTCATACTATTTTAAATGAAATCTTAAGTTTCATTTAAATTTTTTAAATCATTTTTTTTTATATGTTAGAGTACTGCATACAATTACTTGAAATTTCCAGTCCTAAAAATAAGGCTCTAAGCTAAACATAGCAGTGTTTAAAAGGACAGCAGGGAATGCCGTAGTGTTTGATGTGTTTTTCCTGCCACTGGAAGATCTGTCCATCAGGCTGGACTCTCCACGTTACGCTGGATCCAGTGTCCATCGGCTGATCTGAGAGGATCTGACTCACCTAGAGAGCAGATTTCAGCAGCGATTAGTGAACGAGATCGGTCTACTGATGTTCAGATACATGCAGTACAATAAAGGTTCATCTCACCTTCTTCTCTACGGCCTCCATCACTGCAGATTCATTCAGAAATCCAGCGGATGTCACTGAAAATCGCACAATCTGTCTTTTCGCCCTTTTAGCTTAAAGAAACATGCATATATTTAAAAAAATAAAAATAAGTACAACGTATGACTCTGTTTTTAGTAATAGAATTGGTTTGTGTTATCATAGACAATGACTAATGCATAGTAAAAATATGAATTAAATAAGAAATTACTGTTCTATCCTGGGAATGTTTTACAGATATTTTAATAACAAATTGTTATTCATTCATTTTACAGTAATAATCCACTTTATCTGACCTGGTTCTTTAAAGATTAAGCTCATAATACAAATCATTATTGGTTATACTTGCAGTAGTTAGTTCACATAAAATGATGCCTGCAGTGTAAAATTATAAATACGGTATTTTACTGAAAGCAAATTCTGTTCAGCATTTTAAAATTCTGGAAATATTGCATTGATATTTTAAAATCATATCTAAAATCTTTTTTTTTTTTTTTTTCAGTAATCATCTAAAATCCATTATCTGATCTGGTTCTTCATGGATTAAAGCCCAAACAAAACTCGTTGTTAGTTATCTTTTTTTTGTAAAGCAATTTGTTGTCTTATGACATAGAAATGATCTTGCATTGATTATTAACACAGCTGAATTGACTCGTTTGTATGTATATATGTATTTAGATTGCCTGCAGTGTATTATCTGGTCTGGTTCTTGAAGGATTAAAGCAGAACTCAAACTCACTGCAGAAGAAAGGTAAGGTATGCGAGCAATCATCATCCCCAATCAGTCCAGTCTCATGGACAAACCCGCACTTTTCATTGCCACTGGCATTATCCGGCTGTCCGTCGGCCCATTTCACAGACGGCCCGGTCACTTTGCTCTGGTCCGACCACAGCCACAGGTTCTTGGACAAGCCGACCCAGCCCTCATACTTAAAGTGGATGTATTTAAGCAGAAATACCAGAGCGTCGTTATTGTAGGTATCACTAATGAAGGCCAGGTCTATGTACTTGCTCCTGCAGTATCGTTGAGCATCACGCCAGGTCAGACTGTTAGAGTTAAAATTAAATTTGTTCTGTCCTGTAAAGATTTGGTGTTTCAGTCAGAGCGGAAAATCATCATGTCGAATGCAACTCATTTAGAGAAAAAGTATCCACCAAATGCATGAATGCAAATGATTTTTACAAATGCAAATAAGCTAAAAAAGGATTCAGTACAAGCCCACAGAAACATCTTACCTTGGTAGCAAAAAAAGGGTTTTTGTTCCTCACAAGATGCAACATGCCACTCTCCAGTGTTTCTAATCAGGCCACACATCCTCTGAGTCCTGGAGGTCGTCTCTTCCAGGGACGCCCAGTTACTGTAGTCTAGGTTTTGATCTTGGTAAGACCAGCGCCAAGCAAACACACCATCATACAGTCCCATCCAGGTCCTGTTTTGAAAATTCACGGCGGCTGCGATCTCCTGTATCTTATATCTATCCTCATCGCTCTGAATCGTGGCCAGGTCCACGTGATACTGCTTGCAGTACGATTGGGCTTCGGTCCAAGTCTTTGGTTCTTGGATGAGAATGAAGTAACACGAGGTCTTTGAGAAAAGTCCTGTTAACAGCACAGCATTCAAATAAACAGCAGAAAAAGAGGAAAAAAATCACATCAGTTTCTGATCTGTAATTCTGTCGACAGTCAGTTCTGGATGAAAGCAATCTGATTTTAAATCTGACCACATATCATGTGAGAAAGAAACAACAGGGGAATCAAAATGAAGTTCATAAAGCAACATTTTGTTGAGTTAACGTTTCAAATTACATTATCCAATCCGGCACATTTATGATGTGTTTTTAATGGATAAATGTGAAGCAAATAACAATAATATGATTTTAATTCTGTCACAGACTCACCTAGTAAAAAAAGTAAATTAAATGTTTTCGGGATCATCTCTGTTGCTCACAGCGTTGTTCACTGAAATACATACAAAAAAAGATAATCATTAAATAATAGCAGGTTTGAAAATTTTTGGATGGAATAGAAAAAAATGCATATTAGTCTGTATTTTATATTAAAAGCTTACAAGTGCACTAGACTGAAAAATCTCAAATGAAACACTTTCATTTCACAAGAAAAGACATCAGGAATGCAGTGGAATGACAAAAAATGCACTGTAAAGAAAAAAAACCCTTTAAAACTAAAATTAAATAAATAAATGTCATGCTTTATAAGGAGATTGTATTGTGACTTTTCCCTCACATTGTGCAACCATATCAATTTTAAATCACAAGTTAAATGGAAAAAAAAGAAAAGAAAAGAAAAGAGAGAAACACATACAATACGATCACCATCGCAGAAAACATTAAACATCAGAACATCTGTATTATGTAAAAGTTTTTACTTTCAACATTATTTAAACTCATTGCTTTTCTGATATAAATGTTTATTTATTTGTTACCTTTGATGGAAAATCTCCTCCGGAGCAGAAGTTCAGTTTGGAGACTGATTTCCATTCTGACTTTGCTGCAACATGAGTATCTTTATTCAAATGGCAGAGCATGAAAATCACTGGTAACTGAGCTCACCCATATGAAAATCCAGCATTTTTACATGCTTGCAAAAATGGCATTTTCCTGCTCTTTCCTTAGCAAAATCACTCGTAACAGAATTAAATCCTACAGTAGAGGCCCGATTATTTCTGGGACCTTGTCACAAATCCATTCTTTTTGAAATTTTGCATTATCTTGGCAACTATTTACACAATTAAATCTGTGAAAAACATTGAAAATGCTGGTACTAATCTGAACAATGTCTGAAACCTTTTGTTACAAGCACTTACTGTGATTCTGTGCCTCTTTATGATCAATCGCTTGCTGTATTCTTCAACTGTAAGTTGATTTAGATAAAAGCATCTGTTAAATAAATAAATGTAAAACAAAACAAAAAAAAGTTGTAGGATTGACTTTAGAACAATTTTGCCTCAAAAAACTGTTAGTACATTTCACAAATATTGCAAAGAAGTAGCAAGTAACAATTACATGTCAAGTGTCAAGTGCATGAATAAACATGGGCATATACACATAAAACAAAAAGGTATCTGAACATATTACCTATACATATACAACATGCTACCTATATAAACAAAAATAACTATACAACCGATATAAACAGCTAACCTAAACATTTTACATACAACTTAGACATATACTTGGATTTACATGAGACAAACATAATGAGGAGGTACAGAATAGAATACAAGAGACATTCAGGACAAAAACAGTGCAAACTGAGCCAGTGCGAGATAAAAAAATAAACATGAAAATAGAGTAGAAATACAGAAATATTATTTTATTGTAAAACACTCCAGTATAGTAATACTTGCTTTAGTTACAAATTCAACAGCTTAAAACTTTCAGTAAAATCCTCCATTGTCCTATTTTGTGCAAACAGATAATTACACATTTCATTACTTTGAATTAAAACATCTTATTTTTATTAATATTGACATGATTTTTTAATTTTTTTATTTAAACTACTATATTCCCAGGTCAGTTTTTGTTTTGTTTGTTTCTTTTTTCGTTACATGAAATTGCAGACATTTGCAGTTACTGTTTAATTTTAAAATGATGTCATTACAGGGAACAGCAAACAGCAAACACACACACACATATATATACAGTATATAGCTAATAATTAGTCAAAACATCTAAATGTTACATAAGACAAATGCAGTCTCCATAGTTAATGTCACCATCTGTATGAGTTACTGGTTATTTTCATGCTCTGCGATGCCATTTGAATAAAGAGTCACAGTCCCAATGGAAATCAGTCTCATTGTGTCCACTGAAACAAAGATTTGCATTAATGGTGATAAATTACTTCATCTGTGGAATGAACATGAACCTCAGAAAGAAAGGAAGAAATGAACTGAACTGGATGACATCATGTTATAGGTCACGCACGTAAATGTATCTACGTCACGCACGTAGATCTCCGTGCGCAGTCCTTGAAATCCATTCTGCAGTTAGCATCATAGCATCATATAGCCACCATGGCAAAAAGAACACAAGGCAATTTAATGGCACGAGAGATCCACCAGCTGCAAGCCCTGTTAGCACACCTCCCACCGGGATGACAACGCAAGAAGTAAGTCATTGTAGAGCCCTGCATGTCGGCCCGGGCCCGACTGGCCCCGACTTTTTTACGCCTATAGGGCCGGGCTTCGGGCCAATTTCCACGTCATAGTTCAGAGGTGGGCTGGGCATCGGGCCTGTTTTGGGTTTCTCCTTATTTTATATTGTAGACGTCTATTGATTAGTGATGAAAAAAATTGCCGCGCTGATGGAAACAACAGGAGACCGTGCCGCGACTGAGAGCAGCTCGATGGTGTTTAGTGTCCCGCAGCAGCAGCAGCTGAATAGTTCTGCGTTCAAATGCAAGCAATAGGCTAAAGCTTGCTGCAAAACCCCAGCAAACATAACCATGAATGTGTCTGCAGGAAATAGTAAGGAGATATTTGAATTATTTACTAATAAACTAATGTTTTCTGAGTCTGTGTCGCAAGGATGAAGTTGCTGATCCTGACTCGCCGTCTCCTCATTAGACTAACCTTTATAGAGAAATGCATCTTTACTGATTATGATTAAGATTATAATAAAAGAGTTTTTGTTCCCTTTCAGTCGGTCACTCCGAGTCACGTCGGATGACCGTCGAAATTGGGATCTTGCCAGAGAGACCAATCCACTTCGAGTGTAACTAAACGAGCCAATGGACATTGGCATGCGATCATTGCATCCAGCTGCTGCTGATCACAGCGTGAGCATAAGAGGCAGCAGGTGCACCGTATTAATTCATCCTTTCGCTTCGGAGCCGAGTGGCAGCGTGGCAGTGAGAAAGAGCGAGCGAGTGTTGGCGGTACGGCGCAACAGCGGTGGTCACGTCGGACGGGAAAAAAGATTGTCTTCCGGCTGACAACCACACTAAGAGTGTGCGGTGGCCAGCTCCCCTGCGTGCTTCAGCACTGAAAGAGCAAATTTCTCTAAAAGAGCAACATGGGTGATCGTGTCTTTTTAAAGATGTCCTATCACCCGTGCGTTTCTGGGTGTGGTCGTTTCCTGGTGCCTCAGGACGGTCACGATTGCTGCCTCACGTGTCTGGGCATTCAGCACGCTGAGGAAGCTTTCGTGGATGGTTCATGTTCTTCTTGTGGGGACATGACCATCTCGGCGTTGCGTAATAGACTCCGTTATGTCAAACATGACGGAGTGCCTCTGCCACGATCCAGCGTTCGTCCTGGCACCCGGGGTGACGCTGCGTCAGGTGGAGTCAAACGTGATTTGAGGATCACGGTGAGGGCATCCCCAAGTGGAGCTCCTCACCCCTCAAGCACTCCGCAGCCGGTGGAGCTGCCGAAGGAGCGTGCTGGGCCCTCTGCTGGACGGGGTGCACCAGGCGTTTCCTTCGGTGCCCCCTTTGACGACCAGATGTCGATCGCTGCATCGGAGGGTGAGCACTCTCTCTCCGGGGATGACGACATGGCTGCGTTTCCCCCTTCGGGTGTGGTAGCGTTGTCCGAGCCAGACCCAGAGATGACGGCTATGCTTTCCCGGGCCGCCGAGAATGTCGGGCTCATGTGGAATCCTCCACCGCGTCCCGATCCTTCGAGGTTGGACGAATGGTTTCTCGGTGGGGGTCGTGCTGGTTCTCAGCGCCCCCCTCCGGTGCCATTCTTTCCGGAAGTCTATGAGGAGCTTACAAGTTCGTGGAAGGCACCTTTTACTGCCCGAAACAAATCTTGTGGCTCCTCCTCCCTCACCACCCTCGATGGTGGGGCCGCTTTGGGGTACGCGGGCATCCCCTCGGTGGAGCGGTCTGTGGCCATGCAACTATGTCCAACAGCCGCTACCACCCTGCGGGGAGACCCGTGTCTCCCCTCACGGGCCTGTAAGTATTAGTCAGGTCTAACTGCCAGTGCTTATTGAGCCTGTGGGGAGGCGGCTTCTGCCCTCCACACCATGGCGTTATTGCAGGTCCACCAGGCCAAAGCCCTGAAAGACCTGCACAAGGGTGGTCTACATGAGCTGCGTGCTGCGACGGCCCTCGCGCTTCGAGCGACGAAGGTGACCGCACAGTCTCTGGGTCGTGCGATGTCCACGCTAGTGGTCCAGGAGCCAGCGGTACCCAAAACATCTATACAAGAGCGATTTCCTCAATCTCTGGGTCTCAAGAGGAGGAGAGTGGTGACCCGTGCAACACGGGATCACTTCCATCCTCCTCTCTCGCCAGGCAGCCGGTGGTTGCCCTTAGAGCACCCCTCCTGCCCATTCGTGGAACCAGGTAATGGCGGTAGCACTCGAGTCCCCGCTTCAAATCGTCAAACGCCGCGCTGTCACAAGCCTTAAGCTGGGTTCCTGTGTTTCCTCCCGCACGAGGAGGAATCAGGTGAGTGTTACACTACACACCCAGACCCCACCCCCTGCCGTTACAGGCCAGGCCGTCACAGGCCCCAGGGCGGGTCCCTGTGTTCCACCTCGCTGCCCCTCCGCGGGTACGTCGGTGGCCCTGCTGGTCCCGCTGGCACGGTCTCTCGGATCCTGGCTAGCTCTTCCCAGTCCGTCTCGGTGGCTCCTGCGGACCATCAGACTCGGCTACGCGATTCAGTTCACCCGGCGTACCCCCAAGTTCAGGGGCATACGGTTCACTTCAGTCAAGGCCGTCGATGCCCCTGTCTTGCGTGTGGAAATCACAGTCCTGCTGGCGAAGGACGCGATAGAGGTTGGGGTTTTACAGTCCTTACTTCATTGTGCCCAAGAAAAGCGGTGGGTTACGACCGATCTTGGATCTGCGAGTTTTGAACCATGCACTTCACAAGATGCCATTCAAGATGTTGACGCAGAAACGCATTTTCGGGTGCGTCCGTCCCCTAGATTGGTTTGCAGCAATCGACCTGAAGGACACGTACTTTCATGTCTCGATTCTCCCACGGCACAGGCCATTCCTGCGGTTGGCGTTCGAGGGTCGGGTATATCAGTACAAGGTCCTGCCCTTCGGGCTGTCCCTTTCGCCTCGTGTCTTCACCAAAGGCGCTGAGGCGGCCCTTGTTCCCCTGAGAGAACGAGGTGTGCGCATCCTCAACTATCTCGACGACTGGCTCATACTTGCACAGTCTCGAGAGCAGTTGTGCGCACACAGGGACCTGGTGCTCAGGCACCTCAGCCAGTTGGGCCTTCGGGTCAACTGGGAAAAGAGCAAACTCGTGCCAACGCAGAGGATCTCTTTTCTCAGCATGGAGTTGGATTCGGTCAACCAGACAGCATGCCTCACCCAGAAACGTGCTCAGTCGGTGCTAAACTGCCTCAACTTTATCAGGCAGGACGGCGGTCCCACTGAAACACTTTCAGAGGCTCCTGGGGCATATGGCTGCAGCTGCGGCTATAGGTCCGCTCGGTCTGCTCCATATAAGACCGCTTCAGCACTGGCTCCATGGCCGAATCCCGAGGTGGACGTAGAAACGCGGTACTCTCCAGGTTCAGATTACACCGGCCTGCCGCAAAACCTTCAGCCCGTGGTCAGATCCCTCATTCCTTCGGGCAGGAGTGCCCCTGGAGCAGATATCCAGGCATGCTGTGGTATTCACAGATGCCTCGGCCACCGGCTGGGGAGCCACGTACAATGGGTACACAGTGTCAGGGGTTTGGACGGGTCCCCAACTGCATTGGCATATCAATTGCCACGAGCTGCTGGCAGTTTGCCTTGCCTTGAGCCGCCTCAGAGGGCGCCTTCAGGGCAAGGACGTTCTGGTCCGTACGGACAACACTGCGACCGTTGTGTAGATCAACCGGCAAGGCGGTTTACGCTCCCGTCGCATGTCGCAACACCTCCTCCTCTGGTCCCTTCGTGCCATCCACATCCTGGGAGTGTTCAATCGGGCAGCCGACGAGCTGTCTCGAGCAGCACTTCCAGGGGAGTGGAGACTCCATCCCCAGGTGGTCCAGCTGATTTGGAGTCGGTTCGGAGTTGCTCAGGTAGACCTGTTTGCATCTCCGGAAACCACCCACTGCCAGTGGTTCTACTCCCTAACCGAGGCAACGCTCGGTACGGATGCACTGGCGCACAGCTGGCCCCAGGGCCAGTGAGCCTACTAGCACAGACACTGTGCAAGATCAGGGAGGACGAGGAGCAGGTCTTGTTAGTGGCTCCATATTGGCCCAACAGGACCTGGTTCCCGGAATTCATGCTCCTCGCGACAGCCCCTCCCTGGCCGATTCCTCTGAGGAAAAATCTGCTTTCTCAGAGATGGGGCACCCTCTGGCACCCGCGTCCGGACCTGTGGAAACTTCACGTATGGTACCTGGATGGGACACGGAGGTTCTAGGTGACCTACCCCAGGAAGTAACACTCACTATCGCTTCAGCACGTGCACCGTCTACAAGACGGGCCTATGCTTTGAAGTGGAACCCGTTCGTCGAATGGTGTTCCTCTCACCATGAGGACCCCCGGAGATGTTCGATCAGAGCCGTGCTTTCCTTTCTGCAACAAGGGTTGGAGCATAGGCTGTCCCCCTCCACCCTTAAGGTTTATGTTGCTGCCATTTCCGCTCACCACGACCCCGTAGAGGGGAAGTCGTTGGGGAAGCACGATCTGGTTGTCAGGTTTCTTAGGGAGGCCAGGAGGTTAAATCCTCCTAGGCCTCCCTACCCTCTTGGGATTTGGCATTGGTGCTAAGAGCCCTACAAACTGCCCCGTTTGAGCCTTTGCAGTCAGTCGAGTTGAAGTTTCTCTCTATGAAAACCCTACTCCTGACTGCATTGGCCTCTATGAAGAGGGTAGGGGACCTGCAGGCATTTTCGGTCGACGAATCGTGCCTCGAGTTTGGGCCGGCTGACTCCAGTGCAACACTGAGGCCCCGGCCCGGCTATGTGCCTAAGGTTCCTACCACTTCCTTTAGGGACCAGGTAGTGAACTTGCAAGTGCTGCCCCTGGAGGAGGCAGACCCAGCCCTAGCTTTGCTCTGTCCTGTACGCGCACTGCGACAGTACGTGGATAGAACTCAGAGCTTCAGGACTTCAGAACAGCTCTTTGTCTGTTACGGAGGACAGCAGAAAGGGAAGGCTGTCTCCAAGCAGAGGATGGCCCACCGGATAGTGGATGCCGTCACCTTGGCCTATGAAGCACAAGGTGTGCCCTGCCCGCTCAGGTTGCATGCTCACTCCACTAGGGGTGTCGCATCGTCCTGGGCGCTGGCTCGCTAGCAGACATCTGTAGAGCTGCGGGTTGGGAGACTCCCAACACATTCGCTAGGGTTTATAGCCTACGTGCCAAACCGGTTTCCTCCTGTGTTCTCACCTCAAACGGGTAGTGGCACTGAGAGGCCCGGCTCAGAGTTGGCTTGCGGCGTCCTTATGCCTAATTCTCCAGAGAGTTCCTTAACCAGGCAAACCCTGTTGAGTCCTTCAGCACTCCGGCGTCCGGATGTGTCGGAGCATCCGGCGCCAGGCCTTTAAACCAATGAATTCTTGATATCTGGTGTGAGGCTAGTGCCCATATGAGAGACCCTGTCGGGATCCCATATGTGTATCCCACGGTATGCTTATTAGAGCCGTGTTTCCCCTGGCAGACCACGTTCTGCCATCTCTAATGATGCAGCCTAAGCCATCTCAGAGACTTCCATGTGCTATAGGGCCCTACGGGGTTACTTCACATGTCTAAATGTCACTTAACCCCCTCTGGGAGGAGGTGACTCCGCAGTGTGCCTCTTCCAAACGGAAGGGCACGCTTCCCAGTGTTATCCAAGTCCTACTGGTGGGTTGCTCAAGGAACAACAGTAGTTGAACTTCTCTGTGTAGAGCCCGGTCCAATCATCTTCCTTATAGGAAGGATCAGGAGGCCTACACAGGGCACTGGAAGGGGCAGCTTCTGTGGCGCTTTGGTAGGGATCCCAATTTCTTCGGTCATCCGACGTGACTCGGAGTGACCGACTGAAAGGGAACGTCTCAGTTACGTATGTAACCCTCGTTCCCTGAAGGAGGGAACGGAGACATCACGTCCCGTCGCCACAGTCGCTGTACCACCGCTGAGCTGCCGGGTCACTGGCTCGGCTCCTCAGCGAAAGCATGAATTAATGCGGTGCACCTGCTGCCTCTTATGCTCACGCTGTGATCAGCGGCAGCTGGATGCAATGATCGCATGCCAATGTCCATTGGCTCGTTTAGTTACACTCGAAGTGGATTGGTCTCTCTGGAGAGATCCCAATTTCGTCGGTCATCCGACGTGACGTCTCCGTTCCCTCCTTCAGGGAACGAGGGTTACATACGTAACCGAGACGTTTTCGATTGTTTTATTTCGTTAAGTGATAATTTAAAGCTTTCTATAGATATATTTATCATGTCTGTGAAGCATGTATTCGCTCAGCTTCGGTTCATTTTTGTAAAGCACTCCTGTTCAAGACGCAGAAAGCGCATCATGTTTGTTTTCTTTGTTTTATAAAAGAACTACCTTTTGTTGGTATTGTGAGTGCACACAAATACAAGTAGACCCTTTACAGGTCCGAATGATGTATTACTCTTACCTTTATCAAAAAATAAAAACTACAAATAAAAAAAAGACGGCGTAGGCTATTTAAATGTGTTTCCACTGAAATAAAAGCAAGGGTTTGCGCTGGTGCCTCCATGTCCTGCAGAGCGTGCTTTAGCTTCCTCTCTCCGCACTTAGATATAGGCTAGCGCACATTATTATTATAGCGCAGGTTTAACGTTTAAACATTGTTATATACTTGAACTGTTTTAGTATATCTATAGATTTTATTTTGGGCAAGTCATGCTGATATGAGAAGGCAAAATTTATCAAACATAGGCTATGAACAGCTCATGCCGCTGGCCGCTTGGTCATTACTTAAAAAAAACTTATAGGCTATTCAACAAACAAAAATGCTTCAAACTTTTTCTAAATTAACTTAATAAAAAAACGAAATTAAATATAATAATTTTGCCATTACACACAAAACTGAACTGTTTTAATAGCCGAAACAGTAGTATAAACTGTTTTAGGAGAAGGGGGAAAAAAAGACGGGCTCCGGTCGGACTCGGGCCAATAATTTGGATAAGATGTCAGACGTGGGCCGGGCTAGGTCTATTGCGCACGATCCCATAGACACACCCCCACCCCCGTAAAAAAAAAAAGAAAAAGAAAGGTGGGCTCCCCCAAAGTCCACGGTATAGTTCGAACACTGATCACATGGTTACACAAAACACATTGAAATACATTAACAATAAAACAGGATAGGATAGGATGTGTGGCCAAGGATGGTAACCCATACTCGGAATTTGTGCTCTGCATTTAACCCATCCAAGTACACACACAGCAGTAAACACACACGGCAGTTGGAGGTTTGGTGCCTTGCTCAAGGGCACCTCAGTCGTGGTATTGAAGGAGGAGAGAGCGTTGGACATTCACTCCACCCACCTACAATCCCTGCCGGACCTGAGACTCAAACCCGTCGTGTCTTTGGGTTACAAGTCCAACTCTCTAACCATTAGACCATGACTGCACCAGCAGTAAATATATAATACGTTACATTAATGTTAATACATTAATGTTATAAAAACATGAATATGTTTTAAAGGCTGTCAAGTATGACAGATGTCTGGGAATTGTAAAATGTGCAATTGTATCACTAAATAAACTGTTCAACAGAACTGATTCCTCACTAGAGTTATTGAGTTATTGAGATCTGCACACAACAATCCATATCATATGACCTTTAGAAAACCTATTGCATTGCATAATGACATTAAATCCATCAAGATCACACTTTTACAATTCACCTTTACAACGCCACTCAAATGATGTAACTCTGAAGGTACGGTAATAATCAGGAAAGTTTATTCATTATTGGTAAAATGGCATTTATAAAACCAAACAGTTATTTAAGTTCTAAATTAGATTTTTTTTTCTAAACCTCTTGTTCTTAAGCAACTGAAAATCATAATGTGGCCTGCAACACACTTTTGGCCATTGCTAAATGTTATATATAAGTATATATAGATATGGTCCAGATATATATATGTATATATATATATATATATATATATATATTTTTTTTTTTTTTTTTTTTTTTTTGCCAAAATGGCTTGCATATTTGGCAGCATTTTTTGATAAATTAAACACTGTAAGAGATGTAACTTAGAACCAAATAAAGTCCACAATGTCTGATAAGAAATGAAAAACATTTCACATTTCATTTCACATTCAGCAGATGGAGCTATAAAGCAAGAAATGGCTGGATTTTGAGCCATTTTATCTTAATCACAAAAGAAAGGTATTTTTACTGACAAAATGATATAAACATTTTTTTTTTGTTCCCCAGAATTTGCTAGCACATTTCACAAATAATTACAAAGAAACAGCAAGTAAGACATTGAATTAAACATTCAATTCTGAAGTCAAAACACTATATAAAAAAAAATTATCGTAAAATGTGCTAGAACAATCTTTGTTTTGTTTTTAACCTGTTAACTAGCACCAGGACGCCAGTGCTCTGAACACTCTTTGTTTGCACGTGTCAATGTTTACGAATAGATTAAATGAAACGGGACAAAGTTAATCTTGTCAAACTATATATCATTCTGAAGGTCTAAGCCTCAAACATCGATCTTCTTTCCAAAGATACCTAAATTGTGTGTGTAGCACATTACTGTCAGGAACTGTTACCATTTTAATTTAGGTAGGTCCTTTTCAGCTGTGAGGCCCAACATGGGGGGTGCTGGCTAACAGGTTCAGTGCAGTACAGTATTCCTCCACAGGCAAACAAACACAAAATGTCATGCATGCAAACTTGTTTAGAATATTCTAGTCAAGCTACTCTAACCAGTGTCACATCTCCACTGATGACACATTTGGATTTTTCTGAAAGATTCTTGTGTAACCAGTTTTATCTAAAAATATCCTTTAATTAATGATACACTTAACTTCCTGGACTCAGTAAACATGTGTCTTTAAAACAGACAGATTGCATATTTTAAA
Source organism: Barbus barbus (assembly GCF_936440315.1). NCBI lineage: Eukaryota > Metazoa > Chordata > Actinopteri > Cypriniformes > Cyprinidae > Barbus > Barbus barbus. The sequence continues at coordinate 3,509,635 of NC_136730.1, forward strand.
TGATTATCCGCTTAACACGTGATCTTAGCATGCATTTATACATAGCAGTAGAGGAAGTCTTCATCAAAATGCAACTTTCCCCAAAACATGCACATAAAATATGTCAGAATGTTTAAATGAGCAAATCTAAAATCTATTTTAAGCACGAACGTCATTTGCACAGTTGAAGCAGTTTTAGCCAATGCATTTAGACTATTTCATGTGAATTTAGATCTTCATCCTGCAAATGCTAAATGATACATTTCTTATTTATTCAGCCATACATCTAGAGAAACATACTTGTGTACCTTTAATTATTACAAAGGACAGAGATCAGAAATGGGTTTGTTTCCGTGTGAGCACAGAGAGTGTTTACTGTAACTCAGAGATAGTTTGATGTCACTCGTCCAGTCACATTTTTCAGCTTCCAGTTAGAGAAACATGTTGACAGCTTTGTAAAACCATCATTCATCCTCAGATGTTTGCACATACGGGAATGTTTCTGAAACACACTGCAAATTTATGGAGCCACAGAAATGAAGTCCTATTAAACTTAAAATGACGATCACAGATGAATGTTGTGATGATCAGAAATCATTATTCACCCTTATGTTACTCCTCGATACTATTCATTTCTGTGAAACACAATTGAGTTTGTCACTAAAGTAAAAATACAAAATGAACAAATCTTTCAGTTGCCAAGCATTACAAAAAACAAAAACAAAAACATGCAGCATGCACACGTAAACGTGTTGAACCTAGCATTTTATTTAACGCCAGCTTGTCAATTTCCTTGGGAGGGACTTCAGCCTGTTAGGCTTGTTAAACAAACCAGTATTTCCGTTAAATATGACATTTCATCCAGACACTCACCGCAGAGGCTGCTGTGTAAGATCACGTTTATATTTGTTTAATAGCTATACATTGTGTCTCTCAAAAATGTTTTGACAGCTAATAATATTCCACACTTCTGCTGTAACACTTCAATAATGTAATACATAACACATAATTATACAAATACAAAATATCATATTACTCAATAAATTAAATAATTAATTGTTTTGCTGTAAACAGACAGGTGAAGTTCTTCTGTGAAGTGAAAACATTTGGTCCTGTGATCACCATGAGTTCCAGGTAAGCTGAAATCAACCTGCTTTCAAGGGTAAAGACAAATAAGTAAATAAAATGTACTTTCAAAAATGATGTGTAGCAATTGTTTTTGGTGCCGTCTGATGGAGAGAATGGTCAAACAAACAAAGAAGTAAATAAATATATACATATATAGACATTATTTGTAATACTGATTTCTCGTGCCACAAATTACATCACTGAATTCTAAGACAGTGAGTAGTCATTTTATCATTTTGATAAAAAATAGAGAAAAAAAAGTTAAAAGTAAATAACGGCAAATAACAACAGCAAAGACATGAATACAAACAATGAACACAAATTAAGACGTCTTGTGCATAACAGGATAGGATTTTTCGTTAAAGGGTTAGTTCACCCAAAAATGAAAATTCAGTCATTAATTACTCACCCTCATGTTGTTCCAAACCGGTTTGTCTTTATAACAAAAATTTGATATTTTTTAATGAAATCTGAAGGATCTCTGACCCTGCATAGACAGCATAGTAATGTTATGAAGCTACAAGAATACTTCTTGTGCGCATAAAAAACAAAAATTATGACTTTTTTCAACAATTCTTCTCCTCTTTATCGCATGTGTTTTTTTACATGAAGCATGTGTTGTTATACTCTCCACAATGGCTGCACGCCGCTGCAGAGTCAATAGAAGAAGAATTGTTGAATAAAGTCATTTGTTTTCTTTGCGCACAAAAAGTATTCTCGTAGCTCCATAACATTACGGTTCAACCCCTGTCACATGGACTTTTTTATCGATGTTCTTGATACATTTCTGAACCTGGGAAAATTGTAGTTGCATTGCTGTCTTTGCAGGACCTGAGAGCTCTCAGATTTCATCAAAAATATCTCAACTTGTGTTATGAAGATGAACAAAGGTCTTACAGGTTTGGAACAATGTTTTCATTTTTGTGTGAACTAACGCTATGCCATGTGTAAACATATCTGTGCGGCTTTTCGTTCCCATAAACTTGACTTCCTTACCTTACAATATTTCAAGTCTTACTAGTCTATGAGTAATAATCTAATACTCGCCATAACTTAACTATGATGAATATGGTCTTCTCATTTATATTTACATGTAGTCATTTAGCAGACACTTTTATCCAAAGCGACTTTCTTGGGAAATATGCTTGTTTCATTTGGCGTCTGCTGATTCGGATCTGCCCGATCTCCCACGCACCTGCATTAGAATTTACCTTACCAACGGTATTTTATTTATAAATTTTTTTCAGGCGCACGTAGATAGGATTAATTCAGTCAATACCAATTTTCACATTCACTTAGACTGACTGAGCACAATTAAAATGGTCGGCGATTTATGTTTAATTGTTTTTTTTTACTCAAGACCGTGTTATGATTACCACAATCTATTTGTTTGAGGACAGTTATTTGAAAGTCATTTATTGAGCCAATAAGGAATTGTTAATTTCCGCAATTTTCTTTCCATATATAACTTTCATTTTTAACTATGTAGACTGTGTTGTCAAATACAGCTGAGGAGAGAGATCACAATTCTTACTTATTCTAAAATTCTGATTAATATAGCCTACATTTGCAAATCTGCTTGAATGTTTAAACAATTGTCAAATGTAAACTATACTATTGCCAATGCTCTGAATTTTAAAATGTGGACAATTAAGCATTGACATAATGAAACTCACTCAAGCTGCTTTAAAACAAAGTATACTGTGAAATGTGTTAAATAAATTGACAATCTCACACAAAAAAGTCAGTTTATTGATGAGCATTTCTGGTCATGCTGTACAATTATTCTGAGAAACATTTGCATCTGTATTTTATAGACAGCCAAGTCTTCCACCATGCAGATCAACTCTGATTCATCAAGGTCTTCCAAAAAGATATTATCTACATACAGAGAAAAAAGTGATTGATGAATATGAGAAAGTCAGAAAATGGACTTACGGGATAAAAGACTCCAGTAAACTAAACAAAATAATTCTGCTGGTGGGAGAGACAGGCGTCGGCAAGACTACCATCATCAACACCATGGTCAACTACTTACTGGATGTGAAGTTTGAGGATGAAATATGGTATGAAATCACAGAAGCAGCAGCTGGAGATCAATCAGAATCCCAAACCTCTGAAATCACCATGTATGAGGTCTTTCCTGAAGAGAGTCCCATGTCTCTCACCATCATTGATACTCCAGGCTACGGAGACACTAGAGGACTGGACAAAGATCTGGAAGTTGCTGAGAATTTAGCCACTTTGTTTCAGAGCAATGATGGAGTCCGTGAAGTCGACGCTGTGTGTTTTGTGACTCAAGCATCTAAGAATCGTCTCTCAGACCGACAGCATTACGTTATCAGTTCAATTCTGTCTTTGTTTGGAAAAGACATTGTGGACAACATTGTGTTTTTAATCACACACTCTGATGGTCTGCCACCCAAAAATGTCCTCGGTGCCATTAAAAAAGCTAAAATCCCCTGCAGACGAGACAAAAATGGCAAACCCATTTATTTCTCATTCAACAATCGACAGGCTGAAGAACGCCACACTGAGAGACGATACATCCGAGCTCAAAGAGACGCCTGGGGAGACAGTGTGGAAGATATGAAGCAATTCCTTTGGTCTCTAAATGAAATGAACAGAAGAAGTTTAGAGTTGACTTCAGATGTCCTGATTGAGCGCATTAGATTTGAAGCATTCATCTGCAACTTACAGCTACGAGTTCAGGAGAAAGAGCTGAAAATAGCTGAAAAACAGCAGATTCAGGAGGCAATGATGCAAAACAAGGAAAAGATTGAGGAGTGTAAAAACTTTACCATTAAAATCAAAAAGACGGTCAAAGAGAGAGTGCCCATTGAGAGCAAATCATGGAAGCACAGAAAGGCAACGACCTGCACCGTCTGTGAGGAAAACTGTCATGAGTTTGACTGCTGGTGGAGTTCAAATCCAAGCAAATGTGAAGTCATGAAAGACGGCTTCTGCACCGTGTGTACAAGGAAGTGTCATCACAGCAAACACGTCAAAGAAAACAAGAAATATGTTGTTAGAACCTCAAGCACAATGATAGAATATGACTCTACAAGAAAGAAAAATAAAAAAGCCCAAGAGCAAACCAACAGGTTTTCAGCTGTAATGGATGATTTTGAGAAAGACCTGCAAGAGATTGAAACCCATAAGTCAATTCTTCTGTTCAATGCTTACAGGACCATTAAACATCTGTCTCAGATCGCATTAAAACCAGACTCAGCCTTCACTCTTCAGCATCTCGACTTCTTCATCCCCAGAGTGAGGGAGAATGGGAAAAAAGACTGGGTCCAAGAGCTGGAAGAAATGAGGAGAAACGCTGAAGCTGAAGAAGTGAATAAAGATGCTCTCAGTTATCTCAAAGCTGGTCTGGCAAAAATGTTCCTTAGTAGGAAATGAACAAATGTTATTACACTTGTCTGTTGTTTCATTAAAAGTAAAATAAAATATACAGACTTAAAAATGTGTTTTTACAGCAATGCCGTAAAATAAGCATTTTTGGCTCCCCAATAGGGTTCTTTCAGGGGAACAACTACAGTTTTCTTGAAAACCTGCACAGACAGCTCAGATGTCAGAGAAAGGGACAGCTTGTTTACTGCTACTGCTCTGTACTTCCTATCTACTTCCTATTGAAATTAACATGCATAAAGAAATTAATTATTGCATAGATTTTATTCTATAATTCTATATGTGAAATTATATGTTAGAGCCCGGTCTCATGAAATTGCGTAGAAATAGTACGCCAAATAAAAACGAAAACTTGTTGTATTGATATGTAAAAACAGACCTTGGCGTATATATGATACGAAGATGTTTGGCGTGCATATGATACGCAGTTTTCGCATACATGTGATATGCATCTACCCCACAACCCTAATCCTACCCATCGCGTAGCATATACACGCCAACGTCCATGTTTGCGTATCAATACCACGAGTTTTCATTTTAATTTGGCGTACTATTTATACACACTTTCATCGAGTTGTCTGAATACAGAGACGTCAATATTGGTAAACAATACACAATGACTGTAACATTCATGTCAGAGTATAAATCTGTCATTTTAAGTAGAAAATTAACTCCAGATGTAACAAAATCACAAGTAACTAAACCTAACAAAAGCAATACTAAAACAGTGTAAATACTGAAAACAAGGGAAAAAAACAACCTTATTGATTATTAATGCCCCAGTGCATGATATCAGTAAAGTTTTACTTCATTTTACAATGTTTATATTTACGCTTTATTCTACACGTGATGCTTTCTTCTTCTAAACTTCTACAAGATTAAATTGAGTACAAATATAGATTTTTATATTTTTTTTAATTATTGACTGAACTAACTTTTTCATTTAGAAATTACATTTGTTTTTCCTGTAGTATTTACTTCACCATTTTTTATCAGTGCAATTCATAATTGTTTTACATTATTTGAAGGAGGTTTATTGTAAAATGTTTTGTTCAAGAATAAAACCACTTGACTGAATTCATCTCGTATGATCATAATCATAATTGTTAAACAGTATTTCTTTAGGTGTGCTTTTTTAATGCAGAAAAACATTATTGTGCAATCTTAAAGTAAAATGGACATCAAATATGAGTTTGTTTCCTTACACGAAGGAAATTCCTTATACTATTTCCTTATGGAGTTATATTTCTTACTGTAACTCACAGAGATAGTTTGATGTCACTCATCCAGTCGCATTTTTCAGATTCCAGCTACAAAAAACAACAAAACTGTGGTTGTGGTTACACAGCTTTTCAACTATTTTTTCAGCAGCCCAGAGTCTGAAAGTCACAGGTAAACCCTGCCTACACCCTCCCCCTTGACAGCTTTGTAAAACTAGTCATTCACCCTTGATCTGATTTTTGGACATCCAGTAACATTCCTGTAGTGAGACAGAAACTAAACTCAGCACAGAAGTGAAGTGAAGTCTGAACTGCTCTGGCATGAAGACGAAAACAATTATTTCCCCCTCATGTTGCTCCAATAAGTCTCTGAATGCAAAAATTAATATTTCAGTTGCTATGCATTACAAAAACATACAAAACAATCATAAAAACGGCCATGAAAAGCAGATGTAACAACTGGTAGCATTAGCATATACATATGTATTTAAAGTATCAGCACTTTTCAAATTCCTAATTATTTCTATGAACATTACTTCAACAAAAATACATATAAATATCTGTATGCATGATACAAAACACACAGGCAGTGTTTTAATTCATTAGTTACAATGAGCAATTTCTACCAGCAGGCAACCATGTTTTCCTCGTCATTTTATTCATAAGCTACTCAGATATTAGAATGCACATTTGCCTGGGAGGGACTTCAGTTAGTTTGACTTGTTAAATAAACCAGTATTTCCATCAAAGCTGATATTTCAGCCAGACACTCGACGCAGAGGCTGCTGTGTAACAATATTTCTTTATATTTGTTAAATAGCTTCATTGTGTCTCTAAAAATATTTTGACATGGAAAAATATTCCTCAAATATATGTTTTTAATGTTTAAATGATTAAATATAATAATAGCTTATATGTTAAATAAACAACACAGCACTTTACATAAAAACACTCAAACTAAGTAATTCATTGTTTTGTTTTTTCCCTGTAAACAGACTGCAGAGAGAAGGCAAAGTTCTTCTGTTTAGTCCAGTGATCACCATGAATGGCCAGTGAGTTGAAATTCACGTGCTTTCTGTAAAGCTAAATTATTTGTGTATTTATTTATTGCTAATTAATATTCTCTAGTGATACTGAACTATGAACTGATTTTATAACAATCCAATACTGGTCACATACTAGTCCTGATCAGGTGCTCGATATTAAAAGGACTTGACAGAAAAAGTATCAAATGAAGGAGCATCATTCCATTGGCTGTAATGTTTTATGGTGACCTCGGGTGGACTGAATGGCTTTTGCACAAAATAGAAAAATGCTAGTGTAATTAGTTAAAAAGCAGCAAACAAGCAAATATATGCCAAAGTTGTATAATTTATGAAATATTTTATGAAAGTATTAAAAACAAAACATTTGTGTTTTGAAATTCAGTGATCATCTCTGGTTAATTTATATCACATCATAATAGATGTGACAATATCTCGAAGTGATTTAGCAAGCAGTCGCATGCATTCTGTTTGATTTAAAAGCTGCTATTCCAGTTATTTTTTCTAATAAATGAAGTATGAGCATAATATCCCTGAGGTAAATCTAATGTAACGAGACATGTTCACTTCATGCTTCACTGACATTCTGCGGTTAAAACACAGATTACATGAAAGCTAGATACGTTTTTAGTAAATTGTTCTGTATATTTAAACCCACCTTCTCAAGTTGATTCGTGCTAAAATTAGAAGAGAAGAGGAAGAGATGGTGGGTTCAGGTATCACTTGAACTGAGGTGCCTACACAGTGCAGAAATAGTTTGAATTTAGGGATCAATTTGACAGAAACACTGTTTCGTATTAAAACCTTCTAAGCACAAAGGTTTTGAGATTATTTGATGTGGCCTGTGCTCCAAATTATGTTAAGTGAAGTTTTATTTATGCATGAGCTTCTTCTTCTTCTTCTTGAAATTTGTATTGGCTGTTGAAACACAACAAAATTGTGTATTTCCGCCACCAACTGGTATGGAGTGTGGACATTTTGTTTTTTAAAGTACTGAAAAATAAAACTATAACAATATTTCTTGAGTTATTTTGTAAAATGTATATCGGTATAAATTGCATTTTTATTTTCTCCTAAAATTTCCATTAGAATCCTTCTTTCAGTCTCATATTTCTGACAGTACAGTATAAGAAGTTTCTTCTTGCCCACAAAATTCACTCCTTCCCATATCATATTTACCCATTTTATAAAGTGTACTATTTAATCTTGTGTCCAAATCTCATCCTTGATATTACTCATCTCTCTTGTTTTTCCCTGCACTTCTCATCTCTCCCACTTTCCTTTGAATTCCGTGTAACCATCAACCTTTTTTTTCTTCATCTCATTGTTTTTGCCACCTTTCCTTCAGTCTTTTCTTAATAATACTCTTGATTTCATTCTTACTTAGATTAACAATTAATCTTATTTCATTATTTTTAACTGTTTCTTTTGCTGCTTTATCTGCAGTTTCATTTTATGCATGATCTTAAAAAAAAACGGGATTATGGATTATGTATATTACAGGATTATGTAAAAGTAATGACAGAATGTGATGGGCCTTACCTGTTGAAATAATATCTAAAGGAATTACAATGTGTTAAAAAGTATGAATTAAATATTTACATTACCCATAATTTCACTCAAAATGACTGTGTTCTGATGGGTATTTAAAATATTGCTACCCAAACATTTTGAGAAATATTTGACTCCATCTGCATTTTACAGAGAGCCAAGACTACCAGCACGCAGACCAACTGTGATTCATGAAGGCCCTCCAAAACGATACCGTCTGCATACAGAGAGGAAATCTCTTGATGATAATGGGAAAGTAAGAAAATGGATTTATGGGGAAAAAGACGCCAGTCAACCAAACAAAATTGTTCTGCTGGTGGGAGAGACTGGTGCTGGTAAGACAACTCTCATCAATACAATGGTCAACCACATACTCGGGGTGAAGTTTGAGGATGAAAAGTGGTATGAAATCACAGAAGAAGCAGCTGGAGATCAAGCAGAGTCACAAACCTCTGAAATCACCATGTATGAGGTATTTCCTGTGAAGAGTCCCATGTCTCTCACCATCATTGATACTCCAGGCTACGGAGACACTAGAGGACTGGACAAAGATCTGGAAGTTGCTGAGAATTTATCTGCACTTTTTCAAAGCAAATATGGAGTTTGTGAAGTCGACGCTGTGTGTTTTGTGACTCAAGCATCTAAGAATCGTCTCTCAGACAGACAGCGTTATGTTATCAGTTCAATTCTGTCTTTGTTTGGAAAAGACATTGTGAACAACATTGTGTTTTTAATCACACACTCTGATGGTCTGCCACCCCAAAATGTTCTCGGTGGCATCAAAAAAGCTAGAATCCCCTGCAGACGAGACAAAAGTGGCCAACCTGTTCATTTCTTATTCAACAACAGGCAAACTGAAGAACGTCACACTAAAGAACGTCTTATTCGAGCTCAAAGAGACGCCTGGGAAGACAGTGTGGAAGAGATGAAGCAATTCTTTCAGTCTCTGAATGAAATGAACAGAAGAAGTTTAGAGTTGACTTCAGATGTCCTGATTGAGCGCATTAGATTTGAAGCATTCATCTGCAACTTACAGCTACGAGTTCAGGAGAAAGAGCTGAAAATAGCTGAAAAACAGCAGATTCAGGAGGCAATGATGCAAAACAAGGAAAAGATTGAGGAGTGTAAAAACTTTACCATTAAAGTCAAAAAGACGGTCAAAGAGAAGGTGCCCATTGAGAGCAAGTCATGGAAGCACAGAAAGGCAACGACCTGCACCGTCTGTGAGGAAAACTGTCATGAGTTTGACTGCTGGTGGGTTTCTGATCCAAGCAAATATGAAGTCATGAAAAAAGGCTACTGTACCGTGTGCACAAGGAAGTGTCATCACAGCAAACACGTCAAAGAAAACAAGAAATATGTCATCAGAATTTCAAACGTCATGATGGAGTTTGACTCTATAAAAAAAGAATATGAAAAAGCCCAAGAACAGTCAAAGATATATTCCATTTTAATGGATCATCTTGACAAAGATCTGAAGGAGATTGAGGACCAAAAGTCAAATCTTCTGTCCGATGCTTATAATAACATCAAGCATCTGTCTCAGATCGCATTAAAACCAGACTCAGCCTTCACTCTTCAGCATCTCGACTTCTTCATCCCCAGAGTGAGAGAGGCTGGAAAAGAAGACTGGGTCCAAGAGCTGGAGGAGATGAGGAGACAAGCTGTAGCAGACGAAGCCAATAAAGATGCTCTGAGTTATCTTAAAGCTGGCCTGACAAAACTTTTCTTGACTGGGAAATGATTGAATCCAGTAGAGTGAACAAAGGAAGTAGAAGCCTGCTGCTTACAATTAGAAATCAGTGCAGCTGACTGCCTGTGCACATGTGTTTCTGGGATGCTCTTCCATTGCCTTGCTTACAGTAGGCTACATCAATCAGATTTCAGTTCATTTTTGCAATATGAAGATCACATAAAAATGTATTATTTTCTTAAAATATGAAATTGTACCATCAAATTTTGTAACCTCATATTTTGTACTATTATATATAATGAGTATTATGTTTATATACTGTGTTACTTTCTTATGCCAATAAAAGGAAAAAAAAAGTGGAAAACTTGTGCTTGATTTGGCTTGCTTACATGTGCCCTAAAAAGTCATGCTAAATGCAAACTGACATGAACTACACATACTACAGATTATGAAGATGCGTCATAGAAGAACCTAATGTGTGATCCTGTACTGTTTTCAGGTGGAAGCAGAATAATTATCAATTCAATTACAGTAAACTAATTAAAGTCAGACAGGCAGACCATATACGTATATGCCAAATGCTTTACTGAATAACCATTAAGATGAGTTGGATGATCAAATGGATGAAAAATTACCAAATCTACTGTATTAAATGCAAAATAAAGAGTTTCATGAATTATGAAATAAACTGAAAAAACACGGCTAACCGCTTCACCGATCACATCTGTATGACAGCACCCAACACCCAACATAAACAATCCATATAACCTATACTGTCAAAACTGTTCTGTGAATTTGTATTTCAGCCACAAAACTGTTTTAATGAAGTATGACTGACTCCTGCTGGAGTCATGTTGCGTCACCCTTCCCCATCAAACAAAGCCTGCGGGAGAGACGCTGATGTGCGCACACATGTCCACAGATTCCGAAGTGCAAAGGGACTATTATTTAAACGTTTTCCTTTTCAGGTATGGTGCTGTATGTTCATTGAGTTATAATGAAAAAAAGCCTGTAACCCTTTATTTTAGGGTCTCTTAACTAGTTGCTTATTAGCATGCATATTACTAGAATATTAGCCATTTATTAGTAGTAATTAAGCACATATTAATGTCTTATTCTACAAGACCTTATTCTACATCCCTAATCCTACCCAATGCCTAAACTTAACAACTACCTTAATAACTATTAATAATCAGCAAATCAGGAATTTATTGAGGGAAAAGTCGTAGTTAATAGTGAATAAGTGTTCCCTATTCTAAAGTGTTGCTGAAAAGCCTAATTTTTGCATTAGGCAATTCAGCACTAACTTTGTGTGATTTCATGGATTTCATAAAATTTGATAAATAAAACTAGCCGCATATTCATTTTAATCATGTGACAGACTGAACTGGTATTACTGAAAAAAAAAAGAAAAAATAGAAAAATACAGCAAATATAGCAGGAAAGTCCTTTCTATTATTATTGTCTACCTTGAGATATTTCACAAACGGCCCAAGAGCTTTGCTGTGAGAAATCCATCACGATATGCTCTCAAATGGTGTAAGTCTTATTAATGCATGCTCTCCCAGAAAAAAAGTTTGAAATCGTTTTTGTTATCGTAATTATTCTTTCTTTCTTTCTTTCTATGAAACAATGAACATTTAGAAGACTGCTTACAAAGAGAAATCAATGCAGATGACATTCAGTACACAGGTGTTTCACTCATATATAACAGGGGTTGCTGTTATATAAATTGCCACGCTAGTGGAAATAACACGAGACCGTGGACATGAGACCATGCTACCACGACTGTCAAGACCGGCTCGACGGTGGTTAGTGTCCCATCAGCAGCAGCATGTATGATACGTGCCTTCAGCACAGCTGGAAGAGTTTCGCATTCAAGCACACAATAGGCTAAAGCTTGCCATAAAGCATCAGCAGAAGTAATTACCATGAATTTGTTGGGTGGAAATAGAAAGGACATATTTTAATTATTTATTAATAAACTAATGTTTTCTGAGTCAGTGTCGCAAAGATGAAGTTGATGATCCTTACTTGCCATCTCCTCATTGGATGCTCCTTTGCATCTTTACGTAATGAAAGAGTTTTTGTTTTCAATTTGAATTATTTCATTAGTAATTCAAAGCTTTCTATAGAGTTTTAGTTCATTTTTGTGAAGCACTCTTGTTCAAGACCGAGATGGCAGAAAGCGCATCCTGTTGTTTCCAATGCAAGTGATCGCGCAGGGTCCTCCATGTCCTGCAAAGTGCACTTTAGCTTCCACTTTCGGCACAAACGATTGGATATGCACCTATCACGTATTTATATAGGTTAAATGTTTAAACTAACATTGGGATATGCTTGAACTGTTTTATATCTATATATTTTATTTTATGCAAGTCGTGATGATTTGAGAAGGCTAAATTTATAAGCTATGATCGACTCACTGTCTGCCGCTGGCCACTTGGTCATGACTTTAAAAAACTAAAACTTACATTTAACAAACAAGAAATGCTCCAAACGTTTTTCTAAATTAGCATTTATATTGTTGTATACTGTGTTATATAGGAATACAATTAAAAAGTGAACAATTTTGTTCTTTAATTTGCTTTTTTTACTCTCGTATGAAAGTGTAAGCAGACATGAGCAAATTGACATGAAGAACACAACCACAGAAAACATAGAGAGTATAAGATGCTTTATTTAAAGAATAAGTAAAGAAGGGAAAAAATAATTAATCCTGTACTGTTAAACATATTGTAAAATTATTAGGCAAGGCATTAGGCATAATAGCTAAAAGCAGACTCCCCTTGTTTTGTGTGAACCCCTGGTATTTCTAACTGACTCGATCCTAATGATCTGAGTGGCCTGTTAGGTTTATATTCAGTGAGAATACCTGCAATGTATTTAGGTCTTAGGCCATTGAGGCCATTTAATCCTTGCAGTGTTTTTGAAATGAGAGTGTGCTGATTAATTACTGCTTTGACATGACTCCTGAAAATAAGGTCTGTCTCCAGAATCAACTCAAGATTCTTGACTTGATTTTTAGTTGTTTGACCCCTAGAGTCAAGGTATGCATTCACCTTGAGAACTTCATCTTTGATAATATAATACATATTTGATGTTTTTGGTTCACCTACAGCCGATGGAGGAGGGTTTGGGCCCTGGCGTTGTGGCAGCGGTCGGAGTGCTCTCACAGGAGGAGGAGGGAGAGCTGGGCCTGCAGCCTTTAGTGGTTGGGGGGCCCACCGTTAATTAGCTGATATCGGGGGGCTCACAGCAAAAGAGTGGGAGAGTTTGGTCCCAGCATACACCAGTTCCTCCATTTTCTATGAGACGCTTAGAAGTGGAGATGCTGGAGAAAGGAATAATGTGTCGTATCTGGGGTGGCGGATACTACATTTGAGGATTCCTCACCCACATTCATTAATGCTTCAAATCTGTTCTCAAGATGTATAGGGGGTGGTAGAATAGTGTTTGCCAGCCTTGTCGCAGCCGTATCTGGGGTGGCGGATACTACATTTGAGGATTCCTCACCCACATTCATTAATGCTTCAAATCTGTTCTCAAGATGTATAGGGGGTGGTAGAATAGTGTTTGCCAGCCTTGTCGCAGCCGTATCTGGGGTGGCGGATACTATGGCAGCAACATGAGATACTCGTGTCAATCTGATGTCTCAAATGTGTAAGATATCAGAGACTGAATCAGACAAATTTAAGATGCATCAGAACATTGAAACCCGAAGAGCTGGAATGCAGAGAGGCCTCAAAGCTGTAACAGGACAACGCCATAAATCGGATTCCTGGCTCCTAACCAGCAAGCCTCTTTCACAAAACAGCTTGCAACATTGAGACAAAAGAACACTTATTAATAATTCCAATTCAAGAAGGAGACTGTCAAATTTGTTTGCAAGTAATCAAGACTGATGGTTACATGTAAACCTGTGATAGAAAATCACGATCTACAGACTCTCTTGGGCAGGTCTCCACACACAGAAGACAAAGAACCAGACTGAAAGTCCTTCGCTCACAGAGACAATCTGTTCATGGGCACTAAAAATCATCTTAAAAGGACCTATGAGTTATTTCTCTGGATAGAAATAACCCATATTATGTTTATAACCCACACATTTGACTATCCATTGTTTTAATCAACTATTATGTATGTCTTTTTAATCATTATTGAATAGCTGAAGGATTCAGATGCATGTATGGTATGTATGAGTTTGAAAATTCATGTTTTAAATGTTTCTTCCAATCAATTCTTTGTCAAAGGCATCATAGTCTTGTTATAGAAATAATGTTCAAAAGTATACTTTGCAAGAGCCTGTATAGTTCGGACCTCTGACTGAACAGATAACAACGATTTATTAGTGGGGTGGAGAAGCAGATTTGGAAGGTTTTTGGATGGGCACAGGTGGACCTCTTTGCGACTCGAGAGTCAGCACAATGTCCCCTCTGGTTCGCTCTAGCTCCTCCAGCTCCTCTGGGACTGGACGCTATGGTACAGATGTGGCCGATGCTTTGTCGGTACGCCTTCCCACCGATCGCTCTGCTCTTGGGAGTTCTGGCGAAAGTGCGCCGGGACGAGGTCAGTCTACTGTTAGTAGCGCCGTTCTGGCCGGGCCGAGTATGGTTATCGGACCTGATTTCTCTCCTCGACGGCACCCCATGGCCGGTGCCGATCAGGAGAGATCTCCTCTCACAGGCCAGGGGCACCATTGTGCACCCTTGCCCGAAGCGGTGGAAGCTGTGGGTGTGCCCTCTGAGGGGGCGCAACTCATAGCTTCCAGTCTGTCAACCGAGGTTGTCGAGACCATCCTCCAATCCAGAGCTCCCTCCTCGAGGAAACTGTACGCCTTGAAGTGGAAACTCTTCACTTCTTGGTGCGGGGACCGCCAGCTCAACCCAGTCAACTGCCCGATTCGCGCAGTCCTGGAGTTCCTGCAGTCCCGTTTCTCCGCAGGGTTAACCCACTCCACTATTAAGGTCTATGTGGCAGCTATCTCGTCGTACCACGCCGTTATTGGTGGCCAGTCAGTGGGTAGACACCCCCTGGTTACACGTTTCTTCCGCGGTGCACTGAGGCCGCCTGTACGATCCCGTGTCGCCACGTAGGACCTGGCTGTGGTACTGGAGGCTTTGTGCAAGGCACCCTTTGAGCCCATTGAGGAGATAACAGATAGACTCCTCACCATTAAGACCGTCTTCTTGTTGGCCATCACTTCTCTGAGGAGGGTGAGTGACCTTCAGGCCCTGTCTGCGGCCCCTTCGTGCAATGACTTTGCACCCGGTTCGGCGAAAGTCTTTCTCTAACCCCGTGCGGGGTACGTACCGAAGGTTCCGACGGTCGTACCACAGCCAGTCGTACTCCAGGCCTTCTGTCCTCCTCCCTTCAGGGAGCCAGACCAGGAAAGGCACAACTGTATGTGTCCAGTGCGATATTAATCTTGCATACGAGGCCTCTGAGCGTCCCCCGCCGCTGGGAGTCAGAGCGCACTCAACTCGAGGTGTGGCGGCCTCCAAGGCCTTCTGGGCAGGTGTCTCCATGCAGGACATCTGCAACGCTGCTGGGTGGTCCACGCCCCTGACATTTACAAGGTTCTATAACCTCGACAATCGAGCCACTCCAGGCTCCTCCGTCCTCTCAACCTGACACCATGCAGGGACTTGTCCGTCTGGCGGCGTTGGTATAGCGTTCCCATATGCGTTTTGACACAGCTCAAAGTTCCTGGAAGGGAACGTACCAGGTTACGTATTTAACCCAGGTTCCCTGAAGGGCACAAGAGCTGCGTCAAAATGCATATGGGAACGCTATACCAACGCCGCCAGACTGACAAGTCCCTGCATGGTGTCAGGCTGAGAGGACGGAGGAGCCTGGAGTGGCTCGATTGTCGAGGTTATAGAACCCCGCCCCTGATGCCGCGCCCTTCCATTGGACTAGTTGTATACGATATTCAGAGCGTGGTCACGCTGATGGCGTTCCCATATGCATTTTGACGCAGCTCTCATTCCCTTCAGGGAACCTGGGTTACATACGTAACCTGGTACGTTTTTCATCAACTGGTCAAAATTTACAACAGGGCATGAAAATTCGGTCAGACAATGAATGTAATTGTAAATCCACTCTCTGACACTAGGTGGCGCTTATGAAAAAGCAGAATTACATCAGTTTCTCTGTAACATCCATGAACAAAGCAGCATTGCAGTTAAGAAGACTACTTTATTAGGTATTATATGTAGAAAGGATGAAAACAAAATGCCATCGAATCTTTTCTGAAGACAGTCAGAACCTTCAGAGGTACATTCATTTATTCATTCATTCATTCAACCACATCTTAAAAAAAAACATTCTAGGTGATAAGAGAACAATGTCTGAAAACCGAGACAAAATATGAGGACAAAGAAACCAGCATAGTCATGCCAGTCAAACAAGTCGGTGAAGGAACCAAACCTGAAACACAAAGAAACCTGTATACACAAGAAACTACTGTGTCAAGACCATTAGGTATTTTCGGGAGTTCCCAACATTACTGAAAGTGAAAGAATGATCTTACAGACAAATATTAGGATTGGATGTAGTGTATTAAAGACAGCAAACTAAGAAAGTGAAAGTGCGAAATATACAGTTTTCTGACTACAGAGTGCATTTACATGCAAAAATCTTCATGCAGGTGCAATAGATTTTGGGCATAAAAAGAAAAGTCGAATTGTTGACTTGGTGCACAATTCAGTTCACTAACTTTTAAAATGAACTTTGCACGGTTTTACAGATTTGCAAAAAATGTGTCCTCTAAACGTAAACAAATAAAACTACCCAGCTCATGTTCCTTCCAATCACATGACAGACTTAAGATGATTAATATTCCTGGGAATTCCAGAGCAGGATAGATGTCCTCCTCTTATCCAGATATAATGCAGCTCCCTTGAGACTTTCCACAAATGACTCAGGAAGAACTGTGACTGTGAAAAATATCAAGACTCAGTTTACAGTTTTGAAAATGGAAGCATCAACAAAACTACTACTATGTAGGTGTTTGTTGAGAGAGAATGAAAGCTACTGAATGTTACATTATTTACATATGATGAGTTTTAACTCAATAGAAAGCAGCAAAATAAATGTTTCAATTATTTACTTGCTTGATCAACACAGGTTGAATTTGCAAATAATTGAATCTTAATTTAAAGATTTAGGCAATGACTAGACTATACAAAAATATTAATGTCAGATTATTTTTGAAAAGATTGGATTATTCTTTATCAATGTAAAATGCAAACACATTTTTTAAATTGGTCAAACAATTTAAATAAATTGAATTGAATTGAGAAACAAATAATGTTATTTCATCAAGGCCCTCAGAATTGCATGTTAAGTTTATAATGCTTTATATTTTTTACATGCTTTCCTTGTCTTTCTGCTCCCTGTCGCTGTGGTGGAGCAGTTATGAAGTATTGTTCTTTTAAATACTTTCCAGCATTTCATAAATAAATAAATATGTATGCAAATTACACCGATGTACAACCGTTACTGCACAGTGTTCGGGAGTGTTCAAAAAGGGTTTAAACACTGACTTTTGAATTGATTTCTTCTCGTAAACTCAGAGATGTGGATTCGGACGGCAATGAAATTACCACACAAACTTGTTGTTTGTCAAAAAACAGTAGGTAATTCGGCCGGGGATTTTTACGGGGGTGGTGAGAGAAAAACACCGACATCCTGGATTTGGATGGCATTAAAGTCACCAACTACCCCCTGTATGAATGAATGAATGATGCATTTATTTAGCACTTTATTGTATATTGCTGTACACCCAAAGCGCTTTACAATCATGTGGGGGGGGGGGGTCTCTCCTCAACCACCACCAGTAAATGGTGAAAATCACTTACGTCCCCCTGAGAAACAATTACCGTCCGAATCGGGCTTTATCCTCTATCCCAGAGATGTTGTTGTTTTATTTGCTCTTGAGCAATTTGTGAAATGTGAACCTAAAACAACAACATTACTGTAGATATTTTTGGGATTTATCCCCTTCTAAACTTTTCATCTGTTTTTTTCTTTTTTTTTCTTTTCTTTATTCAGGGAGAGAGGTAAGATTATTGTCTTTTATTTTGTTTTGCCAGGGAAGTTATTTTGTTATAACCTTTAGAAAGACTGTTGTGTTTGTTATTTTGGGATTTGCTCTCTCCTGACGCCTTGGCTATTTAAGTTGGTTAACTGCCCTGATATTGTATATTTTCAATATATATTATTTTGGTTTATGTTAAGCCCTTAATAAAATGCTTAAGTATATTTCTGGTATTTGGTATTGTTTTATATTATGGTGTTAAATAGAGGGTTTTGTGTGAACCTTTATGGGACGTGTCAATGGTGAAAGTGATAAGAGCTGGGACAGAGGAAAAGGAGATTTCTCAACGTTTACTTATTTAATCACATCTTTTAAATTCGTAACTTCCGCTCTGTAACCCCTAGACTAAAGAAATGATCGTAACCGTATACTTTTCTTAAAATATGAAATTACACCATCAACTTTTAAAAACCTCACATTTTGTACTATTACCTTTTATGTTTATATTGTTGTATACTGTGATACCTTCTTATGGCGATAAAATAAAAAAGTTAAAACGTTGTCCTTGAATTGGCCTGTTACTCTCAATGTGCTGTACTGTATGTGCACCAATCACATCTGTTTAACTGCCCAACACCCTTAAACATAATCCATATACTGTCAAAACTGTTCTGTGTATTTTGTGTTTCAGCAATATAACTGCTTTACTGAAGTATGACTGACCCCTGATGGCGTTATGTTGCATCATTCACCTTTCATTTTAAGCCCATTCCCTTCCCTGTCAAACGAGGCCTGAGGGAGAGACGGGCCGTTTCTCAATATGCATTCTTGTCTGTACTTGTGTTCTTGTGGACTTGTGAAACATCATCAGACGTTGCCCAAGTACTGCTCCAATTCAAAGTCCACATCTAGCCAAGTTCAAATCCCCGTATGTGTTCTTGCTCCGCCCCTTTTATCGAGGATGCATCAAGAGGTGACTTGTGCGAACTTGAGGCAGCCAGATATCCCAGAATGCAATTCGCAAGAACGAGTGAACATTAATAATTGATGTTATTAAAGAAAACCTGCATAATTTAAAAAAAATATTACTGTTATTGTGTCAGGAAATGTAGTTTTAAGAGTATGCAGTTGTTTAAAACTCAAATCTGCGTTTTTTTTTTCTTTATAAAGATAGCGCCTATTTGAAAATTTGCTTTACTGATTTTGGAGATGTGAGCTCCAGGCCATCAGCGGGCACTCAATGCTCATGCATCCCGCCGAGAGCAGTCTTACCTCAGCTAGTCCTTTTGACATTTGTCACTGGCTCTGATGTCTCTGTAGTGGTTAAACATGAGCTAAAAAACATTTAGGGTACATCTAACAGGTAATCTTTGGTCTCATGAATCTATTATTTGTTACAGGTCATATAGTTTTGGTAGAGTGCAAAGTTTCATAACTTTATATATTTACTTAATCTTAGTAACTGTTATTGTTTTCTTTTGTCTTTATTTACCATTCGTCTCTTTTACTTTATACTTATACTTTCATAATGGCTAATATTGTTCATTAAAACTGACGTTGTGCTTTATGTCATATTTCATTTTATTATACATACGGTGAAGATAATCAGAGTATTATGAAGTGAAGTGACATACGGCCAAGTATGGTGACCCATACTCGGAATTCGTGCTCTGCATTTAACCCATCCAACGTGCACACACACAGCAGTGAACACACACACACACAGCAGTGAACACACACACAGCAGTGAACACACACACCGTGAACACACACCCGGAGCAGTGGGCAGCCATGCTGCGGCGCCCGGGGAGCAGTTGGGGGTTCGGTGCCTTGCTCAAGGGCACCTCAGTCGTGGTATTGAGGGTGGAGAGAGCGCTGGACATTCACTCCCCCCACCTACAATCCCTGCCGCCCGAGACTCGAACCCGCAACCTTTAGATTACGAGTCCGACTCTCTAACCATTATATGTGGAAATATTGCCTAAACCACATATTAATGTTTTATATTTCTTTCTGAATGAAAATGAAAAGAGAGTTGTAGCCTATTTTCTATGTTGTTTTGTAAAGTATAGCCTACATACAGTAAAGTAAATGAAAAGAGGCAGTGATGTTTGATATATTTTATTTTGTTGTAATGTGGGTAGGCTACGCCTTACATGAACCGCATGTGGCTATTAAAAGCCTATGCTTAAATGAAAATGAAAAGAGGCAGAGGTGTTTGATATTATATTTATTTTATTGTAATGTGTGTACGTGTTGCATGAACCACATTTTTTTTGACTATTAACATGTTTAAATGATGTACGCACACATGCGCATGGAAGTCCACAGTTTCCAAAGTGCAGAGGGAATATTATTTAAACATTTTCCTCTTCATGTATGGTAATGAATGTTCAGTGAGTTATAATGAAGAAAAGCTTAATTGTTGAATTAGGCAATTAGAAATAAATAAAGTATAAAATTAGATAAATAAAAGCAGCCCACACATTCCTTTGAATCACGTGACTGACTGAACTGGTATTACTGGAAAAAATAGAGCAGGAAAGACATTTCTATTTTTGTCGTGATATTTCACAAATGACTCAAGAACTTTGCCGTGAGAACTCCACAACAATATGGTCTCAGATGGTGTAAGTATATTATAAATGCATGCTCTCGCAGAAAATAAAAGTTAGAAAAATGCTTTAGGAATACATTTTTAAAACAAGCTAAATATACTCTTCTTTATGTGAAGTATCTTTTGTTGTATTTCTTTCTTTCTCTTATGCAAGCTACTTGAGCAGACGTTGAATTGGTATCTATGGATTTCTTTTTTGAAAATTGTAAATTCTGAATTTCCAGAGTTTTGAAAACGGTTAAAAATATCACTACACACGCTGCAAAACTATATATTCTTTATATTTGAGGAGATTCAACTCAACATACAAAATCAGCAACAGTATACATGTTTCTATTTATGTAACTAATTCACTTCCTGGATTCACTTGTAACACAGAATGAATTTTGCTGAATCTTTAAATCAAAGAATTAAGCAACGTGATCTACTACACAAAATAGACTAAGAAGGGAAACTTGTTTTATTAGTAGATAGAGAACCTCAGAATTAGGCACAAAAGATTCCTGGGATGTATGTTTTATATTAATATTCATTGTTAAAGTGTGTTATCCCGCCACTTTGGGTGTGGTTATGTTTCCCCCTGTGTGTGCACTCTCTCTCCCTCTCTCTCTCTCACTCTCTGCTTGCTTGGCAGTTGCCAATTGGCCACAGGTGATGCTCATCAGAGAGTGTGCTGCAGAGGGTGCTGCTTCAAAAGAGCAGAGTGAACGTTCCGGTTACTTGACTATAACCTTGTTCCATGAGAAAGCGGAACGAGATGCTGCGCTGCTCAGCGCATTGGGAACGTCTTTAGTCGTGACCAGCTGTGAAAATTGCGTGTAACACGTCGATAGAATTGACCCGGAGGTAATATAGCCTCGGTCGATGACGTCATCGGCGCGCACCCGCAACACGAGGCTATAAATAGATGAGCCACAGGTGCATCATCAGGATATTTTGTCTGAAGAGCAGTCCTGGGACATCTTCAGCATGGCAAAGCAGCGCAGCATCTCGTTCCGCTTTCTCAGGGAACAAGGTTACAGTCAAGTAACCGGAACGTTCCCTTTCGAAAGCTACAATCGATGCTGCGCTGCTCAGCGCATTGGGAACGAGAATACCCACGCCGCCATGCTTGGAAATGTCTGGACCCCACGGTTGTGCAGGTGTGCCCACAAGAACGCAAGAAGGCCTCAGACATTAGCTTGTGACGTTGACTCAAGGACATAAGAGCCCGGAGTGGCATGAACATCCAAACTATAAAATCTTATGAATGTGTGCGGAGAGGACCAACCTGCCGCATAACAAACCTGTTGTAAGGGGGCACCCCTTGCCAAAGCCCTAGAGGAGGCGACCCCCCTGGTGGAGTGAGCCCTAAGACCTATAGGCGAAGCTTGACCGCGCACCTCATAAGCAAGAGCAATAGCATCCCTGACCCAATGAGACATGGTCTGCTTGGTGGCAGCTGCTCCTCTGTTACTACCACCATAACAGACGAACAGTTGCTCTGACTTACGCCACTGGCTAGTGCGGTGGATGTAAGCCTGAAGAGCACGGACTGGACACAGTCTATGAGATTTCTCCTGCTCCGGCGTTGTGAACGGTGGAGGGCAGAAGGCCTCTAGAATGACCGGATGTACAGCCGAAAATGGAACCTTAGGCAGGTAATCAGGATGTGGATGCAAAATCACTTTCACCATTCCTGGGGCAAAGTCTAAGCAGGATGGAGAGATAGACAGAGCCTGCATATCCCCAATTCTCTTCAAGGAAGTTATTGCCATGAGAAAAAACATTTTTAGAGTCAGAAGTTTATCAGACGCAGCTCCACATCTATTGTCAAATTCGCTGATGATACTGTGGTTCTGGGCCTCATCTCCAACAACGATGAGACCGCATAATTGGACGAGGTAGAGAGACTCACATCATGGTGCCAGGACAACTGTCTCTCTCTGAATGTGAGCAAAACTAAAGAGCTGATCATGGACTTCAGGAAGAGACAGCAGCAGCCCTACACACCTCTTATGATCAGTGGGACCCCTGTGGAGAGGGTGAGTAGCTTCAAGTACCTCGGTGTAAACATCTCCGAGAACCTGACTTGGACTACACACATCCAAACTCAGGTAAAGAAAGCCAGGCAAAGACTGTACCATCTGCGACAGCTGAGGAAATTCAGGGTCTCACCAGCAATCCTGAAAACTTTCTATTCAGGGACCATAGAAAGTGTATTGACTCAGTGCATCTCAGTGTGGTATGGAAACAGCTCCAATCAGGACTGCAAAGCACTACAGAGAGTTGTGCGCTTAGCTGAGCGCATCTCAGGGTCTGCTCTCCCCTCTCTGCAGGACATCTACCTCAAACGCTGCAAAAATAGAGCTGTCAAAATCTTCAAGGACTCTAATCACCCTGGTAACCATCTATTCACTTTGCTTCCATCTGGTAAGCGCTTCCGTAGCCTGATGGCAAAAACTGAGAGACTTAGGAGGAGCTTCTTCCCCCAGGCCATCAGGCTCCTAAACTCTAACTCTGTGTCATAACATCACTTGACTCCATGTAAATATCACCATATCAATAAGCTATTCACATTTTTTCTCTACCTCATATT
This sequence comes from Barbus barbus, assembly GCF_936440315.1. Lineage (NCBI taxonomy): Eukaryota > Metazoa > Chordata > Actinopteri > Cypriniformes > Cyprinidae > Barbus > Barbus barbus. The sequence goes on from NC_136730.1 coordinate 3,532,905, forward strand.
GCTGCTATTATATACCCTGTACAACTTTTTTGCACATTATTTTGCACATTCCTCTTAGTACTATTTAAGTCAACAACATACTGACCTGCACATTTATATTTATATTTTTTATCTATCTTTTTATTTTATTCTTTTTATTTTATTTTATTTTTTAAATTTTTTTCTACTTTTCTTCTCTTAATATTTGTATACTTTATAATTGCACTGTCCTTGGAGCGGACCTGACCTACATTTCACTGCTGGTTATACTCTGTATAATTGTGTATGTGACGAATAAAACTCTTGAATCTTGAATAAAACTCTTGAAGACGCTGATTCTATAGGTTTAAAGGGGGTTTCAACCAGACCCTCGAGAACTGTAGCTAAGTCCCATGAAGGGATCTTGGTTTTTACTGGAGGCCTCAGTCGCCTGGCCCCCCGAAGGAAGCGAGAGAGCAGAGGATGTCTCCCGAGTGGCGCCCCGTCTACCAAGTTCAAATTCTGAATTTCCAGAGTTTTGAAAACGGTTAAAAATATCACTACACACGCTGCAAAACTATATATTCTTTATATTTGAGGAGATTCAACTCATTATACAAAATCAGCAACAGTATACATGTTTCTATTTATGTAACTAATTCACTTCCTGGATTAACTTGTAACACAGAATGAATTTTGCTGAATCTTTAAATCAAAGAATTAAGCAACGTGATCTACTACACAAGGCAGAGGATGTCTCCCGAGTGGCGCCCCGTCTACCAAGGTGTGGCAAGCCGAAAGAGCGGCCACATAAACCTTAAGAGTAGCAGGGCATGTGCCTGTTGATAATTTCTCCTGCATGAAGTCCAGAACTGAAGCAACCTGGCAGTTGACTGGATCTACATTGTGTAAAACACACAACCTTTCAAAAACACCCCATTTATTGGCATAACTTTGTCTAGTGGAGGAAGCTCTAGCACTCAGAATGGTCTCAATAACGGCAGGCGAAAGCCCAGTGTACCTCAGTTGGTTCCCATAAGGGGCCAAACGTGAAGATTCCACAGGTCGAGCCTGGGATGGAATATCGTGCCCTCCGCCTGAGACAGAAGGTCCCTCCTCTCCGGAATCGCCCACGGCGAGCCGTCGAGGAGAGATATTATCTCCGAGAACCACACTCTGTTCGGCCAACGTGGCGCTATCAGCAAGAGGCAAGACCCTTGTTGGCGAACTCTGGCTAGAACTGGAGGAAACGCATACAGGCGCATCTTGGGCCATGTGTGCGCCATCGCATCCAGACCCAGTGGAGCTGGGTGACTCAGAGAGAAGTAGAGGGGACATTGCGCTGTCTGAGGTCCACCTCCGCTTTGTAAAATTTGGTCCAAATCTGTTTCACTACTTCCGGGTGGAGTTTCCATTCCCCCGTCGGTAGTGTCTGCCTGGACAGTAAATCTGCTCCCACATTCAAATGCCCTGGAATGTATACTGCCCTGAGTGACAGGAACTTGTCCTGGGCCCAGAGAAAAATCTGCCTCGCTATTCTGTTCAGATTGCGTGAGCGCAGACCTCCCTAGTGATTTATACAAGAGACTGCTGCTGTGTTGTCCACCCGCACTAGGACATGACAGCCCCTCAATTGATGGAGAAAATATTTCAGAGCCAGAAATACGATTACAATTGATGTGCCAATCGAGCTGATAATAAGACTATGCCTCCCTTAGTCACAACGCGAAGGCTGAGGTTCCTTTTACAGATGTTTAATGCACTTATGGACATGGACATCAACACCAACGCCAACACAACACCGTAGAACTAAATAAACAGGACGAATAACAAACATCAGTCACACATTCAGTTACACGGAAAACACGTATAGGACTTTAAACTCTTAAATGAACAAAAAATACATCAACATACCACTTTTGCCTGCTTGTAAGCTAAGAGAGGGGGTTACATCTTGAAGTTTCTTGGACGGATGACTTGTAATCATACAGAGAAATCTTAAACCTTTTAATGATAACAACATTCCATCTCTTTGCGCAGATGACAAAACAGGAAGTGATATACAAAAGGCAAGATGGGAATAAAATAAAACAACCAAAAACTCTTTTTCAATCTTGCAATCTTGCTCAAGTAAACAATAACTCAGTATAGAAATCACAATAAATACTGTAAAATAACCAAAGTATAAAGTTATACAAATTAAACGAATGAAAAGTTATACTATGATAAGCAAGTGTCTAAGTACACAAGCGCCATCTAGTGGAAACAAATAAACTCAGAAAACTTTGTGATGGCAAATACACTCCCACCATCACACTATGTGTGATTCTTAAGAGAAGTATTATCATAAACTTAACATGCAGAAGGAATTTTGTACACGTTAAACATGCACAGTGGAATCATTCTCTTCAAACTTAACCCTTTAATCAGCTTCAAGTAATAAGACTGTTTTGTGTATGGGTCTTTCTAGATAAACTGACTTGCTTGTGCGTGCACCCTTACTATCCAGTGTTGCATCACTTACAAAAAGTTTAAGTCTTCTCACCCTTCCATCAGTCCCTGGGAAGACTTCTACCACTTTGGCTAGCTTCCACTGATTTCGTGGTGCTAAGTCATCTTGGAGCAGAACGATATCATTTATCTTAGCGTTTCTCCTGCTCTTATTCCACTTATTTCTCTGCTGCAAACTCAACAGATATTCTTTTCTCCATCTGGTCCAAAACTCATTCGCCAGAAACTGAACTCTCTTCCATCTTTTCTGAAGATATAGATCCTCCCTCACAAACTCTCCAGGAGGTGGTGCGATGATAGTTGACTTCATTGTTAGTATATGATTTGGCGTCAATGGTTCTGGTCCCACAGGATCACTGATGTGTTCTAAGGACAATGGACGACTATTGACAATCGCCATTACTTCATACATGAATGTTCTTAAAGAAGAAGTGTCCAGTCTCGCTGCAGACTGGTCTAGGATGGATGTCAGTACACTCCTTACAGTCCGGATCTGTCTCTCCCAGACACCACCCATGTGACTAGAAGCAGGCGGGTTCATGACAAAGGTACAACCTAACTCTTTCACACGTTCTCGATCCATTCCCTTCATCAACTCCAGGAACTCTCCCTTTGCACCGACAAAATTAGTACCTTGATCACTATGCAACTGACTTACATTGCCACGAATCGCAATGAAACAACGCAGAGCGTTAAGGAAAGCATCAGTGCTAAGATCATCCAGTACCTCAAGATGAACGGCCCACGAACACATGCAGGTGAACAGGAGTCCGTATCTCTTCAGCTCTCTCCTTCCCTCTTTAACATAAAACGGCCCGAAGCAGTCCATGCCACTATAGGTAAAAGGAGGGGTAGTTTCCATCCTTTCAGGTGGCAAATCAGCCATCTTTTGCTCCTGATTGCATTTCCGTAACTTCCTACACTTTATGCATTTGTAGATAAGAGATGACACTTCACTACTGCATCCCAAAATCCAAATGCCATTGGAGCGAATTTCATTCAAGGTCATGCCTCGACCTTGATGTTGCACTTTCTCATGGAAGTGTTTAATGAGTAGACGAGATACGTGATGACCTTTAGGAAGAATGGCCGGATGCTTGACATGAGGGTGAAGCTCAGCCTGCGTCAATCTTCCTCCCACCCGTAAGATATCATGATCATCAATAAACGGACTTAACTTATACAGCTTATTGGACTGATTTGATTGAACTTCCTTCCCTTGTCTTAGAGATTTTATTTCATCGCCAAACACTTCCTCTTGAACTGTTCGAATTATGAATTGCTCAGCATCCTTCCTTTCTTCGAGTGTTGTGACTTCGTTGGATCTTTCTACCAAACCCTTCACACTCCTCGCACAACGTTTGAGTCTAGCTATGGCTTTCACTACCCTCTTCCAATCTGAAAACCTTTCCAAGCGATCCGACAGAGACATCTCTTCTTTTACCTTGGTTGCAAGAACCTGTGCCCCTTTGAGTTCTGGGTCTCCTTCATAAACTTCTACCTTAATGTCTTCCTTAGGGAGTTCTCCTTGCCAGAGAAAACTTGGACCAGTAAACCAGTTAGATTCCGTGAGTTCCTTCACAGTGAGCCCACGAGAGGCATGGTCAGCTGGGTTTTGATCTGAAGCAACATATCTCCACTGACTAGGCTCAGTGCTTGTCCTGATCTGCTGAATTCGGTTGGCTACGAATACGTGGAACCGTCTTGCATCATTGTTAATATAACCAAGGACAACCTTGGAATCGGTCCAGTAGTATTCACAGATACCATCCAGTTCTAGTTCTCTTTTGAGCAGATCACCAGTTATTGTGGCTACAACTGCAGCTGAGAGCTCCAATCTTGGAATTGTTGTTACCTTTGTTGGGGCAACTCTTGCTTTACCCATAACGAGAGTGCAGTTAACTTCACCGGACTTGGTCACAGTTCTGAGGTATGAACATGCCCCATAGCCTGACGCGCTGGCATCAGCAAAATGGTGTAACTCATATTGCTGGACATCTTTGAACTCTGATGGCACATAACAACGTGGTATCTTTACTGAGGCGAGATTATCTCATTCTACATTCTCGTTTGGCTCTGTTCGAAGGCGGTCGCATTTTTCTTCCCTCCCTCCCTCCTGAACTTCCCTGCTTGCTCTCTTGTATTGTCCTGTCCTTCTTAAGAGACTCTCGCTGCACTATTTACAAAACCGAAATTATGGATCTGATCAACTGGTCTCTAAATGCAATTGACACCGAGTAGGAAAGCGGGATCTGGAGAACCGAAATGTCCCGCTGGGACGTTTGCTGCTGGCTACACGATGGACGCATGGGAGAGATGGCGGGTCGTGTGTCTGGCGGCTCTCTCCGTGGAGGACATTGAAGACATCTTCTTATTCGGAACAATGATAACTGGGTTTCTGCTATTTGGATTAGGCGTTGCCCTAAATTATCAGAAAATTAAGGAGACGGGACTGGCTATCCAAAACCTCTCACGGCTGCCCGTCATGAAAAATTGATTGACATGGAGATCAGAATGGACAATGAGAATAGCTGTGAAACTGGAAGACAGCTGTTCGCACTAAGACAAAACAATCTTATCTCTTTCCGGCTTCCCACAACAGAACGGCTTGGCAAGGCCGCTCTGGTATCAACTCTCCGGTGAATACTGCAGGGAGACGCTCTTTCTTCCATTCCCTCCTCCCAAAAACACCTTGTTATTGTCGGGCGCTTGTGCTCTGTCCAAGGACGTTTCCATGGCAATTGCTATGTCGCATCACAACCTGCGAACTGAGTCGACTGGTTTGGAGTGCTGGCGAAACGGATTTCAAGGCATACGAACTCACACGAACTTACACATACACACACTCATACACCTCCCTAACCCCATCCCACGCCTTCGTCGCTTCATCCTGTCAGGTGTTAACGGGTCCGTGGGTTTGCGCTGTAATGGCGGCTGGCCGGATGGCTGTTTCGTCTGAACTAGGATTACTATGCAAGTTATGTTCCTGTGTTGACTGTGCTTTATGCTGAGGTTTTTTGTCTGTTCTCACACTGCACTCTCTTCCAAGAACGCAGTGCGAGGACACTTTTTTTTCTCCTCTCTTTCCTCATGTTATGCTGTATTTCTTCTTCTCTATTGCATTTCGTTGCCTTGTACCTACATGTGCAATGACAATAAATTGAATCCAATCCAATCCAATCCAATTATGGAGGTCTTGTAGCCAAGCTTCCCAATGTGGCCTGAGGTCATCAGGAAGTGGCTCGTCCCAGCCTATCTTGTCATTGCACATCCTTTGCAAGGTCCTCTTCCCAACCAGAATGAAGGGAGCGACGAATCCTAGAGGATCAAAAATGGAAGCAACTGTAGACAACACACCTCTTCTAGTGAAAGGATTTTCCTTTACTAGTACTCTGAAATGGAACTCATCTGAAGCTATGCACCAATGAACTCCGAGTGCCCTTTCTATTTTAGGTTCTCCTAGGGCCAAGTCAAAGTCAGTTGCACCTTCAGTGCATTCCTCCTTCGGGATTGTGGTGATTACCCTCTTGCTGTTGGTGATGAATTTGTGCAAGTGGAGCTTCCCGGTATTGCAGAGATCCCTGGCTTCCTTCACCATCTGGATAGCCTCTGCTTCCGTATCCACACTTGCCAAGCCATCGTCAACATAAAAATTACGCTGTATAAACTTCATTGTGGCTTGATTAAACTTGCCTTCACCTTGTGAGGCAAGGTACTTGAGCCCGAAGTTTGCACAGCCAGGCGAGGAAGCAGCTCCAAACAAGTGGACCTTCATGCGGAAAACTGATGGTGGAGCTTGCATGTTGCCTTCTTCCCACCACAAAAACCTGAGGAAGTCACGATCCTTTGGAGCAACATAAAACTGATGGAACATACGCTCCACATCACACATGATGGCTACCTGCCCTTTCCGAAAGCGACACAAGACTCCAACAAGGGTATTTGTGAGGTCGGGCCCAGTCAGCAGATGCTCGTTCAGAGAAGTATTCTGAAATCGTGCAGAGCAATCAAAGACAATGCGAATCTTGCCTGGCTTCTGTGGGTTATAAACCCCATGGTGAGGGATATACCATGCTGGCTGATTGCTTAACTCCATCTCTGGGACCCTTTCAGCGTCACCTCTGGCTATTATGTCCTTCATGAAAGCTAGGTAGTCCTTGAAGTATTGTTCATCCCTCTTCAAACGCTTCTCTAAGGATTTGAGTCGATGCTCTGCACACGCTTTATTGTTCGGCAAGTACGGTTTCTCACCTTTAAAAGGCAACGGCATCTCATAGTGCCCATCTTGCAGTTGCTTAATGCCTTCATTTAACTTTGTCAGAAACCATAGGTCTTCTTGCGATGCAGAAGCTTCCTCATTAGTCCTTTCAACAAAGTCTGACTCAAAAACCTTCAGTATCTCTGCTGGAGTGATCATCTCCTTAACTTTGTTTTTGCGAACAAAGCAGACTTCAGACTTGAGTTTGTGAGAAGGTTCGCCAGCAGGTAGAACTTGCTTCATAATAATCCTATGACTCACGCCAATTTCATCTTCGTAATCACCATCGTAGTGGTTGCATCCGATTATACTCCAGCCTAACACAGACCTTTGTGCAAAGGGCTGATCTTCATTACCTCTGAGAACATCTCTGGGAAGTAAGGCTTGAGGACAGTTATACCCTATTAACAAACCTATTTCACAATCAAGTGCAGGAGCCATTTCATCTGCCAGATGTTCTAAATGAGGCCAGTTCTTTGCCGTTTCACAAGTGGGTATATGAGATCTATTTGCAGGTATATAGTCTCTAGTATAAGTCGTTGGAAGTTGGATTTTCACTTCAGACTTAATACCTCTTACTTGTAGTCCATTCAGTTTGTGACTGGACACAACCTTAGTCTTGGAAGTTATTGTAGAAATCTTGAGTTGAATCTTCAAGTGTCTCAGCTGTGTCCTTTAAAATGAAAGTGGTGTCGCTTTGAGTATCAAGCAAGGCGTACACTAAAATCTCCTTCCTTGGTTCAGCTATAGTTGAAACATACACTGGAACGATGGATGAAGTATAAGTGCCATTCTTTTCTTGAACCACTCTGTTTGAAGTCACAGGCATAGACTCTTGTATCCTCTGTGATTCAGTTGTTCTGTCTGCAAAGTCTTGATTAGACCTTGACTGATCTTGATTGAGTCTAGTTCTTTGTCCTGGGCCTTTATTTACCCGATCCTCATGTAAGCACGTTGGATGATACCTTTCACATTTTTCACACACACTCCTAGAGGTGCATCCCTTAGAGTTATGACCAGACTTAAGACAGCCAAAGCACAATTTCTCAGACTGTACAAACTTCAATCTTTCTTCAACTGGTCTTTCCATAATCTTACGACACTTATGAAGAGTGTGGCCATGTCTCTTACAAAAGACACACATGACGCTAGTCTTTTCACTGGAACTAGTAGTGAATGTCTTAATGCTTGAGTGGCGATTCCGTTGAAACTTGGAGTGATCTTGATCAGGTTGCTTGAATCTCTCTTGCTCTACTGGCTTTATTGCTTGCAGTGAGGTGATAGGATTGCATGCGATTCTAGCTTCCTTGTTGAGAAATTCAACAAAGTATTTGAAATCAGGGAATCCTTTGTATTCATCTTGGAACTTAGTAACTACTCTATTCCAACGTGAACTCAACCACTCTGGCAATTTAGCTGATATCCTTTGATTTTCAACACAGTCATTCAGAGCTTGTAAACCTTGAACATAAGGCATGGCTGATTCAACGCTGCTCAGGAAATCTACAAATTCCCGGAGGTCTTTGGTATCTTTGGTAGCAATCTTGTGCCATGACTGTATTTTGTCGCGGTATGACTTGCCAACTACAAATGGATTGCCAAACCGGTCCTCAAGTATGTTCCAGGCAGCCATATAAGCCGCTTCTGTTCCAACCAAGAAGTGTCCTTCAATAGCTTTCTTGGCTGGACCACTTACATACTTGCGTAGAAAGAAAAGCCTTTCTTGGGCTGGTAAGTTCTTGCGATCAATTAAGGTCCTGAAGGACAGTTTCCAATCATTATACTTCAGAGGTTCTCCTGAGAAAACAGCAGGTTCTGGAATCGGAATCCTATTGGCTGTAATAGCTTCAGCGAGTGCCTTCACAAGGTCATTAGAGGCTTCACTGGAAGCAGCTAATGCATCTGACTGAGATACATGAGCTTGAGTGACTGGAAACCTTTGAGGAGAATAAGCAGGTTGATTTGGTTGAGAGACATTCTGTAAAGAGAGAGAGATAGGAATGCTTGGCTGAGAGAGATAGTCTTCCTGCTTTTGTTGAAGAGGAGGAGCGGAACGCATTTTTCCCTCATCAGCTTCGATGCTTTCAGCATAAACTTGTAGCCTTGCTTGTGCTGCGTTATGTCTTTTTAGTTCTTCCAATCGCTCCACTTCCTTTTTCTTCTCTTCCAACCTTATTTTCCTGATAGTACTTTCTGAGATAAATTGAACTCCTTTTCTTGCATTCTCCGCTTCTATTTCCCTTTCTTGAGCTTCTCTCTCGGCCGTTAACCTTTCATCTTCTGCCTCAAGTTTCCTAATTTCCTCCTCGTATTGATGCTGTGTCTTCATTATTTTAATCACCTCTTGAGTAGCTGCTACTTCAGCCGCTGCTTCTTGTCTTTTCTGCAAAGAATAACGGGAAGACTGACTGGACATCTTAGAAATAGACCTTGACTTACTGGAGGTTGCAGAGATGATGCTGGACACAGTGGCTTCAAACACTGAATCTGAATCAGGCCAGGGTATGTTCTCAGAATCTCCGTTGAGAAAGTGTTGTGCCTTTTCATTTGCAGTGCTAGTAATGGCAAGACAAGTGTCATTTTTTCTCCGAATTTCTGGCTCAGGGCTTGTGATGCTTCTTATGTCACCATAAATATGGTCGACCTCAGACTGAATGGCATTAATTGTACTCACAACCTCAAAAATCAAATCTGCACCATCATTGTTCTTCATGGCTCTTTTCAAACCATTGATGTGATACTTCCATCTTCTATATTTCTGTTCAAAGCTTCTTTTCAGATTGTCCAGTCTAGTGTCTTGCAATGTTTTACCTTTTTCGGTGAGCATGCGTACACGCTGGCTTCTTCTGATATCTGTCTGTGTATTATCTGCGCCCACCTGAGGTTGTTGTACTTGTGCAGCTACTTCAACATGCTCAGCCTGCTGTGGTGGGAGAGCCTGCTCTGCATCGTCACCTTCTTGTGCTGTAGGATCTGCACAGATAGCTTCCTTGCTGGACAACACTGTATTTTCACTTGTATCTGACATGTCAATTCTGTATTGCACTATAATGTGATATTCAAAAGGAACAGTCTAAAGTTCTAGTGCAAGTGACTCAGCTAGGCTTGAGTGTTTCAACTGTGTAAATTAAGAACTATAGAATTGTGAAGTAGCAGAAGCATGAATACAACTTGTGAAATGCGAACACTCAAAATTATAAGTATGCAAAACTTAAAAACAGAAAATTTCAACTTCAGTCTCTCTCAATAATACATATAACACATTTGTTTGTCTCTTTAAGTCCTTATAGTTTCTTAATAAGCCGAGCAATTATTAGAAAATGTCCACTATTATCTTAGAATGTGGACGATGGAAATACCAGCAAAATTGAAGCTTCAGCAACAGTTCACAAAACCTTGTGCTGCTTCCAAGACACTAACTTAAAGGTGCTTGCTTGTTCAGCCTTTACTTGTTCACTGCTGCTTCAGTCAATCTATAGCGGTCGTTTTGAAAGTTGAACTTCCCTTATCCAACTCCTTTTGCCTCTTGCTGGATGACTTCCGCGTGCAGGTTTTACCATCTGATGATCTTGGCCTTCACCGATGCAGTGAAGTGTTCTACTATGCCTCCCTTAGTCACAACGCGAAGGCTGAGGTTCCTTTTACAGATGTTTAATGCACTTATGGACATGGACATCAACACCAACGCCAACACAACACCGTAAAACTAAATAAACAGGACGAATAACAAACATCAGTCACACATTCAGTTACACGGAAAACACGTATAGGACTTTAAACTCTTAAATGAACAAAAAATACATCAACATACCACTTTTGCCTGCTTGTAAGCTAAGAGAGGGGGTTACATCTTGAAGTTTCTTGGACGGATGACTTGTAATCATACAGAGAAATCTTAAACCTTTTAATGATAACAACATTCCATCTCTTTGCGCAGATGACAAAACAGGAAGTGATATACAAAAGGCAAGATGGGAATAAAATAAAACAACCAAAAACTTTTTCAATCTTGCAATCTTGCTCAAGTAAACAATAACTCAGTATAGAAATCACAATAAATACTGTAAAATAACCAAAGTATAAAGTTATACAAATTAAACGAATGAAAAGTTATACTATGATAAGCAAGTGTCTAAGTACACAAGCGCCATCTAGTGGAAACAAATAAACTCAGAAAACTTTGTGATGGCAAATACAAAGACCGCTCCCTAGCCCATCAGGGAGGCGTCCGTCGTTAGCAGTCTGCGACGACACGGCGCCCCTAGAGTGGGACCCAAGGCGAGGAACCGGGGTCTGAGCCACAGAGATAGTGTACGAAGCCCACGGCGCGTCACTTTTATTAGCCTTTGAGGATTGGCTCTTGGATAAAATCCTCTGGCTTTCAGCCACAACTGAAACGGTCTCATGTGCAACAGCCCCAGGGGAATCACTGTGGTGATGAAGCCATGTAACCTAACATCTTTTGGTACTGACGAACAGTGCGATCTTGGCCTAGCCTGACTTTGCTCATGGTCTGCCGAATGGTCTCGATACGAGCGGGAGACAGTTGTGCCCGCATCGTGATCGAATCCCAAATGATCCCGAGATAAGTCGTTCTCTGGGCAGGAGAAAGAACACTTTTCTTGGTGTTGAGTCTCAACCCTAGAGAAACTAGATGAGCTAACACGATGTCTCTGTGTTGGAGCGCCATCTATCGCGATTGTGCTAATATTAATCATCCTGATGCTGCCTTCATCATCGCGGGGGACTTTAACAAAGCCAACCTCAGGCAGGTCATGCCGAACTTCCATCAACACGTATCCTGTCCAACTAGAGGACCAAACACACTGGATCATTGCTACACTCAGTTCAAGGATGCCTACAAAGCCCGCTCACTACCGGCTTTTGGCAAATCGGACCATGCCGCCATTTTTCTAACACCGGGATACAAACAAAGGCTCGTTCAGGAACCTTCGGTGCAGAGAGTAGTGACGCACTGGTCCTCCCACTCAGAGACTATGCTGCAGGCGGCGCTTGATGACGTCGACTGGGACATGTTCCGGGCGAGTTCTTCTGACGTCAGCGAGTTCACGGATGTAGCATTAAGCTTTGTAAACACGCTAACCGAGCAAGCTACAGAAACAATAACGATAAGGACATTCTCCAATCAGAAACCGTGGGTGGACAGAACAATCCATGCCGCGGTTAACACACGCACTGCCGCTTACAATGAGGCTCTTCTATCTGGGAATACGAGTGAGTACAAAGCATCGTGCTATGCTCTCCGACGCGCAGTAAGAGCCGCCAAACACAGATACAGAGAGAGAATTGAGTCTCATTTCCAGCTCAACGACTCTCGACGGATGTGGCAGGGACTGAGGACCATCTGTGACTTTGGAAACAAATCCTCCACGGAGGTGAGAACAGATCCGTTGCTGGCCGACGAGTTAAACATCTTCTACGGCCGCTTCGATGGCAACGGCGGCGGCGCGTCTCTGCCGACCAGCGCGTCAGGAAGCAGCAGGCAGAGCAGCGATGATCCTGTAATCACCGTGTCGGAGGATGAGGTTTGGAGGGCGCTAAAGAGAGTGAACGTCAGGAAAGCAGCCAGACCTGATGGGATAACCGGCCGTGTTCTGAGGTCCTGCGCTGATCAGCTTGCTGGTTTGTTCACTTCCATCCTTAATGAGTCCCTTGCTACCTCCGTGGTTCTCACTTCATTCAAAAAATCCATTATTATCCCTGTGCCAAAGAACAATAAACCCTCTTGCCTGAATGACTGAATCGCCCAGTTGCCCTCACATCTATAGTCATGAAGGTGTTTGAGAGACTTGTAAAGAGCCACATTTGCTCCTCCATACCTGATACTCTGGACCCTCTTCAGTTTGCCTATCGCCCAAACAGATCCACGGACGATGCCATTTCTCACGTCCTCCACTCTTCCCTCACACACATGGACAGCAACAATGGGAATTATGTAAGGCTGCTATTCATTGACTATAGCTCAGCTTTCAACACTATAGTCCCCATCAAGCTGGAATCTAAACTCACAGACCTCGGCCTAAACTCCACACTCTGTGACTGGATTCAAGACTTCCTCACCGGCAGACCTCAAGTGGTGAAAGTTGGCCAGTTCACCTCAAACCCCATCACTCTGAACATAGGAGCCCCACAAGGCTGTGTCCTGAGTCCCCTGCTCTACTCTCTCTACATGCATGACTGCGTGTCCTCTCACAGCTCCACATCCATTGTCAAATTCGCTGATGATACTGTGGTTCTGGGCCTCATCTCCAACAACGATGAGACCGCATACTTGGATGAGGTAGAGAGACTCACATCTTGGTGCCAGGACATCTGTCTCTCTCTGAATGTGAGCAAAACTAAAGAGCTGATCATGGACTTTAGGAAGAGACAGCAGCAGCCCTACACTCCTCTTATGATCAGTGGGACCCCTGTGGAGAGGGTGAGTAGCTTCAAGTACCTCGGTGTAAACATCTCCGAGAACCTGACTTGGACTACACACATCCAAACACAGGTTAAGAAAGCCAGGCAAAGACTGTACCATCTGCGTCAGCTGAGGAAATGCAGGGTCTCACCAGCAATCCTGAAAACGTTCTATTCAGGGACAATAGAAAGTGTATTGACTCAGTGCATCTCAGTGTGGTATGGAAACAGCTCAAATCAGGACTGCAAAGCACTACAGAGAGTTGTGCGCTTAGCTGAGCTCATCTCAGGGTCTGCTCTCCCCTCTCTGCAGGACATCTACCTCAAACGCTGCAAAAATAGAGCTGTTAAAATCTTCAAGGACTCAAATCACCCTGGTAACCGTCAATTCACTTTGCTTCCATTTGGTAAGCGCTTCCGTAGCCTGATGGCAAAAACTGAGAGACTTAGGAGGAGCTTCTTCACCCAGACCATCAGGCTCCTAAACTCTAACTCTGTGTCATAACATCACTTAACTCCATGTAAATATCACCATATCAATAAGCTATTCATAATTTTTCTCCATGTAAATATCATATATCAATAAGGTATTCATAATTTTTCTCTACCTCATATTGCTGCTATGTAAATACCCTGTACAACCTTTGCACATTATTTTTGCACAACATACGGACCTGCACATTTATATTTATATTTTTTATCTTATCTTTTATTTTATTTTATCCCTTTATTTTATTTTTTCTACTTTTCTCTTTCTTAATATTTGTATACTTTATAATTGCACTGTCCTTGGAGCGGACCTGACCTACATTTCACTGCTGGTTATACTCTGTATAATTGTGTATGTGACAAATAAAAACTCTTGAATCTTGAATCTTGAATCTTAATCAATCGTCGATGTAATTCAAAATACGAATGCCCTGGAGTCTTAATGGAGCCAGTGCTGCATCCATGCATTTTGTGTATGTGCGGGGTGACAAGGCTAGGCCGAATGGAAGAACCCGAAATTGGTACGCTTCGCCCCCGAAAGCGAACCTCAGGAATTTCTGTGTTGTGGCAATATTTCTATGTGAAAATATGCGTCCTCCAGATCGATCGTGACGAACAAATCGTGATGTTGAATTTGCGCCATGACCGTCTTGACGGTTAACATCTTGAACTTGAGCGCTTTGACTGCACGGTTTAAGCCTCGAAGATCCAAGATTGGACGCACCCCCCCCATCCTTTTTGGGAACCAGGAAGTATCTGCTGTAATAGCCCAACTCTCTCTCTGGAAGAGCAACATGTTCTATGGCCTCTTTGCTCAGAAGAGTTTGCAGCTCTTGTGACAGTACGTGCATCAGCTCCGGTTTCACGGAAGTGAAAACCACGCCGTTGAAACGCGGAGGACGACGAATAAATTGGATTCTGTATCCTATCTGCACTGTGCTTAATACCCACGCAGAAATGCCTGGCAGAAGTTTCCACGCTGCCAGACTCTCTGAGAGTGGTATTAATTTAAATACTTCCTTTTGAGGGGATGTTAGATGTTCCGCGTCCGGAATGACAGCCGGAAACAATGGAACATCTAACATTTCGCTGGAAACCGCTGCCCCCCGAAGCACGAGAGGTGGCGGGGATGGAGTGATTTTGTGAGGGTAGCGGGAAGGGGCGAAGAGATCTTGAACGTGCCCCATCCCGCGGGACCATCAGGACTTTCGCTTCTTGTTAATAATAGTCCTGAGGTCTGGCTTGGGAGGTTGCTGAGCGCGGCGAGCCTGTCCCCAGTCTCTACGAGGGGGAGCACGCTCCGCCACGCTCTGCTTTTTAACCTCCCTAGCTTTTGAAGGACCGGCGCGGGGCTGGGACAGCCCCTCCCCTTGAGTGTGGTGAGGAAGGAACTGAACGAATGCTTCTTCGTGTTTCTTCACCTCTTTAAATCTGGCCACTACGGTGTTCACAGAGTCGCCAAACAAACCAGAGGGAGAAACAGGGGAGTCTAACAGAAACAAATGATCTTTCTCTTTAATACCTGTCAGATTCAGCCACAGGTGCCTCTCCGTGCTAACTAAAGCACTCATTGAACGGCCGATGGCAGAGACAGATCTGTGGCTCGACGAAGCTCAGAGAACGCTTCCTAGTCGATGGTACTGCCCATAACGACCTTTAGTTCTTATATGAAACACTATATCCTTGCACTTCTGGTTAGATGCTAACTGCATTTCATTAGCTCTGTACTTGTACTCTGCATAATGACAATAAAGTTGAATCTAATCTAATCTAATACTCAAATCCTTCAACAGGTCAGCCTGGTATGCCTGTAACAGTGCCATAGTGTGCAGCGCAGCATCAGCCTGACCTGCAGCTTGGAAAGCTTTACCCACTAGTGATGATGTCATACGACAAGGTTTAGTGGGGAGCGTAGGTTTCTTTATCGAAGATGCGGCTTCGGGCGAGAGATAGCTCGCGAGCGTCTCTTCAACCCGAGGCATCTCCGTATACCCCCGCGACTTCGCACCCACGATAGTTGAAAAAGTTGACGTCGAAGGCACAAAGACGCGAGAAGTATATGGTTTACTCCATGACTTAGACAGCTCATCATGGAGGTCCTCGAAAAAGGGGAGAGACTGATGTTGTGGTCTCTCCCTCCTGCCACCGGACAGAAGTCTCTTGTTCACGTGGCCAGTCAATCTGTAACCTGGCCACCGCGCGAGTAACCACCTCTAGCAATTCCTCGACAGATTTCTTTCCGCGAGAGGAATGCTCAGAGGCTGGCTGCTCGTGATCTGAAGAACCAAGAGATATATCATCCCCCTCCTGAACTGAAGAAGCACCGGAGCGCACTTCGAGATCACGAGAAGGGATGTTAGGATCTGGTGACGCAGCAAGCGAAAGGGATGGACCCGTCTCTTGCTCGTCATGCAGATCCATACGAGAGCCCCACGTTGGTAATGCGGGTGCGGACTGGAAATAGTTCAGACGGGAGCGAAGCATCTTAACTGTGAGCTGGTCACAATGCTCGCACCCGCCTTTCTCTATAGCCAGAACCGCGTGCTCTTCCCCCAAACAAACAAAACAATAATCGTGTGTATCCAGCTCAGACATGGGACGGGAGCATGGAGGAACACAACGCTTACTGTTTGTTGGCTCATTTCTCTTTGTTGTTAACGTGAGAGAAAAAGATTTGCAAATCTGCCAGAATGTTTCTTCGACGCACACATGCACAGAATGGTCTGAAGACAAAAGACCTGATGATGCACCTGTGGCTCATCTATTTATAGCCTCGTGTTGCGGGTGCGCGCCGATGACGTCATCGACCGAGGCTATATTACCTCCGGGTCAATTCTATCGACGTGTTACACACAATATTCACAGCTGGTCACGACTAAAGACGTTCCCAATGCGCTGAGCAGCGCAGCATCGATTGTAGCTTTCGAAAGGGAACACTGCTTAGAGAGGTTCACACGTCCCCTGCTGCAGACTTGTGTTGGGTGCTTCTTTCAAAGTCTTTGTCAGGGGTGCGTTTCCCAAAAGCAACTATGGTCACAAGATACGTCGTTACCAATAGAGTTCAATGGGACTTACCACCATAGTTAGCTAACGATGCTTTTGGGAAACCATTTTATTTTGCATTCTTGTTTATCCCTGTTTTTGGTTAGTGAGGGAGTTGAGGAAAGCTTTTGTTGTTGATTTCTTTTCTTTTATTTTACCTGGATAGGTTATTTAGTACTCCTCCGCATTTTATTGATTTCTTCCTTAGAAGTTTTAGTTAACCTGTTACTCCCACTCCCAACCCTAGACTGGGGAACGGGAACGTAACAAATTTATTTTTTATTTTTTTGGTCTATAACAATGATTGTCAGTGGAGCAAAGTGTTATTTGGTTTTTACCGTTCTTTAAAAACCTTACTGTGTGTTCCACAGAGCAAATAAAGTCATACAGTTTTGGAACGACATAAAAGAAAGTAAATGAAATCATAATTTTCATTTTTGGATGGACTAACATTTTAACCCCATCAACAATGGATTCACCCAGAAACCGCGGACAGCGCAGCAGCAGCATGAATGAAGGTCCCAATATACAGTAAGAGAATGTTCTTATGGATTATTCGAATAATTGGGTTTTTAAACAAAAAAAGAGTTTGTTGTATTAAGGAGTATATGTTGAACTTGTACATGCTATATTTGGAGGGACTTCTTGGTTTTAATTCTTTTCTAATTCTTTTCTAATTAGAAAATTATTTTCAAAAACTATGAATTAGATTACATTTTACATAATCACAAAATGGTTATTGGGTATTTAGACTTAATTTCTTGATTAATTTTTGCCTCTATTTGAATCTTACAGAAAGCCAAAGCTTCTACCACGCAGACTATCTCTGCTTCAAAGAGGTTCTCCAAAACGATTCCGTCTGCACACAGAGAAGAAAGTTCTTGATGAAAATGGAAAAGTTAGAAAATGGACTTATAAGAAAAAAGACAGTAGTAAACCAAACAAAATAATTCTTCTGGTGGGAGAGACAGGCACTGGTAAGACAACTCTCATCAACACCATGGTTAACTACTTACTGGGAGTGAAGTTTGAGGATGAAACATGGTATGAAATCACAGAAGAATCAACCAGAGATCAATCAGAATCACAAACCTCTGAAATCACCATGTATGAGGTCTTTCCTGTGAAGAGTCCCATGTCTCTCACCATCATTGATACTCCAGGCTACGGAGACACTAGAGGACTGGACAAAGATCTGGAAGTTGCTGAGAATTTAGCTACTCTGTTTCAGAGCAATGATGGAGTTCGTGAAGTCGATGCTGTGTGTTTTGTGACTCAAGCATCTAAGAATCGTCTCTCAGACCGACAGCATTATGTTATCAGTTCAGTTCTGTCTTTGTTTGGAAAAGACATTGTGAACAACATTGTGTTTTTAATCACACACTCTGATGGTCTGCCACCCCAAAATGTCCTCGGTGCCATTAATAAAGCTAAAATTCCCTGCAGACGAGACAAAAGTGGCCAACCTGTTCATTTCTTATTCAACAACCGGCAGGCTGATGATCGTCACACTAGAGAACGTCTTATTCGTGCACAAAAAGACGCCTGGGAAGACAGTGTGGAAGAGATGAAGCAATTCTTTCAGTCTCTAAATGAAATGAACAGAAGAAGTTTGGAGCTGACTTCAGATGTCCTGATTGAGCGCATTAGATTTGAAGCGTACATCTGCAACTTACAGCTGCGAGTTCAGGAGAAAGAGCTGAAAAAGGCTGAAAAAGTTCAGATTCAGGAGGCAATGGTGCAAAACAAGGAAAAGGTTGAGGGAAGTATAAACTTTACTATTAAAGTAAAAAAGACAGACAAAATGAAGGTTCCCATTGAGAGCAAATCATGGAAGCACAGAAAGGCAACGACCTGCACCGTCTGTCAGGAAAACTGTCATGAGTTTGACTGCTGGTGGAGTTCAAATCCCAGCAAATGCGAAGTCATGAAAAAAGGCTTCTGCACCGTGTGTTCAGGGAGGTGTCATCACAGCAAACACGTCAAAGAGAACAAAAAATACGTTGTTAGAAACTCCAGCATGCAGTTGGATTTTGATTCCATAAAAAAGGAATATGAAAAATCTCAAGATCAAACCAAAATATTTTTAATTTTAATGCAACATTTTGAGAAAGATCTCAAAGAGATTGAGGACCATAAGTCAATTCTTCTGACCGAAGCTTACATGACCATCAAGCATCTGTCTGAGATCGCATTAAAACCAGACTCTGCCTTCACTCTTCAGCATCTCGACTTCTTCATCCCCAGAGTGAGAGAGGCTGGAAAAGAAAACTGGTTCCAAGAGCTGGAGGAGATGAGGAGACAAGCTGAAACTGAAGAAGTGAATAAAGATGCTCTGAGTTATCTTAAAGCTGGTCTGGCAAAACTTTTTCTGACTGGGAAAGATTGAATCCAGACCTTTTATAAACCAGAGGATGCCTGAGGAGTTCAGTCCCTGGGTTACACCAAACTAATTTCAGCTATTTTCATTTTTGCAATATGAAGATTACATAAAAAAATGGGTAACACTTTACAATAATGTTCAGTTGTAAATCATTTTGATTAGTTAATGATGAATTAATAATTTACAAAACATTCATAAGCAATTAATGAGTGATGTGCTAATAATTTGTGTATGTTTTGTTAATTCATTTACAAGTCATTTACAAGTAATTAGTTTGATGAACTAATAATTTACAAAACATGACTGTGTTCATAGATGATAAGTAATATGTTAGTATTTTTATCTATGTTTTCTAGATTGTTATAAATAAATTACAAGTGATTAGATGATGAACTAATCATTTACAAAACATGACTATACATTCACAAATGATTAAGTAATATGCTAATGATTTACAAATCTGTCATAGGTTATCTTTAACCTGATCTTTAATCTGATAAAGACTTTTTGAGACATCACTATTCGAACCAGACAAATCTGCAAACTGTTCAATCACCCAAACCAGAATGCATGCAGATAATTATAATTATATAAAAAAATCTCTTTTTTTAATTTATTTTTTAAACTTGTCAAGTTGAAAATCATATAACTTAAAATTTAGTGAAATTGGTAAATTATGAGTTAAAGTAATGGATAAAACATGTTGACTGATCATATCATATTTTACAGTGTACCATGTAATATTTGATCATTAATAATAAAACTGTTGTTAAACTTGCTTGTTTTTCATAGCATCGGTAAATATGCTGCTGCTGACATCTAGTGGTAGATAGAATGATGTTAATAAAAATATAAAATTTCACTTAAATAACACTGCCTCATTGTCAAGTTACACTTTATACAATACAAATGGCTTCAAAGCAGCAATCAGGAATCAGTAGTTTCAGTTTTCACATACAACTTTATTGTGATCAGCAATAAATGGAGAAAATTCCAGCATGTAAATTAAGAACATCAAAGCTGATCTGAAGAGAGTTTAGGTTTCCCATCATCATCATCATCATCATTTCTTTCTTCCCGTCAGAAATCCCTCGTTCTGCCAGAACAGATTAAAGCTGAAATGAGCAGATCTCTTAAAACTGCTATCAATGTGATTTGATTTCAGATTTCTGTATGTTTCCTTCTCTCACCTGTGACAGGAGCTGGACTCTCATTTCAGGTTCAGACAGACTCAAACTTCAGGTTCGTCTTCACAGGAGTCTTCTTGGACAACAAGACCTAAAAGGGCACACAAGCATGAACATGCATAGAAGAGAAAAGAAAATGCTAAATGCAAATAATAAAAACATAAAATGCATTGAGTCTAAAATATCTACAGCAGTTTGTTATACATGCATATGTCACTTAAGATTAAACAGATGCAGTGAGAGTTTGTGTAGTGATCCTCAAAAAAACTAAGCTGCACAAAGTAAAAAAAAAACAACAACTAGATGACATTAAATACAGGTTCACCTGCGGTAGTCAAACACAAATACTGTTTTATGCAGTAAATTATTGAAAGCTGAGAGCACGCAACTGTTGAAGTTTCACATTTTCAAAAACCATAAATTGCCAAATTTCTACAGTTGTGAAGCCATTAATAGTTTCCTAAAACACTAAATCTGCTTGTTTGATCTCACCTTCTCCATAGACCTCCACCTCACACAGAGTAAGAATCCTTGAATCTCCAGGAATGAACAGATTCACGTATTGACCCTCCATATCGTTACATGTGTAGGTGGAGGAAACACCAGCTGGAATGCTAGAAATCACAGCACATCTAAAGAGAGACGGAGAGACCATTATTTATACTTCTAGTCTTTCTTCACATGTGTTTTCAGTGATCTTTATGGATATTAAGTCACAGAAAGAGGGTCTCACATGGGATTGTTGTTGCCGTTGTTCTCCAGAGAGTTTCCGATGTGAATCTCCGCTCTGTTTATTCGCTCTGGACAGCAGTCCAGTCTGTTTGTGATGACGACTCTATTAACTGTGTACACAGAGCTCAGATCCAGCCTCCACCATGGGTTAGTCTGAGTAGTGGTTGAGGAACATGATAACGACGGTTGTTTGAAACCTGGATTGAAGTCAATGGCTTGTCCAGCAGACCAGAGCTCATAGGTTGATGACTGTGTGACGGTTCTTCCTGTTGCTAAATTACCTGTAAGATGTCATAGGGTCAAGATATGGTTTTAGTCAGCTCATTTTATTCACTTAGAATGTTTTTGAGGAGGTTTTCTTAGGAATGCATATCTATCAGATCTGTCTGAACTGGTCCAATCTTGACAAAGTCATTTTTGAGGAATATCTTTTGACTTGGCGGCTGTATTTGTAGTGCCTCCGAGCAGAGGTTCTCCGCCAGTGGTGTCATGCACCACATATTTTTGAGGGGGCAGGAGTGTGTGTGTGTGTGTGGGGGGGGGGTCCTTGTCATGTGACACACAGCATAGCAATGTATAACTGATGTTATTAATTTTATTTTATTTATCTATTTATTTTATTTTATTCAAAATATTTCCAAACGTGTAAACTATAGTATGAAATAACTTGATTCTCAATTAGGTGTAAGTAAATGCACATTTTGCACATTAATCTATTACAGTGTTTCTTCTACCATTATATAGTGCAGCCTATCCCCTCTCCTTTTATTTTCCTTTTTCCTTTTATTTTCTATAGTGGCAGATTACAACAGAAGTCATTTAAGGTTACCTTTATTATAGAACATGTCTATACCTTGTTTTATTAAAAGCCTTATTTTATAGCCGCATTCTCCTCTGTTCTCTGTATGGTGGAATCCAGTCAGAAAAACTGAATTTACTGTAAATGCCGAATTGATCAAACTTTAAATGAATTCATCAAAAGTAGGAGATTACAACACTTAAATACGGACTAGTATGTATGCATATTAAGCCACAAAAGACTAGTTCAATATGAATCCTGCATGTTCTGTGTGCGAATGCAGATTTGAATTTAGCAGCTGGCGATGTGACACTGAATTAAAAATCCACTTGGCTCAAAAATCTGGTTTGAATGAGCATGAAGCCTCTGTCCCCCATGGTTAAAATCATTTTGTTTAAAAGCAGCCGTGATCAAAATGAGTACATGATGTTTGGAACTAATGTTACAGTTCAAATATAGACTGTAGGCCTATATGTTACATTATTCAAGTGGGTGGTCTCCAGTGACTTTTAAAATCTGTTTGATGTCTGAATCATTACTTCAAGTGATTTGTTCAAAAACTCTGGACAAAACAAGTCTTCATTCAGTTATTTCTAATTTTTTTTTTGTTTGTTTGTTTTTCATAGCTATTCAGATACACAAATATTTGTAAGTAAATGTATTTTATGTTTTAAACCATTCACAATGATCACAGTTGATGGCTTAGTTTAAGGGCTATATGTATGCTATAAGAGCTGTCGGATTTACATCCATTTCTTTTGAAAGACATGAAAGTGAGTGGCTAGTAAACAGGAAGAATAGAGTCAACCTTATGTGTAGGCTATTATTAAATGTATAAAACATTAAATATCCTAAAAATGACGTGGATGAAAACACTAACAAGTGCACACTGAGCGAGTCCCTCTCTGGCTCAGTTCCAAAAAACTGTGCTAACCATACGCTTCAGTAACCAGCCTATATTGATCAGAACTCTGTTTGTTTTTTTTTTTAGTTTTTTTTTTTAAGGTAGACCATAAATACTTGCCAAGTCACAGGTCTAAAGTCCAAGTCAAGTCATTGTTGTCAAAGTCTAAGTTGAGTCGCTAGTCTTCTTTATGTCGAGTCAAGTCAAATTTGGGACTCGAGTCCACAACTCTGGTGTCTTGTGACCGATTGTGTCATGCTACTGGACAGGAGTAAGTTTTTGAATGAGATGTGAGCGTGTTAATGGCTATCATTTTCAGTGATTAAAACCTCACGTTTTACTCTCTTCTTCACATAAAGAAATTGGATGGCTTCAGAAGACTTGGAATGCAACACGACTTGTTTGTAATGCTTTTATACTGCTTGTTTAAGGTCCGTTTTTGCAATAAATACCTGTGACTGCACTTATATTTGCCTGTTACGTGTTTTCTGTTGTTCAGTGGGTAGGTTCAAGGTTAAAGTGTTAGGTGCTCCAATGAAAGTATAAATCTGTTTTTTCTTTTTTTCTTTTTTTACAAACCAATAAATTAATACAAATAACTGAAAATAATGGAAGAACCTGCAAGATAACCCTCTATAGGACTAATTGTGAATTTACAGCTTAAAAAATAATTGACTTTATATTTTACATATATTTAGGAGTAAGATCATTTTCCAAAACTTGTTTTCTTCATCTGACCTTTGACCTTTTTTTTAGGGATCCATCATTTAAACTGACGTTGTCCCATTAGGGTAAATTATTTTTGGCAAATTGTCTGAAACTTCACATCCAATCAAAAGCTTTTTCACTATCTGAAAACAAGTGAAAAGGTCTTACTGTTTCAAAAAATATAAAAAATCTTCATGAACATTTTTTTTTTTTCTTGTGCTGCTATATTTGATTTGGAACTCATGCGTGAAAATGTCTAAACTTGACACAAATTCAGATGCAATTTCACTGCCTGAAAACCATGTGTTAGTGTTTCAAAAGCATTAAAACAACTTTAACATTGTGTTCCATCTTGAAATTTCTAATTAGAAACAAAAAACGAGGATTTGTAAAGAAAAATGTTGGAGGATTTCGATATAAGTCAAGAGGAGACTGTAAGTAAGGAAACTTTGCTTCCTTTGCTCCTGTAAACAAACTTGCGAGATTAGCATATCTCAGTGGTACGCACGCGACGCATATGTCCTACGTCATCCACCGGAACGACTTCAACACATGACAGTCAGCAGAATTGAGAGAAAAGTGTTTATTATGTTTGAAATATGGATTTTTTGGGGGTTTTTTTTGTGAAAATGCATGGATTCGCTACAGGAGGCCTTTATTCACGCCCCGCGCGTGAGGCACATTTTATTATGGATGCGCTTTATTTGACGACTTGTGGACAGTTGAACAGAAACACCCACTTACTGCAATGATAGAGCTTGGACTTGGAGCTTGAATAGCCAGGACTATTTTTAATATAACTCCGATATGATTCGTCTGAAAGAAGAAAGTCATGTACCTTGCCTCTAGGGTGAGTAAAACACAGGCTAATTTTAATTTTTGGGTGAACTAACCCTTAAAGTAGCTCTGAATTACCTGGAATCCAATAGACTCCCACTTCACAGAGAGTAAGAACCTTTGAAGTTCCAGGAATATTGACAGTAACATAACGTCCCTCCATCCCACGACACGAGTAGTTGTAGGTACCTCCTGCTGGAATAGTAGAAACTACAGCACACCTGGAGAAAGATGAAAGAGTGAGTTCCTGTGATTTTGTTGCTCATTATTAGTACGACTCTTGACTTGTATTTTCTTCTCTTATCCCTGAATGTATGTATAACGCTTTCTTTTACAACACAATATTTATTTTATAATTAGATATGTCATCTAACTTATGTAATGTTTTACACTATTTTTTATTATTTATTGGTATTATTATTATCAATATTATTAAGCAGCTAAGAAAATGTGCAATTATTTGTCATGCCAGTGAAGTGTTCATTATTAATACAAACATATAAAACACCTTGTTTTGTCTGACATCTAGACATTGTCACACTGTGTTTTATAATAAAATCATGTAAAAATAACTGTTGCAGTGCTGTTTTTACCACAAGAATAGCAATGCACAGTGAAATACTAGTAATTATCTACATTTATAAATAATTGCAACCACATTATATTTTAAACACATAATTCATATATTTTTTCTATTAATCTATTTGTCTGCATTGCTTGAACATATGTTTAGAGAAATTATATTTTTCACCCATTCGAAAATGAATCCCTCATTCACGAGGAATGTATGTGTCACTCCCGAAACCTTGTTGCATTTATAGGGTATATGGCCATTAGCAGCACAAAAACACAAAACTTTTATTCTAAATCTGAAAGGATTATATATCCTAGACATTGCACAGATAGCCCTTGCTTTAAAAAGGTGTCACTTACTTCAGTTCATCGTGATTTCACTAAGTTCCTTTATAATCAGTAGTGAGGGGAAGTGTGCAGGGAAAAAGTAAAATAAAAATCTACCATTTAGAGGTGAGTGAAGGCAATGGCCAATCACAGGTGTTCAGGAAATGTGATTGGCTACATTGCTCAGTGCTACAAAAAGATTTCCAGAGCACAAACACACGTGATGCGAGCTGCCATTTTAGAAAGACAGTAGTGTTGTCAAAAATATAGATATTTCGATAAATATCGATACTGAAATATCTGAACGGTACCAATATTAATTTCCCGAAGTATCGATACACCTATACTAGCCGAGCTGTCACTTTCACTTCTCTCCAAAGGCGCGTGGACAAGCACCACACGTGACCGCACTCGTCTCCTTCGCTCTGGTTAAATAGCAAAAGTGAAGTGAATAGAAAGATGACTGCTCTGGTTGTTAAAGAACACAGCAGGAGCGCTATCTGTAGGGATCTATGATCTCCGTGATGCAGAGAACGCGCACGGAATCCAGTCATAAACACGGAGTTTAAGGCGGAATGTCACGGAATTTGTCAAAGTTTGGATGAATTAATCAAAAGTAGATCATTACACTTAAATCAAATTGTGATATGGACTAGTATCTGTAAATATTAAGCTGCAAAAGTGGATTTAAATATGAATCCTGCATGTTCTGCGTGTCTCTGTGTGAATGTGCTGCACGTGCGGTTGTGTTTACTAATGTGACGCTCGCGGTGATTTCAGCGTCTGCCGTCTCAATGAGGACATAAATACATCAACAATATCTCCAGAACTGATCTGAAAGGCACTTTACGAGCATTTTACCATTTAATTTGAGTAAAACTAGCCTCATATCATACACACACAGAACTTTAGAAGTATTCACGGCAACCCGTCAAAATAAAAGTTCGGTTTAACTTAGCCTATTAAAGACCGTGTGCCAGAAATAGGCTATATTACTATTATTTAGTAGAATGTACATAATACTACTACTACTGTTAATTTTTTAAAAAGAAATAATCACAAAATATTTTTATTTTAATAGTAAATCCCCTTCATTTGCCAAAAATGTAAATGTTTAATTTTCATTAATTCAAATATAAATTAATTAAAATAGTTTTATGCCTTCATCTGATATCCAGTAAAATTTTAATACACAACACAGAATTTCTGATGGGGAAAACACATTTCATAAGGCTACTGTAAGAATAAATAAAAATAGTTTGTATGCATTCAAATAATAGACATGCTAAAACACAGAATTTGGTAACAATAAAACATAAGGTGAGAAAAAAATAAAACATTTCATACGGCCCTAAACGTGTCATTTTTCTTACACTTTTAATAAAATAAATGTTAAATTGTATAATTTTCATGATTTTAATGAATTAGACATGCTTTTAGATTAATAGCATTTAATTTGACCATTAAAAAAAAAAGAGTCCAGAAAAATTAAAACGGAAAAAAACGGAATCCAGAAAAATTAAAATGGAAAAAATTTAATGTAGAAAAAAATAAAACTGAAATTGGGGAAAAATCAAACGGATTTCATAGGGCCCTATATCTGGAAATATTTTGGTTATGAAGCAAATGAGAATATCAACAAATAGAACTTTGGATTTTAATTAGTACATGGATTAGTAAACGCTAGTTTCAATTAACATTTAACTAAGATTAATAAAAGATTAATAAATAAATCAACAAATGCAGTACCTCAAGACATTTTTTTGTTCATGTAAAATATACCGCATGTTCTCAACTTTTTTACATTTATCTTTAAATTAAAAAAATTACCCCCTTAATATTGTGGCAGTTTTTTTCTCCGTGGTATCAAAAATGGTATCGAATATCGATATTTTTCAAGGTATCGTATCGAAGCTAGAAATTCCAGTATCGTGACAACACTAAAAGATATAACATCAACCATGTGATTATTAGGTAGGTAAACCAGTGTTTCGTCCACTGATGATTACCACACCAAAAGAAAAACATAACAAAAAAAATAATAATAATTTAGCTCATATTTGAATGTGAGTTCACAGTCTTTATTGAATGTGATGGAATAATCTGTGTACTGTGAAATAATAGTGCGAAAGTCTTTGCATTGCAATAAACATAGCTACAATACAACCAACAAACAAATTACTCTTATGATCTGCTTCTTTTTACCCTAGTCTGATTCAGGAGCAAGTGACTCGTATAAGTTATCTAGATGAATTGTTCAAAAAGACGAGAGTGACCAGTTAGAATCAGTAAGACAAATCCTTCACTGAACTGAATCGACATCTGGCTCACTCACTAAACTGCAAATACCAATATTAACATAGTCTAAACACCTGCAAATAGTCAGTATATGAAACACACACACACACACACACACACACACTTGTCCAGAATCTGTATCAGAATATATCAGAGAGACTCACACTGGGTTGCTGAGAAGATCTGAAGAATGGTTTCCGATCCGAATCACTGCCCCGTTTATCCTGTCTGCACAGCAGTCGGGTCTGTTAGTGATGGTCACTCTGTTCATGCTGTACGTCTTCATCAGATCCAGCTTCCACCACGGGTCACTCTGTGTGTTTGTATGAGTACAGTTGGAGTTCAACCCATCCAGAGCTTTTTGGGCATACCAGTCAAAATATAATGACGACTGATCGGCTGTTCCCCATGCTGCTACGTTCACTGGAATGCATTCAAGAGAAAACCTTATTTACAATTACAATAATTTTTTACAATTATATATAGCCTTGCTGGGCTATTTAAGTTCATGGGTTTTCATGATGTGTCTGAAAATGTTTCACAGCAGCACAAACTCACAAACAAAAGATGTAATAGTGTTTAATTCATAAAATCTCACCTTCTTCTTCTGCCTTCGTCTGAACTGAGAAAAACCCTTGAAATGAGAAACACAGAATGATGCTCAGTATTTAGTAACTTAAAAGGATTGTTCTTATGAGCATACGCCTATATTTTGTTGGATTTATTCTTTACAAATATTTTCTATTTTGTTAAAATTGAGTATAATCTCTAAAATCATGTATGTGTCTTATATCATTTAGCCTCTCTAGTAAAATTATGTTGTTTAAGGCTGTTCAGATAACGTTAACCAAAAACAACACATTCAATTATAATTTAGGGTCTTCTGTGTTTCTTAAGTGTTTCTCTGTCTGAAGATGAAGCTGAAAACAGACTGTAGCTCAGGAATATATTAGAAAGAGTGTATGTTTTACTCACCCAGTAAAAACAACAGACTCTTGTAGAAAACTCTCATGTTGATTTCAGGCGATTCGTGACTCTTTCTGCTTCTGTTTGAGGAGGTTTGAATGAATCTTGTTCCTGGGAGAAATATATTAGTTCAAGTTACATCAGAGTCACATGATCCTAGTTTTCCTCCCACTTTTATTTCTGATTGGAGATGGAATTTTTTTTATAAATAATTATAAGTATTTTCTTACACTTCTTTTAGCAACAAAACAAGTGAACACATTTTCACTGAAAACAATGATAATTTGTATCTTCAGTTTAGTGATTAATGAAATCAAAATGTCAATGCTATTAATATTGCACATTATCTCTTTGGCGGACACTTTTATCTAAAGCAAGTCAAAGAATGACTTTCATGTTGACCTGCTCACATTGAATATGAGGTGATAACAACAATAGCACAATTCACCAAACTGGATTGGTTTGTTAGCAATGCTGACCTCTCCTGAAAGAAAAGTGAGGAAAAATCTTCCTGTGCTCCATTAAGGTTTGTATTCACTTTTGCTTTCATCAGATTTGACTTAAACTCTATTTTTATTCTATGTTGTTCTAACCTGTATGAGTTTCTTTCAGTGAAACACCAAAGATTAGTTTTTGAAGTGAAAGAGACCTGAAGCTTTCAAGCTCAAAAAATAAAAAATCATAACAGTGCCACAGAAGTGGTTCGACACGTCCCTGTCTTTATCTGGCATACTGCATGTTGTTTCCATCTTGTGTGCTGCACCTGCCATTTTTAAATTGATCTTTTCTTTCCCATCTTACAGACTTCTCAAGATCAACACAGATTTGCATTTTGTTGTTTTATGCACAAAGTCTGCCCTGTCTGAAAGCATACAAATACCATCTTTTGCTTACCGTCGTTTGCTTAAAATATGTTCCAAAAACCATGAATTTAAATGTAAATGTAAATGTAAATGCAAATGTTCCAAAAAATTTTTTGTTGTTGTTTGTTTTTCTTCACAGAAGAGCACAAATGTGTGAAGAAGCACACTATGACTGCATCCGTACTGGCGTCTTGGGGTTTGAAAGCAACCAGGTCATCATCATGTCTATTACGTTTTTCATTTTCAAACTTCAGATTAAGATTCATATTAACTTTATTGTCCCCCAAGAGGGAAATTATTTTCCACAGGACTGCACTTATTTGACACACACAACATAACAAACATTGTACAATTATATTATATTTACACACACACACACACACACAAAACCCTGTTAAATGTCTGTTGTTGAGATACACGATGGCTGCAGGAAACAGGCTTCTTCCAAAGCGGGCCCTCCAACACCTCACAGCCCTATACCTGCGCCAGGAGGGAAGTGGGGCTAAATACTCGTTAAGTGGATGCGTGGAGTCCTGTTCTATTGAAATGGCAATGCGTGTAATAGCTCTATTATTGAGTTCTGTGAGGTTGGGTGTTGAAAGACCTATAACTTTTGCAGCAATATTGGACACCTTTGTAAGTTTGGTCCAGTTTTTAACAGAAAGCATATTGTAAAAACAAGAAGAATAATACAATAGAATTGGCAGAATAATGCTTTGATAAAGTAGCAATAATAATGGAGGAGCAACATTAAGTCCTTTGAGTTTATGAATAACTGACAGTCTTTGGTGACTTCATTTCTGAATATCCATAATGTGCTGATCAAAGGTAAGTGTGTTATCCAATGTTACTCTGAGGTATTTGAAAAGTGTAGCCTACCATCATCAGTAAGGGGAAATGTTTGTCTTTGACTGTTGTTGTACAACAGTTAACAGTAATCTGACAAGCAAATCAACACTCTTATGGCAATGTACGATGATAAACACTCATGCAACTAAAGCTTTTAAATGATTCCAAAGTGGCCCCAATACTGATCCAAATTATGTGTCTCACTCAGATGTTAAAAGAACATAATCCTTAACTAATTTCAGATACATGTTCATGCAGAACTTTAGCTACATTATACACTGCATTACATTATTATACATTACATTCATTTGCAATCATTTGGCATGCTTCACTCTGTGATTACTGGTACAATTGGATTTTCCAAAAACTCATTGTAAAAACATATTCTTTACCATTTCATATTGCATGTGCTTTTAACTTTTCTAACTTTAATATTTTTGGCCATTTGTCATCTTTAGCATCTCTTAATATTTAGTATTTAGTGCCCTAGTACTTACTCAAGTTGTTCATCAATTTGAAACTAGAATTGTCAATTGGAGTGCACCATTCAAAATTAAATCAGATAGTGGTAATACATGTGCATACAAATTCCATTATGAATTGATGTGAGGAAAAAATCCCTTAAGGTTTGACCAAAATTACATCACTGTGACATTCTGGCATGGATAAATCATTGAATACACATCACATGATTTGACCATACCTTTGAGCGTGACAATTAAAAAAAAAAAAAATCTAACCATGAATTGACTTGACTGACTTTCTATGACGAATAAATGACTTAAAAACATCCCTGTATGTTAAAAACTAAAAGCACAAAATTCAAAACAGTTTCTGACTAGTCTCAGCCTCAGACGTCACGGACCGTTGGCTAAACGTCTGATGCATATGGCACACTTTTCTGGAAACACTTCAGGAATGTCGATGTCGTCACTTGACTGGTTGAATTAAACCGGATTTCCGGGAGACGCGAGTGTCGCATTTATTTTCAGTCCACCGAGAAAAAAAGATGCCATGGCCGGGAAACAAAGATGCCATCTAGAATCAGTCAAATCCACAGATTTGCATCTTGGCTTTAGCTGTGAGGGAGGTGTTTCAGTGCGCAGATGACATGCTTCAGCAGTGAAGATTTCTGCCGTTCATGCAGCATCAAGCCTGGTCAGCAAGGGTTCATCCGTCTCACTTTTTAGTGAGGAAACCACTCTTCTGTCAACCTGCTCCAAAGTCCTGCACAACACCAAAGGCATCACAGAAATCTGTGTTGATGTCAGCTGTTTTGTCATTTGCCAACTCGCATTTAGAGCAACCAAATTAACTGAGAGCAAGACTTTTAGTCTGTAGTTACTGCTTCACCTGCCTTGCATTCCCTATTGTTCACAAAAGATGAACAGCACAGAATATCTAATTAGAATTTAGAGTTCCAAATTATCTAAATGTTCTCTACCCTTAAAAAAGTCTTCATTAGCTCTGTACACTCTTGACCATTTGGAATTACTTCAGATACAAATAAATAAATTCCCCAAACATTATGTTTGGCAATTTTAACTTCCACTTGCCACACGTCCTGCTACTCAATAGACAAAAACGACTGTCTGAACTGTATAAACAAGGCAAAGGCCTTGAGTCGTAGTGTGGGTTGCGGTGAATAATGCCCCATAGTCAAAGTTATTCTGACTTCTCCTTTCTCGGGTTGACATAGATGTCATTTAACCAATGCAAAATCCCTACTGCTGTATCTGATATATTTAGCGCAAATGCTTCCTGTGTCAATTCCTTGAAAACTATATCTCAGTCTCAGTAGTTCTGTCACTGGGCCCTGAACCTAATAAATTGAAGAAAACTCTTCAACACTGCAGCTCATCTGCATAAATTGTAATTCAACTACACCTGTAGATACATCCTCAAAAAGAATCTCAGCCGTTGAATAGTTCCAGAAATCAGATGTGTCCTAGCATCTCACAGCAGCTAAATGAGAGTAATACACTAAAAAGGTGTTGAATCAAAATCTTCCAAAATATTTTTTTATATTTTCGAAAATATTTTTTGAACTTTGTAAAAATAACCTGATTAAATCACTCTTTCTCAGATTCTGAGACTAGATGATAATTTCCCACTCAGATGTTGTTTCTCAAGCTGATAAAACAAAGGGCGCAAGATTTCAACTCCCCAAAATTAATAACAGATATTATTATAAATATAAATTATAGTTATTCCCAGTTTTCTTGGAGGTTTTAGGACGCAATTAAGACTCGCACTGGCTTTAAGGCTAGCATTCTCTGCTCACGCTACATCTTTAGCAGCTATCATGATAATTTAACAGTGAGATTAGTGCATCAATGCATCTTAACCTGTAAACGAGATGGGTTTCAGTAAAACACATTCCGTCTGAGTTATTTACCCTAGTGTTAGTAATGTGCTCTTCGCACAAAAACAAACATCATCAAGCTTTTTTTCAAACTCTTCCCCAAATTGGAAAACCCTTCCAAAATTCCTAACTATTCCCTACTTCATCCCCTACTTTGACCATGATAAACCAAACACTTAGAAATCAGAGGTCCAACTTTCAACTGATTAACCAACAACTTTGTTTTTCATTGCCAACATTATCTTTACCTTCACAGCACTTACTTAAGCCTTCTGTTTCAACTGACAAATATCTTTAAAAACTCTGTAGGAAAGTGGATCTTGCAAGCCAGATTTGAGGATCTCTGGCCTATATTAGTTATAGCCTTCTGTCGCAGGATTTTTTCTTATTGTCTGTCCCAGTGTTACGTACTGAACTGGAAAAAAAAGTCATTTAAATTTGCTGTTCCCTTTGCTTGGAATAATTTGCAAATGAAATTACATTTTAAGGCGCTGTTGTCACTAGATATTTTTAAAGGGATTTTAAACAACATGGAGACAGAAACATTGGGCTTTAGATGTTTTGACTAGTTGTGTATTGATATGCTTGTTTGGGTGTATGTGTGTAATCTATGGATGTTATTTGTTAAACCAACGTGATCTGGGTTACTGTTAATCTTGGCCAGGATGCTCTTGTAAAATAGATTTTTTTCCTGGTAAAATAAAGGTTATAAATAAATAATAAACAACAGGTTCTGAAAAGGTGTTTTAGTTTGAGCCTTTCCAGTTCAACTGAGTGACTAATGAATGGCCAGTCAATGTTAGCACTGATATGGCTGCCTATACAAAACCTGCATGAGCTCAAAGGTACGAAAGTTAGTCTGGGCCCGAACGGGCTGGCCCACACTGGGCCATCATTGGATTAATATGGGCAGTCCCATAGTGTGGGCTGCTCACAGAGAGCCCATGGTGAGCACAAAGATATGGGCCTCACCTGGGCAAGCCCGCACTGGGCCTGTTTAGGTTTGGTGTGGACTGGCCCTAGCCTACTGTGCCCGCAAAAAGCCAGCATGGGCCCCGTAGAGGCATGTTTGCAGGGCTTCCTTGACATTTTAATCCATGCACTAATTTCCTATCGATTGTATTACTGTATCTCTGTACATTGGTTTACCTTAAATTGTTTTATATGTATTTACATTTTAATTGTTTTTTATACTTGTTTTATTTTCCTTTGCCTTTTTTCCTTTTCTCTTTTAAATTTAGATTTATTTTTTTATTGCACCCAGGGAAATGCCACACACCCTCAGGTGCTACTCAAGGAAACAGGTTCAATTCTACTGAATAAATGAGCAAGAGACATGGGTACAGAAATATACTTTATTTTATCAATTCAATTAATTGATTATTTTATTAAAAAGAATCACATGAACAACAACAAACTTAAAATGATGGTACTACTTGCTGCTGCCCTCCCAAAATACACAAACACCACACAGAAAAGAGAAACAGGGCTGTGGCCAACTGGTATCAACCTCTTAAAGAAGCATACATTTCCCACACACTATCAGTGCACACGTTCACACACACACTCACACAATAACCGGTGAAATTACTGTTGGTGATCGACACGGCACACCACTGCACACGGTGACAAGACAGCACCACCACCGCAGTGTGGAAAATCTGTGTCACGAATTCAGCCTCTGTGGCTCCCTCCGCTCACCACCAGAGGGCACCGTCACCTGCCTGAGTACTAACCATCATTGGACTTCATTTCCCACATGCCCCGTACCTGTGGCTGATTTCACTCACAGGTACGGGGCATTGACTCTCAACTATTTAAACTGTTCTCCCAGCTTCCTCATTGTGAAGTCTTTCCTTGCCATGGAAACATTTCAGAGCGTTAATGCCGTGTGTGATTCCCTGTGTATGACTTTTGACTTGTATGACTGTTTACTGGACTCTGATTCTCTGCCGCCTGCCAATTCTGATTCAATCTGCCTTGTCATTTGATTATCCTGTGTGTTTGCCACCTGCCCTGATCTCTAGCCTGAACTCTGACTTTGATTCTACCTTATCTACGTTGTGTTTGAAGCCCGTGATTGAACTGATTGCCTGTTTGACTTGCAGTCTGTTTTAATAAAGCTGCACATGGATCCTAATGTCACTGACTCCTCGTTACAATCTGCCTCCCTGCTTTTTTGGGGGGGGGGGGGGGGGGGGGGGGGTTGGACACACAGATGAACCACACAAAATAAACTACACACAAATTAAGAGAAAATAAACAATCAGATCATGAATCTAAATGAATAAGGTCACCAGGCATTTGGCATATAATGTATAGAGGCCGATTAGGCCTTATTTAAACTGATATTAAAATATAAAGCCAAGATGAACCATCCAACAGAGAAAAACTAATGCATAAAAAATTAAACTGATACAAAAAAAAAAAAAAAAAATCAACAAGGAAAAGACATCAGCGTATCACACCGCTAACAAGCACACGATGTCGAACGCCAGTACCAGTAAGGGGCAGGGGCACCTGAGAGTAACACATCTGACTGACACAAATCAGCCCTTTATAAACCCACCTATGCCCACTGATAGGCTAACAACATTCTAACGTGAATACAGGGAGGATCTAACTACCCTGCCACACGTACACCATGTGGTCATTTAGAAAGCACTAGAATTCAATATTGTTCACTCAAGTCTGCAAATTCTGAGCTTAATTAGCACACAATTACCGAAGTGGAAACGCTAAGAGTCAAAATTTAATCACACACCAATCAGAACCATCGATGGAGATAAAAGGGCCAAAGTCAGTTTACAGTTTTTCTCATTGGCTTTCGTGCATTTCTCAGATCAGAAATTAAATTCTCAAAACTACCTGTTCAACATCCACATCATCTAGTCACTTGTGCACATCATAAAAAGTTTGTCATTCTTTTGGACAAGTTGTCATTGGTTTGGCATATTCATGCAACTGATTATGTACATTTCTCTGTGGTTTCCTACATTATCAGTTACTATTGTCATGTTGCTCAAAACATATTATAGTTCTCTGTGCAATAGTCTTACCCCTCAAAACATCTAGTCATTAGTTCATCGAACAAGTCATTACGGTAAATGCAAAATGGTTGATCTAGTTGTCATAACTGGTTTCAAGTTCAACTGGAAGTATGTCCACAGTTAGATCCCTATCAGTTCGCATATAAACGTCAAAGAGGCACTGATGATGCTATCAACAGTTTAGTGCACCTAGTGATTAAACACCTTGAGAATCCTAGGGCATATGCTAAACTGTTGTTTGTAGATTTTAGTTTGGCCTTTAACACCTTGCAGCCTCATATTCTTCTGAAAACAATGCAGCGGATGAATGTCAGTCCCTTTATTATTAAGTGGTTCTACTCATTTCTGATCAATCGTAGCCAGCAGGTTAGGGTGAACAGGACGCTGTCTGAATCTACGATTATCAGCACTGGCGCCCCACAGGGGTGTGTCAGTTCCCCAGTCCTGTTCACATTATATACTAATGAATGTACATTGTGGCGGGAGGAGCAAACGACAGACACAGTGGGTGTGGCGTCAAGCCTCGGAGAGGTTTTTATTAAACAATAAAAAGGAAAATAAAGTGTCCAAAGGGGCAAAGTGTCCAAATAAACGGGGAATCTGGTGTCCTCGTTGTGCCGCGGGGCTAGTGAAGGAGGGTAGTGTTCGTCAGGGAAGGGTCCAGGGAAGGGGCGGAGTCCGGTGGCCGCACGCGCTCCCCTCTCGGGGCCGGGAGCGAGTGGCGGTGGCTTCGTCCATCTCCTGGGTTCTGGGGGATTCGGCGGCCCGGCATCCTGGCCCGTCAGCCGCCTAACGGGTGCGGCAGTCCTCCTCGACGCTCCCTTCCTGGACCCACGAGGACACCAGCGTGCATGCACGGGGAAGAGACCGGTCTCTCGAGGAGAGGCGCGCTCTGCGTTTAAACACCGGCGGTGATGAGGCTCTATTCACATCAGGTGCGC
This sequence comes from Barbus barbus, assembly GCF_936440315.1. NCBI lineage: Eukaryota > Metazoa > Chordata > Actinopteri > Cypriniformes > Cyprinidae > Barbus > Barbus barbus. The sequence goes on from NC_136730.1 coordinate 3,569,368, forward strand.
CTCATCACACGCCTCCAGCCCTAGGTGTTCAGCGCCCCTCCTCTCTCACACACCCACTCCCGTCGGGAGCCTGGTGAAGGGCGGCGAATACGGGACGGGGTGGTGATGATGGACAGGGGGGAGGCAGCCGACTCGTCACAACATGTAGTAATTTTAATAATTACATGATTAAGTTCTCTGACGATACAGTTATTTTAGGTCTCATATCTGAAACATCAGATGTTACTATTTACAAACAGGAGGTTCAGAACTTTGTTCAGTGGTGTGATAAACAGTTTCTTAGTATTAACACAAAAAAAACAGTGGAGATGATGTTTGACCCCAAATCCATTGGTGACCACTTACCAGTGGTCATTAATGGCCAGAATATAGCCCAGGTGGACTCCTGCAGATATCTGGGCATTCACATTGATAATAAACTGACATGGAGTGTCCAGGTTGAAAATGTCTGCATTAGGGTCCAACAGCGATTGTATTTTCTTCGCAGGTTGAGGGTCTTTGGCGTTAACCAGAAAGTGCTGCTTCTCTTTTATCATGCTGTAATCGAGAGCATTTTGCGATACGGCATCTCAGCCTGGTTTGGTAACCTTAGTGTACATTGGAAAGCCCAGATTACGCGGCTAATACAGAGAACCATGAAAATTATGGGAGTTAAGCAGTATCCCACACTTCAGGCTCTTTTTGAAGAAACTTTCAAAAAAATTATTAATTATTAATTATTAATTATTTAAGAAAAATTATTTCAGATCCCACTCATGTCCTTCACTCTGAGTACCAACTTCTTCCCTCGGGAAGACGCTTCAGAGTTCCTAAGTGTAGGCTTAATCGTTTTCAGAGCCGGACAGTAACGGAGTACATTTACTTGAGTACAGTACTTTAGTACAATTTTGAGGGATCTGTACTTTACTCGAGTATCATTTTTGGGGAGTACTCATGACTTTACTCAAGTACATTTGAGAGGCAAATATTGTACTCTTTACTCCGCTACATTTCTATCCATAACCGTGAGTACCCGTTACTTCTTCTAAAAAAAAAAAAAAGGAAAAGAGATCTCGGAAACCCTCAATTTGTTGTTTCCCTCTCAAACGTGATTGGATTGTGCAGGCGCCACTGATTGGGACAGCCTATCAGCAATCGCCTTCAGCTTTCCGCCAAAGTCAACTCCATGGTCAGATAATGATTTAGATAAGAGACGAAACCATGGACGAAACAATGGATGAAGACGCAGCAGGTCCATCCCAGGAATGTGCCAACCCGTGGCCCCACCTCGCCAGACTATTTAAATTTTCTGAACAAGTTAATGATAGTTTTCGCTTCAAGTGTTTGCTGTGTTTACCAAAACAGAACTTCATCACCGCCTACAAAAATTCATCCTCCAACTTGCGGAAGCATGTCAAGGTACGTACATTGAAATAAACTTCCTTACATTTCTAAGCTTCTAGATTCTAGCTACAGAAAAGTGCACTAAATGATTGGCTAGCTGCGATAATGCAGCTTTTCACATTCTCGGTTACGTTTGAGTAGTCGAAGTCACATGCACCCGCCAATTTGCCAGCTGTAGCTAGCCATTCAGATGGCTAACTTTGGCCTGACAATAGTTAGCATAAGCCGGGGCAAGCTAATCATGTAACCTAGATAATCAACTGAAGTCCTTTCAGATTCATGTTTTGACATGCCCCTGACAAATAGAGAGAGCATACAATGTATCTTTTCTAGTCTGAGCTTGAGTACGAAACGTCTTTTTTACCGTACAAAAAATGCAAAAGCCTAATTAGTTCAGTCGTAGGCTATGCTAGTTGCAAGCAGGGCATTTCAGCTCACTTATTTCACCAGAGCGAATAACTAGAGCTAGCCCTACAGGGGCTATTTGTTTTTTTTTTAAATAACAGTTCAGCTGGCCTAGACAGGATTACAATAGTGTTTGTTGAACTGTAAGTCTTAAATGCCTATTCAAGTGGGTGAAGGCTCTTGAGTGTACATATACCTGTCTTGTTATACCATAACAAATTGTTGTAGCCTACAATTGTATTTAAATACATGAGAGGTATGCTACCCAAAGTCTTGTATTTGCCTGACCTAATATTGCAGCACTTGTTAGAATGTCAGAAGCACCTAAATACTTTGCTGGTCCACGTAAATTAAAGTTAGTTGCACCAGTAAAACCAATTTAAAAAAGTTAGTCTGGAGCCATTGGAAAATTATGAACAACCAGCACTTCATAATTAATAATATTGCTATGTAGACTACATGATGGGTATCTTTTCTAATATTTATCAGTTTATTATAGTGTAAACTGAAATATTATACTGTGTTTTACAGAGAAGGCATGAGACACATCTGGAGGAATACTGTCAACTGACTTCAACAGCCTGCAAGAGGCCATCAGAAGGTGGAACAGGCTTCAAGGTGAAGCAACTGAAGCTGCTGGAGACCAAGCAGGTGTCTCAGAAGACGGTTGATCGGGCTATCCTCCGCTTCATCGTTCAAGGTCTCCAGTCCTTCTCCCTGGTTGAGAAACCATCCTTCCAAGACCTTATTGTAGAATTACAACCGAGTAATGCTGTCATGTCCCGCACAACTGATTCAGCTACATCTAAAATGAAAGAACGTCTCAAGAACGAAATGAAAAAGGTACCATACATTGCCACCACTACTGATTGTTGGACGGCCAGGAGAAGGAGCTTTATAGGTGTAACAGCCCACTGGCTCGATCCTTGCAGTTTTGAACGCCGTTCAGCTGCCCTTGCACTCTCATTAAAGCTCAACACAGCCCTGCCGGCTTCAGCAGCGTGTGAAAGGCTTTTTAGCATAGCAGGTTTGCTTTTCACCCCAAGAAGGGGATCAATTCATTCACAGAATTTTGAGAACCAACTTCTCCTCAAGTTGAACAAGGACTTCATGACATTTGATTGAATTGAAGAGTACACACACACACACACACACACACACACACACAGAGTTGTCACACATCGATTGTGTGTGTGAGAATGGTGTTATTCAGCTGAAAGTATTTTCTCCTGCCTTTGCCTGTATGTCAATGTGAGAGGAAGGGGCTTAATACTGTCACTCAAATGAGCTGAATTTTATTTTTCCTTCTTTGTACGCTGACCTAAACACAGCTGATTAGCTGATTTTCTTTAATCATTATTATTTTCTCTTCTTTGCTCTATGCTGCGTGTATAACACGGTCAGGTTCAGAGGTGTGTCAGAACATTGCTATATTGCCTTCTTTGCTGGTTTAGGTTTATTGATTTGATTGATGAAAAAACAGAGAAACTCACATGTACACACAATTGTTAGCTGAATTTTCTTTTCTGATATTACACATTAATGTAAGCTGAGTATTTGCTTTGATGTTCTTGAGTATGCGGTGTGTTTAACACAGTCAGGTTCAAATGTGCCTGCAAAAAATCCATTAAAACTCTAGCAGAGGTTTGTCAGAGTGTTGCCATTGTGCTATTGCCTTGTGGGCAAGTGAGAAATGTTAAATAAAGCAACATGGTAAAAAGATGAATGACTTGATTTTACTTTCAATTCCTTTTACATTCTCCAAGGTATTAACATTTTTCATAACTCCATTTAGGACGTTTCTGTACATAAATGTAAGCACTGTGGCAGTAGTAATGCAATATTTAGAAAATGTACTCTTGTACTCTTGATACTCAAGTACTTTTAAAAACAAGTACTTCAGTACTTTTACTTAAGTAGACATCTGACTGTAGTACTTTTACTTGTACTTGAGTAAAATTTAGCAAGGGGTATCTGTACTTTTACTCAAGTAATGAAGCTGTGTACTCTGTCCGCCTCTGATCGTTTTAAGAACTCCTTTGTCCCACTGTCCATTAAAGCATTACATGATAAGTTAGCTAGAGGTCAACAATTATAAGTATTTTATTTTTTTTTCCTTTATCTGGTGTGTGCAAATATATAAAAACATGATGATTATAGGTGTGTAGCACAATAGGTAGGGTGCAGTTTAGTGGTTCACTATATATCTTGGGGAGGGAAGAGAGGGGTTGTTGTAGGTATTAAATGTACGTAGTATGTTATTTGTGTAAAACAGCAGATATTGCATTGTATGTGTCCAACCCAAATTTCCTTCGGGACAATAAAGTTTATCTTATCTTATAAACTGTCAAGTATATTTTCTACACATTTCTATTGGACTTTTTATAAATTTGCCATGAATTGTTCAAGTGAATCTTGACTTTCACTAATGAAGAGAATATAGATCAACCAATGACAAACCAGTTCTCTGAAATAGCTCAAAGATACATCTCATCAACATTCAACTGGAAAGAACATATAGACAGAGCACAACACAAGTTACACATTTTTACTCTCTAATTTTTATTTATTTTTCACAATGACGTTGTTTTTTTGGGGGGGGGGTTTCAGACCACAAGTAAAAGTGTAACTGTGAATTATATCCAGTCTTTTTCTATCAACTTCCCACATACAGTAATGTGTAAATTTGTACTTTTAAAAAGCATATATGGCATTCATAAGAAGCACAGCCTTCTGCATTTCAGTAGAGTAACTGTCATCCAAACTGTTGCCATAGTTTACATCAGTTACAGTTTTTCTCCAATGGTTTGGCTCATTTCTTGAAACAGAAATTACATTCTCAAAACTCTAAGATCATTTGGCAAAACACTCTTACAGTTTAACACAACACTATAGCTCACCTGCAAAAGCTCATATCTCTTCCAAAACTGTTCACTCAGGCTTCAATCTAAATCCCTTTCTCATTTAAACAGTCAGTGTCTCCAAAATGGCAAAGATCCTTCTCAATAGCTTTGGCTCCTTTCTCAACACAGATCGGACATTCTCATCATTCTTGGTGCTTTTGTCAAAATAAACCTGGATGGTTGATCACAACAACATGGTTCACCTGCAAAAGCTCATATCTCTCCTAAAACAGTTCACTCATGTGTCAAAACTACATTTCTTTCTAAGCTGAATAGTCAGTGCCCCCAAAATGCATCGTCCCTTTGGCATTGTGTGAGTACTGCCATACAAAATGTTTAGATGTTTTGTCACTATGGCAGAGGACCAACAATATACAACGGAAAAGAGTAGCCTCCAAGGTTTGACATCACAGATTGCACTCACACTACCAAGGAAATTATAACCATTTTTTATTCACACGCAAAGAAAGTTTCATATGTAAAAAGAAAATGTACATTACAGTAATAAATTGTATAAACACAAAATCAAAAAACAAGGACTTATTCAGTGGTCGCTGTACTCATTCTCCCGCTCTTGTCCACTGTCTTCACCCTCCTGATTATTTACACGCTGTTGTCCGTCTGGCCACAGATTCTCGTCCACATCACAGCGGATACTTTCTCTTGCGATGCAACGAGGGAAGAAACGGCGTGCATGCCGCAACCATCCCCTGCATTGATCTCCTGTAATGTCGTCACACGCTGCGTCCATAGCATGGAGCAGGGACGGCTGATCCTGAGCATGATGCTCATACACTCTCCACCTCCAAGCAGAGAAAAACTCCTCTATCGGATTGAAGAAAGGAGAGTAAGGTGGTAGGAACTCCATGACCATCCTTGGATGCGTTGCAAACCAGCCCCTAATGAGTGGGCTATGGTGGAAATTGACATTGTCCCACACAATTACATAAATGGGTAGGTGAGGCCCTATGAGACCTCTCTCATTTTCAGGGATAAAATCGGTATAAAGGCGATCCAAGAAGATGAGGAGCTTGTGTGTGTTGTATGGGCCAAGACTGGGGATGTGAGTGGCCACACCATTTTCAGAAATGGCAGCACACATAGTTATATTGCCCCCTCGCTGACCTGGGACATCCACTGTGGCCCGGTGGCCAATAATATTACGGCCACGTCTTCGGCCCTTGGCCAGGTTGAAGCCAGCTTCATCCACGAACACCAGGATGTGAGGGGTCTCATATCCTTCCAATGCCATTATTCTCTGAAATAGAGTAAAGAACATAAAATCAGTCATACAGAAGAGTCATATACTACAGTTAGACAATTACATGTTCTCCCCCACAGGTTCAATATACTACAGGCCACTACTCCAGTGGTTCTAAACTAGTGATAGGCCTATGAGGAAGTACTGCAGGGGTATTTGATAGAAAGGGGAGTGGGAAATACTTATGACTTACTGAGATGTTACAGTACAACCTACAGTATTAGATAGATTTGATTGGGAGACAACAAAATAAGGATTATAATGATAATTGTATAATACAGTAAACTGCAGTTTTCTGTTGAAATTGTTGAAGTCAGATGAAGCAAATACTGATTCTGAAATCAGGTAAAGGAGGTATTGAAACCAAATAAGTGAACTACTGCTTACTGTGATTACAGGTACGGTTATAATGAGAGACAACCAGTAACTGACTTACATTTACATACTGGTACCGCAGCTCCTTCACTCTGTCAGAGTTCCTCTCAAATGGTACCTTGTAGATTTGTTTCATTGTCATCTGATGCTTCTTCAAAACCCGGTCTATTGTGGAGATGCTTATTGTGTTTATATTCTGGAATATATGATTGTCCTGAAGGATGGCAGCACGGATCTGTCTCAATGTGATGGCATTATTTGCCATCACCATGTTACTAATCTCTCTTTCCTGTTGTTCATTGAGCAGGTTTCCTCTGCCACCCACGCGAGGTTGTCGTCCAATCCTACACAAAAAACAGAATACAGTAAGTTACCAGTGTAATTGTATTATTGTTTTACTCACAGTAACTTCACCACAATCCTAATGCAACATTGCACAGTGACTGGAATACTACTCTAAACTGTATAAATTATGTAATTCCATTGTTTACAGTAATTTGTTCAATATATTTCTTGTCATATTTAGTATCAAAACATTCCACTAGTCCTCTTTACCTGCTAGTATAGACCTACTACTGTAGGCAGATGCACACAAAATCTCTACAGTAAGTTATACATTTTTTGCCTCACGCACAGTGCCCTGTCCTATACAACATATAATTCCATCATAGATTACATAGAGTACATACCTGTTTTCCCTGCGAAAGGTTTGGATGATGGAGGACACTGTAGAGTGAGGCACATTAGGCTGCACTCGACGACCTGCCTCTGCCATTGTGAGGCCATGGTTTATGACATGGTCTATAATTGTGGCCCGAATTTCATTCGGGACAGCACAGTGTCTTCCCGCTCCTCGGCCTCTTCCCCCTATTCCTCCACCACGCATTCTCAGTCCTCCTCTTCTTCTTCTTCTTCTTCTTCCACCTCTTCCTTGAGGAAGAACTTCCCCTTGTCCGTTTGCTTGGCCTTGTCTATCCATGTTCAGAGATCGGACTGGCGCTGGTCAAGCTCTATATATCTGTGTTTGGCAGCACACGATCAGGGAAAACACCTGTGTGTGACACTCCCCCTTCGTTAGTCTAGTTTCACCTGACTGTAAATGACTGTCATCAATTTATCAAATATTCAAAGAAATTCATATATGGTATTCATGGTATTATGTTCTTGACCAATTTTGACAATTGAACAGACAGTTGTGCATGCGAGTACTTATACAATGAAATCATGCTGACATGTTTTGGAGAGAATGATCATTAGACTGAGAATCAACTAATCAGTTTAGATCTACAAGATCTATTCATTTGGAAAATGTGCTAAATGTGGGCTAACTGTATAACTGTAGGCTACTTGTACTTAATCATTTGCAAAGATGCACTGAGACAATTGAGACATGTACTAAGGCATTTGCCATTTGATAAAATGAATAAGAAATGCCATTCTGTTGTGAACATTTGCCAAGAGGTTTGGAGGTTTGTCCATGTTATTTTGAGAATGTAATTTCTGTTTCAAGAAATGAGCCAAACCAATGGAGAAAAACTGTAATACTAACAGAGTGCACTGTTATATTGACAACATGACTAAGCATTTTGACTATCTTATTTGTGAACAATGACACAAGGACTTTTCTTTCTGATGGAGCTGGGGTGTATTCCAGAAAGCACAGTTAACTTACCGTCAGATAAACCCTGAACTTTGGGTTGATTAACCCCACATCTTGCTTATTCGAGGTATGTGTTTCCAAAAACGTGTCTGGGAGTAAGTTCATTCAACTCAGAGTATGTTCCTGGGTAAGACTCAAGACATTCTCAACAGAGCGACGAATCAACGAGTCACTATGGAAACGGATGCTAAGAAAAAGCACACCATGCTGTTTCTTTCTTCTTCTCTTGTGCAATGGTCGTTTTCATGATTAGTGCATATCGCCACCTAATTGATGGTTGTGTAATCATTTTTTCCCCCCGTTTAATCTTCAATCCTTGAGAATATGACTTATATTTTTAGTTTGATGCTAATTATATATTAAGTCATATCAGATATGGGTAACACTTTAGAATAAGGTTCTATTAACATTAGTTAACAACATTAGTAAACATGAACTAAGAATGAACAATACTTCTACAGCATTTATTAATCTTAGTTAATGCTAATTTCAGCATTTACTGATGCATTATTAAATTCACAACTTGTGTTTGTTAACATTAGTTAATGTAGTGTGAACTAACATGAATAAACAATGAACAACTCTATTTTCATTAACTAACATTAACAAAGTTTAATAAATAGTGTAATAAATGCATTGTTCATTGTTTGTTCGTGTTAGTTAATGCATTAACTAATGTTAATAAATGGAACCTTATTCTAAAGTGTTACCCAGATATGTATTTTTATTATAGAAATACATTATAGAAAATGCCAATCCATGTGAGATGATAATATAAAATGTAATAAGTATATATAATATAATAAATTAAACATTACCTTGTCATAGTGTTTTATAATTTATACAGATAACTGTTATATATGCCAATAAAATAAACATATTAGAATAATATATGACCTTATTTATTACTGATATTAGCGCCGAGTTTATCCGCTTGCTTATCCTCAAACTTACCCGGGTATGTCACATAACCTGCTTTCTGGAATACACCCCAGGAAAGACTTAAATTGTTTACAATTGATGAAGGTAAAATGTAGAAGAGATTAACCAAGGTTAACACAAGTGGTTGTGATATTTTAGTTTGTGACAAGTTAACATCCGTACTAAAACTAATTTACAGTATAATTAGAGTACATTAACTAATAGGAGATTAAAACATTATCAATCTTGCCTAGTTTTAAATAAACGCTAAAAACAGAGATAAAAATGAACTTGATGGTATGGTTAAATGAACGCTATTATATTCCGGTATACAGAGAGCCACTGGCATTTATTGTATTTCTCATAGTAAACCGTTTTCTTCATTGTCATTGATTTATCTGTTGTCTTGTCTGCATGTGTTCATTGCCCACTAAAAAAGAGATCTAGTTTTGTCAGACCTGCCTGGAGATAACTCAGAGCATCTTTATTGGCTTCTTCAGTTTCAGCGTTTCTCCTCAATTCCTCCAGCAATCTGACCCAGTCTTCTTTCCCAGCCTCCCTCACTCTGGGGATGAAGAAGTCGAGATGCTGAAGAGTGAAGGCTGAGTCTGGTTTTAAAGCGATCTGAGTCAGATGCTTGATGATCCTGTAAGCATTGAACAGAAGAATTGACTTCTGGTCCTCAATCTCGTGCAGATCTTTGACAAGTCTATCCTTTATAACCGAAAACTTCTTGGACTTTTCTTCAGCTTTTTCATATTCTTTTATAAAGTTGTCAAACTGTATGATTATGCTGGAGTTTCTGATGATGCATTTCTTGCTTTCTTTGACGTGTTTGCTGTGATGACACTTCCCTGTGCACACGGTGCAGAAGCTGTCTTTCATGACTTCACATTTGCTGGGATTTGAACCCCACCAGCATCCAAACTCATGACAGTTTTCCTCACAGACGGTGCAGGTCGTCGCCTTCCTGTTTTTCCATGATGCATTTTCAATGGGCACCTTCATTTTAACTGTCTTTTTAAATGTAATGTTAAAGTTTTTACACTCTTCGATCTTTTCCTTGTTTAGCATTATTGCCTCTTGGATCTGAAGTTTTTCAGCCATTTTCACTTCCATCTCTTGAAGTCGCAGCTGTAAGTTGCTGATTAATGCTTCAAACTGAATGCGCTCCATCAGGACATCTGAAGTCAACTCTAAACTTCTTCTGTTCTTTTCATGCAGAGACTGAATAAATGTATTTGTCTCTTCCATGCTGTCTTCCCAGGCGCCTCTTTGAGCTCGAAGATAACGTTTCTCATTTTGACGGGCTTCAGCCTGTCGATTGTTGAATAAGAAATGAACAGGTTCACCGCTTTCATCTCGTTTGCAGGGGATTCCAGCTTTATTAATGGCTCCGATGACGTTTGTGGGTGCCATACCATCAGAGTGTGTGATTAAAAACACAATGATGTCCACAATGTCTTTTCCAAACAAAGACAGAACTGAACTGAAAATGTAATGCTGTCGGTCTGAGAGACGATTCTTAGATGCTTGAATCACAAAACACACAGCGTCGACTTCACGGACTCCATCATTGCTCTGAAACAAAGTGGCTAAATTCTCAGCGACTTCCAGATCTTTGTCCAGTCCTCTAGTGTCTCCGTAGCCTGGAGTATCAATGATGTGAGAGACATGGGACTCTCTTCAGGAAAGACCTCATACATGGTGATTTCAGAGGTTTGTGATTCTGATTGATCTCTGGTTGATTCTTCTGTGATTTCATACCATATTTCATCCTCAAACTTCACTCCCATTAAGTAGTTAACCATGGTGTTGATGAGAGTTGTCTTACCAGTGCCTGTCTCTCCCACCAGCAGAATTATTTTATTTGGTTTACTGGTGTCTTTTATCCCATAAGTCCATTTTCTGACTTTTCCATATTCATCAAGCACATTTCTCTCTGTATGTAGACGGTATCGTTTAGGAGGACCTTGATGAATCAGAGTTGATCTGCGTCGTGGAAGACTTGGCTCTCTGTACAATAAAGATGTAGGCAAAAGTCAGAAACTTGACTGATTTCAAACCAATAAATAAAAATCAAATAAAAATGCAGACATTTTGTGTTATGTAAATCTGTAACATGAACAAACATTTAAAGAAACAATATTTTACTCATATTACAGTTGACATTTAAAACATTCACATTTATCTGGAGATCACTGGGAAAGAGTGCAGCATCTCATTGTGCATTTTTACAGGTTGAACTTCTTTGAAATTGACACATTGATTTAAAGCTGCAGTCTGACATTTTTTGGTTAAAAATTAATACATTTTTGAGCAAGGACATAACCAGACAGTGTTCAAAACTATCGCCTTATTTTAGCCCGATTCACAACGGTAAGATTATAATAATGTTTTATTTGAGTGGTACTGGTAGGAATTTGCATTAAATTCAAGCATGTTGCCGTGTCATTACATCACGTCTGTAAAGACTGTGTAGGCTATATTGCATGTGAGGATGCTGCAGGTGGCGGATCATTCATAGCCTTTTCTCACATCAACTGGAATAATTCAAATTGATCAATTTCATGGTGGATTTTAGGATTATGTGTTTATGAAATACATGTAAGTGACTGAAATTACTGTAGATTATTCCAGTTTTAAATGTGCATCTGATTACAGATAGCCTATGTGGGATTATACACGATTTTAAAGAGAACCAGTTCTAAGAAAGAATAATTTGCATGAAATGCATGTTTGCACTTAATGCCATGATGAAGGTACGAAAAGCACAAATAGATGCACTTTTAAAAGTTGAATTTATTTTAACTTTACTGCTATAATTTTTTTTACTATTTGTTTTTTACTATTTTAACTATTTACTGCTTTTTTTTAATGCTGTGAAATGCTGAGAAAAGGCAGCAGACACATCCATCTGGTGCCAGCTCTTTCGGTGAAACGTCATTTGATGTTGTGGTATTCTCAGATTAGTTTAGCTGCCATTTCCAACCCCTAGATTTTTATTTTTTTGATTTTAGATTTATTATAAAATTACCATTATAACAAATTGTTGTACTTTTAATTATAAAGTATAAAGCGCAGGAAGTCTAATATCAAAAAAAAAAAAAAACATAAATAAATAAATAAACAAATAAGCCCAGACACCAACAGCCAAGAATGGTTAATAATTTAAATACGTAACTAGTTATCTTAAAATTAAATTAGTTAATTATTGATGATTTTTACTAGCTAAAGTTTAATCTTTAGCTGTCAAAGCTGCTAAATATATTCAGCCAACACAGACTAGTCTGAATCACTTAAAGCACAGGGAGAGAAACCATGCAACTGACCGAGCTTACTCACTCCAAAATTCCTGATATAATCAATGACTGACTACACAATTAATCTCTTATTTACATATGTGTGCTTTTTTTATAATAATGGGGAGATCTGCAAGTGCATAGAACTCCGTAAACTGCAGAAAACAAAAAATAAAGAAAGAAAGAAACAAATAAATAAATAATAATAATTTGAAACTAGAGTGTGCACAAAAAACACACAGGAGCACTTGAAAGCGGTCGCCTTCGAGCGGGTACGGAATTCAGTTGGTACTGTAAAAATACTCACAAAAATCACCCCTTTTGCGTTCAAAACAGTGAATTTTGCCCGTAGGTGACAAGATAGTTTCCCCTACCTCCTCAGAGAAAATACTCCTGGGACAGGATTAGGATTAGGATCCAGAAAAGCAGAGATATTTCCAGTCAGAGAAGCAACAGCGGCTACCATTAACCTACAGAGGTGCACTTTTATATCTGTAGACTTTATGAATCTTCAGAAAAGTATTTTTCAAGTCTTCCCTAGGGATTTCACCCACAGTAAGGAAACCTTTTTTAATATTTGACGAAAACAACCTTTGTACTTATTGTAGTTAGGGTGTGGTTTTTAAGATTTATCTTCATGGTTATGATTACTGCTTTGATCCACACAACTTAGTCAAATTTATATTGCTGTGCAAATACAAGTTTAATTTTTGGTGTACTGCAAAACTAATCTTACTTTAAACAGGTATTTATTATTATTATTATTATTAGTAGTAGTAGTAGTAGTAGTAGTAGATTTAAATACTTCTGAATGGCAAACAATGTAGTGAAATGGTATTGGCGGTTTCTATCAGCAGGTATAAATTGAACCACATAATCAGCTAAACATCACCCATCGGTAGTTACTGCAGAGGCTGACCTTGATGCAGTCACACTGACTCATGGTTACTGCCCATTACTCTTAATAAAATTTGTTTACCAAACATTTCATACCTCCATGATATACTGTATGTGTATGTGTATATATTAATCTCATTTTCACAAATAATACCATTATCACTTTTACTGTGCAAAAACAATTTGGAAAGAAAACACAAAGTAAGCCTACTGTTGCTATAGTAGCAGACAGTTTGCATCAGACATTCAGCAGTTTAACAGCATTAACAGCAAGCCAAAGATGGCAAGAAATATGCCATTTGTATGCCACACGTACAGTACATTATGTTCTTGCACCATCCATGCAACAAATACATGTTCTTAAATGAGCGAGGTTTTCTAGCATAAGAGCTATTAAACTCTGCATAATTTGCACCTTCACAGCACACAAATATTTTTGATTGTCAGCCTGCTTCTGCGCCGCATATGAACCGCACATGGCTTGCATACACACTGCAAACGGAGCATGTGTGAACCTGCATCAGCCTTTACACCGCAGACTGACGCCGCCTCGAGTACTACAACACATATTTTTGCTTAAATTATTGACAAGCATCAATCACTCAATCAATCAAAGCATTCTTTTTATTCATATTTCTTGTAAATACCTCTTCTGCACATTGCATCTTGGACAAATGTGTTTAGTCACCTGTGCATCTATTTTCTGTACATTCTTTTATTCTTATTTTGATTATGTTTCCCATATTTGTCTCTGTGTGTGTGTGTGTGTGTGCGCGCACACATTTTTGTGACAAATGAGGACATAAATTTGTATAATGACATGGGTATGACACAAGTATTACAAGGTGAAGGTGACTTATGAGGACGTTACCCCATGTCCCCATATTTCAAAACGCTTATAAATCATACAGAATGATATTTTTTGAGAAAGTAAAAATGCACTCCTGTAAGGGATAGGTTTAGGTGTAGGGCGATAGAAAATACAGTTTGTACAGTATAAAAACCATTACGCCTATGGAATGTCCCCACTTTTCAGAAAAACAAACGTGTGTGTGTGTGTGTGTGTGTGTGTGTTTTATTCATTTAGAGCTTCTTGTCTATTCTTTGGTAAGACTCATTTTGTGACTCTTACAATCATAACACGTCATATAAGTCGAATATATATATATATATATATATATATATATATATATATATATATATATAAAACAACAACAACAGGTTCATACTGAAAAAAATAAAACTAAAAACTACAGCTACTGCTTCGACTTTGAATGCTTTCACTTTAATTCAGGGTCATTAGATAAACCTCCCCAAAAGCCAAATGCACTGTAGTAAAATGGATTCTTTCTGCATATAATACATGTTTAAATGGAACTGTCATTGATGGAAGTGATGTGAGTGGATCAAACTGAACCAAAAGAAACATCCCCTAACTAATTATTCCTCAGAGAAAAATGTACCATCAGAAATGAAGGTTGTGACACCTATGTGCAATATAGACAATTTACAAAGAAGAATCATGAGAATGCAATCTATGAAATTATTAATGGTCTGTAAATTCACCCACATTGACCAGTGTTGCAAGATGTTTCTAACCAGATGACTGCTATCTTAATATAAAGTCCAACAGCATGGTAGTGAGTGTGATTGTTGTAAATTATTAACCAATCACAATACTGACATTGTTCCATGCAAAGTTAGATCAATTACTATTGCCCTAGACAGTTCAGAGATACAAGCAGATGTACGAAATAAGGTAAGACTCTGTGGAAAAATGTACTTCTTTTATTTTGACCTGAATTATTGCTCTGTTGCTTATCGAAACCATCCAAGCACAAAGGTCTTGAGATTATTTGATGTGGCCGAAGCGCCAATTAATGTTAAGTGACATTTATGCACGTGCTTAAAAAAGACTGTTAAAATGATGAATGAATGAATGAATGAATGAATGAATGATGTATTTATATAGCGCTTTATTGTGTATTGCTGTACACACAAAGCGCTTTACAATCATGTGGGGGGGTCTCTCCTCAACCACCACCAGTGTGCAGCATCCACTTGGATGATGCGACGGCAGCCACAGTACAACGGCGCCAGTGCGCTCACCACACACCAGCTACAGGTGGAGAGGAGAGAGAGTCAATGAGCCAATCAAGTGTATGGGGATTATTAGGAGGCCATGATAACAACATTATCTTATATTTAACTAGTATGTAGCACCGTGGTCCAGTGAGACACGACATTTCGTTTCACTATATGTCCACACATGTAGTAGAATGACAATAAAGCTCAACTTGAACTTGAACACATTGATTATTGGAACACAGATAATCAATTCAGAATAAAATACTTGTATACTAGTGCTGTGGGTTATTAGTATATATTTTTACGAGTACTTACGAGTAGCCTACCTTATAAAAAAAATCTTAAGAAATTTTCTCATTTCTGAAAGAAAAAAAAATTATGGAAATGAGCCCTTGCAAATACAACTTGCTGTAATCTTTTTACAGGATTATGTAAAAGTAATGACAGAATGTGATGGGCCTTACCTGTTGAAATATTGTTTCAAGGTATTACAATGTGTTAAAAAGTGTGAATTAAATGTTTACATTACCCATAATCTCACTCAAAATGACTGTGTTCTGATGGGTATTTAAATTCTTGCTACACATTTTGAGAAATATTTGCCTCATCTGCATTTTACAGAAAGCCAAGACTAGCAGCACGCAGACCAACTGTGATTCATGAAGGCCCTCCAAAATGATACCGTCTGCATACAGAAAGGAAATCTCTTGATGATAATGGGAAAGTAAGAAAATGATACGGAGACACTAGAGGACTGGACAAAGATCTGGAAGTTGCTGAGAAATTAGCCACTCTGTTTCAGAGCAATGATGGAGTCCGTGAAGTCGACGCAGTGTTTTTTGTGATTCAAGTGTGTCTAAGAATCGTCTCTCAGACAGACAGCATTACGTTATCAGTTCAGTTCTCTCTTTGATTGGAAAAGACATTGTGAACAACATTGTGTTTTTAATCACACACTCTGATGGTCTGCCACCCAAAAACATTCTCGGTGCCATTAAAAAAGCTAAAATCCCCTGCAGACGAGACAAAAGTGGCAAACCTGTTTATTTCTTGTTCAACAATCGGCAGGCTGATGATCGTCACACTAAAGAACGTCACATTCATGCTCAAAGAGACGCCAGGTAAGACAGCATGGAAGATATGAAGCAATTCCTTCATATTCCTTCATATCCGTCTCAAAATTAAATGAACAGAAGAAGTTTGGAGCTGACTTCAAATGTCTTGATCGAGCGCATTAGATTTGAAGGGTACATCTACAACTTACAGCTGCGAGTTCAAGAGAAAGAGCTGAAAAATGTCAGATTCAGGTCACTGTGCAGAGTACAAGTACCGAGCCAATGAAATGCAGTTAGCATCTAACCAGAAGTGCAAATAACAAGGTTTATAAATAGATATAAAAAATGTGTATATACATTGTTTTATGACATATAGTGCAAGCTATGAGGTAGATGGGGAGAGACTAGCTCAGTGCAAATGACTGTACATACGATTTAGGTTGCAAGGAAATATAAACAGAAGGTGCATTATAAAGAGAGGTGTGTAAGTAGCATATGTATGGCCAATGACCTTCACGGCATCCGGAGGTAGAAATGTGCAAGGGAATGTGCAAATATCAGAAATGTGCAAAATAGCAGGAAATAAAAGAAGATTGTGAGTGAGGAGTGCAGACAGGTTGTTGAACAGTGCAGTTTTTATTTTTTATTTTCTTAAACCATTAGGTGGTCCATCTTGGGTGTAGTGTTCAGCGCCTGAGATTGGAGTTCGGTAGGCTGACAGCTGAGGGAAAGAAACTGTTACTGAGTCTGTTGGTGCGGCAGCGAAGACTCCTATAACGTCTCCCAGATGGGAGAGGAGTGAACAGTTTGTGACTGGGGTGAGAGGAGTCTTTGATGATACTTTTCGCTCTCCTTAGGCAGCGTTTGTGGTAAATGACTTTGATGGAGGGTAGCACGACACCAGTGGTGTATTGGGCAGTTTTCACCACCCGCTGGAGGGCTTTCTGGTCCGAAACAGTGCAGTTGCCGTACCACACTGTGATGCAGTTTGTGAGTATGCTTTCAACAGTGCAACGGTAAAGGTTCAGCAGGATGTGGGGGGACAGGTGAGCTTCCCTTAATTTTCTAAGGAAGTAAAGGCGCTGTCGTGCCTTTTTGATCAGGGTGGAGGTATTGAGGGTCCAGGAGAGATCCTCAGAGAGATGGACACCAAGAAACTTGAAGCTCGCCACGCGCTCCACTTCGGCCCCATCAATGTAGATGGGAGTGTGTGTGTGGTCCTTCTTAGTCCGCCGGTGGTCTACAATCAGCTCTTTGGTCTTCTGGGTTACACGCTTATGCAATAAAAAATATTAAAGGTTTCGAAGATGCTTTATGAAGTAATAGAGGAACCCAAAGCATGTGTAACGTAACTGCTGGACACAGAGGTAAGTGGTTCAAGTGAAATGGGTTTATTGATAGATCGTGAGTGAATACAGCACAAGGTGGATGGCGTGGAGTCAGGTGAGTAATTCTTCTCCGTACGTGACGGTGATCTTGAGTCTTGATAATAACAGTCCCCCTTTTCCTCTTTCAGATCCGTAGATGATGGGAGTCTCAGAGAGTTCGGGAATGGCGGTAGGAACCGAGAGCTGGATTATGCGTGCAGGAGATGAAGAGTAACAGGTAAGTACGACTGGTAGATAATATCAGGGAGTATACTCAGCTGGAAGCTTCGTATGGAGTCGGTCCTTGTAGAAACAACAGGCTTTGCAGTGTGGTAACTTCAAGATCAGACATCGAGTGACCGGAGGTGCGTGCTTTTCTATTGTGCAGGATGATGATGGTGACGATGATCAGGTGAGCATGATTAGATGAGGTGCAGGTGGAAGTGATCAGTGAAGGTGGAGACGGGCTATTCTGTGACATTACCTCCCCCTCCCGGACGGCGCGTCCCGCGACGTAACAATAATACCGGGGAGGGGGGGTGGGTCAGGAGCCTTAGGAGGCCAGGGCAGGACTGGAGACTCGGGAGACCATGGCGGATCCGGAGACTCAGGAGGCCGTGGTGGATCAGGAGCCTTGGGAGGCCATGGCGGAGCAGGAGGCTTTGGAGGCCATGGCAGAGCAGGAGACTCGGGACGCCATGGTGGATCAGGAAGCGTGGACGGCCTTGGCCGTATTCTTTTTAGGGGAGCCCAAAGGGAATCATGAGGTCATGAAGATTGAGCCATAGTGGCCCTGACCAATGTCCCTAGCAAGGCCACTATGTCTACCAGGATTACAGGTATATACCAAAATTTCTTTGGGAATGCTCCCCACAAGGGGTCTCACTGGAGGAGCGGGCTCTGTGGGGCACTCAGAAGGAGCGGGCTCTAGGGGGCGATCTGAAGAAGCGGGCACTTGAGGGTGCTCTGGAGGAGCGGGCACTTGAGGGCGCTCTGGAGGAGCGGGCACCTGAGGGCGCTCTCGCAGCGCGGACCCGTGAGGGTCGGGAACGGCACTCCTGGCCGTGGCTTGAGAACTAGATTCTCGGGGGCCCTCTGAAAGCGCGGATTCAGAGGGGCGCTCTTGTAGCGCGGAGCTGGACGGAACCAGCGGAGACGAAGGAGAGCTGGATGGGACCAGCGGAGACACAGGAGGGCGCTCTTGCAGCGCGGACACTTGAGGGCGCTCTTGCAGCGCGGACACCTGAGGGCGCTCTTGCAGCGCGGTGCTGGGCGGAACCAGCGGAGACGAAGGAGAGCTGGGCGGGACCAGCGGAGACGAAGGAGGGCTGGACGGGACCAGCGGGAACTCAGGTGGGCTGGACGGGACCAGCGGGAACTCAGGTGGGCTGGACGGGACCAGCGGGAACTCAGGTGGGCTGGACGGGACCAGCGGGAACTCAGGTGGGCTGGACGGGACCAGCGGGAACTCAGGTGGGCTGGACGGGACCAGCGGGGACGAAGGAGAGCTGGGCGGGACCAGCGGAGACGAAGGAGAGCTGGGCGGAACCAGCGGAGACGAAGGAGAGCTGGGCGGAACCAGCGGAGACAAAGGAGGGTACTTGCGAGGAGCAGGCACAGGAGGGCACTGGCGAGGAGCAGGCACCGGAGGGCAATGGTGCGGAGCAGGCACTGGGGGGCACTGGCGAGGAGCAGGCACTGGAGTCCAAGACATTCCCTCATACTCGATCAAAGTTCCCACTGGCACCTGATCTTCCTCCCTCGGTGGTTCGGGGAGATCCGAAAGAGGCGGCGGAACCCTCTTCGTCACGGCCGGCGCAACGTTCATCGCCCTTTGCAGCAGAATCCTCCTCGCCGCGGGCGGAACATACATCGCCGTGTACGGCGGGATCATCCTTGCCCCAGACGGAATCCTCTTCGTCGTGGGCGGAAACTTCATCGCCTTGAACGGCGGTAGGCTGGAGCGAGCTGCGGTCAGCATGTTGTTTCTGGATCGGGGCTGAACACTCTCCAGACACCGGAGGATCCCTTCCATCCAGCTGAAACCGGTGGTTTCTGGGAGGTCTACGGAGCGATGGAAATTTGCCCCGATCCAGAACAAGGAGTTCAGCGTTGCGTCATCCAGCACTGTCATGACGGCGATCTGGCTGAACCCCTCCGCATACTCTGGCAGTGGCAGATCCTGGCATGCCAGAGCATTAATCCGATCCGCCCACTCCATTCTTCAGTAATAGGTCCGATCTTCTGTAACGTAACTGCTGGACACAGAGGTAAGTGGTTCAAGTGAAATGGGTTTATTGACAGATCGTGAGTGAATACAGCACAAGGTGGATGGCGTGGAGTCAGGTGAGTTATTCTTCTCCGTACGTGACGGTGATCTTGAGTCTTGATAATAACAGTCCCCCTTTTCCTCTTTCAGATCCGTAGATGATGGGAGTCTCAGAGAGTTCGGGAATGGCGGTAGGAACCGAGAGCTGGATTCTGCGAGCAGGAGATGAAGAGTAACAGGTAAGTACGACTGGTAGATAATATCAGGGAGTATACTCAGCTGGAAGCTTCGTATGGAGTCGGTCCTTGTAGAAACAACAGGCTTTGCAGTGTGGTAACTTCAAGATCGGACATCGAGTTACTGGAGGTGCGTGCTTTTCTATTGTGCAGGATGATGATGGTGACGATGATCAGGTGAGCATGATTAGATGAGGTGCAGGTGGAAGTGATCAGTGAAGGTGGAGACGGGCTATTCTGTGACAGCATGATCCTGTTTTCAGGTGGAAACAATAATTATCAACAAAATTACTGTAAACTAATTAAGGGACATAGACAGACTAGATATGCCAAATGCTTCACTGATTAACCATTAAAACGAGTTGGCTTAAGTGATCAAATATGCTGTATTAAAAGAAAATTTAAAGTTTCATGTATTATGAAAAGAAAAACTGAAAATTTGTTTAAATTAAAATCCTTTCCACTGTAGGTGAAACACAGAGGGTCTTTTTAAATTCATGAAATGCAAAGTTCCGGTGTTGTGCCCATTTTCAAGCCCTGCCAAATCATCACCCCCTCTTGTTGAAATCGCTACCTGATTGCCTAATCCTAACCCCTCCCCCACACCTCATCATGATATTGGTCAAAAACCATGTTTTATTCACAATAAAACATGGCTAACAGCTTTTTTAATTGGCCAACCGCTTCACTGATCACATCTGTATCACTGCACAACACCCTTAGCAGCATAAACAATCCCTATACTTTCAAAACTGTTTCATGTAAGCTACTTTGTATTTCAGCAACACAACTGTTTTAATGAAGTATGACTGACCCCCAGTGTTGGGTGTAACGCGTTACTAAGTAACGCGTTACTGTAATTAAATTACTTATCCACTGAAAAAGTAAAGTAAGGGATTACTGTTCATTTTTAGGTAATTTAATTACAGTTACTTATAAAGTACTTGCGTTACATACAGTAAATAATTTCAACAGTTCTAAAAGCAATATTGAATTTGAAATCTAAATTTACCGTCTAAAGATATTGAATGCAGCGGCTTTAACCCTCCGCGTGCGGGTGCGTTCACTTTCAGATTTTCCTGATTCACAGAGAAACCTTAAATACTCAAATCAGGGCCGGCACCAAGAGGGGGCATTCGCGGGCAGAGTTACCGTGCCCCCCACTTTCCATCCTCTCCCCTTCATGCTGAACGTGATCGTTTCGAAAGCGAAAGTGAAACCGGTAAAACAGCGCACATAAGAAAGCGATTGCACGCTTTAGCGAGCATCAGAAACTGCACGCAATCACAGATTGCACGCTCCCCCCCCCCCCCCCCCCCCCCCCGACCACACACATATACACACACACACACACAAAACGTGATTTGTGCCCCCCCCCCCCCCCCCCCCCCCCAGAAATTCAAATGCCCCTCTGATGGAGGTGCCCTGGCGCCAGCTCTGACTCAGATACATATAAGACTAAAATCAATAGAATCTAAAAATCTTGAAGTGTCTACTTGACACTTGAACGAATTCAAATTAAAAACTAATGTTTCTGATTATGCAATCCGTATGAAACTAAAGCAAGGTACAGTCTTTCCCGTGTCTGAGCTCATTATATGCAGTCACCTGCGCGCATATGCCCTCACCTAGATACAAAAAAAAAAAAAGTAAAATATTAAGAAAAAAAAAAAATCATCTAATATTCATCATTTTTGAAAGAAGACCTGCTATGAGAAATTTGCCTCATAAGAACAGCGCGATCTGACATTATTCAGCAGAGAAGATCATTTCTGTAATTTATTCTTTCCTACATTAGTTAACGTGTTATTTTGACATAAACCTGTACAGATTTTACTAGTTGGGCTTTTCCTGAGCATCTTGCCAAACTGAAATGTATTGTTTAACTTTTAAGCCTTTTTGTTATTCAGATATTTTGCAGAGTATTTCTATTTGTCAACCAAAGGTGGTTACATTTTTTTCATAAAAATGTTTAAGTATTACAGTTGTTTTAAAGCTAAAAGGCTAAACTATTCTATGTTTGACTCGAATTGAAAGAATATAGAGTTTAATTTCTATTAAGGTTTATAGGGATTTTAAGATGTAGCCTAATTAGTGATTTGAATAATTAAGTTACTTATTGAGTAACTAAGTTACTTTTCAGATAGAGTAATTAGTAAAGTAATTTAAATACAATATTGATGAAGTAATTAGTAACTGTAATTAATTACTTTTTGAAAGTAACTTACCCAACACTGCTGACCCCCCTGCTGGCGTCATGCTGCAACATTCACCTTTAATTGTGAGGCCATGCCCTTCTGTTACGACCAGCTCGTTTAAAAGCCGTAACAAAATAAGAAGGTCAAAGACCAAAAGATATTAATACCAATTGTTTTATTTAATTAAAGTAAAACAACAGCAATCAGTAATAACATAAAGCATAAGTCTAGGGATAATAAAGAAATTAACAACAACAAAACATTAACTACAAGATATAAGAAATGCAAAAAGGAACATATGTAAGGAGTCAGAAAGAGACACTCTGGAGAAAACATCCCCACAGAGTGCCTGCCTCAAATAACAAAAACCACACTTATATATGCTACTAATAAACAATCAACACTGGGAACACCAATCAAAGCCTGCCACACTCTGCCCAATAGGATCCGGAGAAGACTCAGGGACGTCACACTTCCCTCATATGAGGCCTGCGGTAGTTGAAGTGCAGAAGGAAAATTATTTAAACGTTTGAATTTTCTTGTATGGTACTGTTTGGTCATTGAGTTATAATGAAGAAAAGCTTATTCGCTGAATACAGTCAACTAAGTAGGCTACTAACTTTATTGCTTCACATAATATTCCTGTTTAATCATGTGACTGACTAAACTGGTATTACTTGAAAAAGCCAGAGCAGGAAAGACGTTTCTATTATTATTCTCTTCCTTGAGATGTTTCACAAATGACTCAGAAGCTTTTCTGTGAGAACTCCGCGACGATATGGTCTCGAATGGTGTAAGTGATATACTGTAACGACATTCTCTCTCTGTAAATACATAAATAAAATAATACAATTTTAGTATATGTAGAACGTTTTTTTTTTAAAAAGCCAAATGTACAATTGTTTATGTAAAATGTATTTTATAGTATTGTTGTTGTTATATCTTAACTTTCTTTCTGTATGTATGGATGTATGTATGTATCTTATGAAAGTTAGTTGAGCAGATCCTGACTTAATATCTATCTGGTTTTCTTTTTTTTTTATTTGTAAAATTGTGAAAAATGACAAGATTGAATTTCCAGGGTTTTGAAAACGGTTCATTTTCACAACACAGTCAAATATTACATATTACATAACATTATACATTTAAGGAGATTCTACTCAACAGACAAAATCAGAAACAATTTCAAGGTTTTTATATGTGACTCATTTAAGTCCTCAGTCCACTTGTAATACAGGTGAAATTTTGCGAGTAAATTAATCTTAAACATTTAGGCAATGTGTAGACAACTAAAATGACTAAGAAAGGAAACACAGAATTATGCACAAAAGTTATGTGGAGAAACAGCTGTGTTGTTTGTACATATGATGGTCAGTGGAGTTCAGTGTTCATTCTTTAAATATCTTCTTTGTTTCCACAGAAGGAAGTCAGTCATACAGGATTGAATCGACATGAGAGTGATTAAATGATGACGTACATTTTTGTGTGAACTGTCACTTTAACCACAGCAACAATGGAATTAAACAATAACCACCGTCGGCACAACAGCATGGATGAACCTTCCAATAAGCAGTAAGAGATTGTTCTTATCTATGACTTGATTCAAGGGATCATAATCATTTCTAAAAAGCACAGCCAGGCTAACCTTTTTACAAAAATGTCATAATTGTATAAAGGCTAACCTAGCCTGAGGTAAACTGCTCTTTAACTATATTCAGATGGATTTCCTGGTTTAAAACATTGTTCCTAGGAATTACTTTATTATTTGCATGTTTAAAAAAATACAAATTAAAATGGTTTACATGTTGTATAACAAAATTCTGTATTATTTTGATTTGATTTAGTCTTAAATTCTTACGACACAAATATTTCAGAATAACTTGCATCAATTTACATTTTACAGAAAAACGAAGCCTCCACCACGCAGAAGACTACCTCTGATTCATGAAGGTCCCCCAAAACGATTCCGTCTACACACAGAGAGAAAAGTTCTTGATGAATATGGGAAAGTCAGAAAATGGACTTATGGGATAAAAGACACCAGTAAACCAAACAAAATAGTTCTTCTGGTGGGAGAGACTGGCGTCGGCAAGACAACTCTCATCAATACCATGGTTAACTACTTACTGGATGTGAAGTTTGAGGATGAAAAGTGGTATGAAATCACAGAAGAATCAGCTGGAGACCAATCAGAATCCCAAACCTCTGAAATCACCATGTATGAGGTCTTTTCTATGAAGAGTCCCATGTCTCTCACCATCATTGATACTCCAGGATACGGAGACACTAGAGGACTGGACAAAGATCTGGAAGTTGCTGAGAATTTAGCCATTTTGTTTCAGAGCAATGATGGAGTTTGTGAAGTCGACGCTGTGTGTTTTGTGACTCAAGCATCTAAGAATCGTCTCTCAGACAGACAGCATTATGTTATCAGTTCAGTTCTGTCTTTGTTTGGAAAAGACATTGTGAACAACATTGTGTTTTTAATCACACACTCTGATGGTATGGCACCCAAAAATGTCATCAGTGCCATTAAAAAAGCTAGAATCCCCTGCAAACGAGATGAAAGCGGTGAACCTGTTAATTTCTTATTCAACAATCGACAGGCTGATGATCGTCACACTAGAGAACGACACATTCGTGCTCAAAGAGTTGCCTGGGAAGACAGTGTAGACAGCATGAAGTATTTCCTTCAATCTCTGAATGAAATGACCAGAAGAAGTTTAGAGTTGACTTCAGATGTCTTGATCGAGCGCATTAGATTTGAAGCGTACATCTGCAACTTACGGCTGCAAGTTCAAGAGAAAGAATCAAAGAAGTCTGAAAAACTTCAGATTCAGGAGGCAATAAGACAAAACAGGGAAAAGATTGATAGGCATTCAAACTTTAGCATTACAGTAAAAAAGACTGTTAAAGAGAAGGTTCTCATAGACAGCAAGTCATGGAAGCACAGGAAGGCAACGACCTGCACCGTCTGTGAGGAAAACTGTCATGAGTTTGACTGCTGGTGGGGTTCAAATCCCAGCAAATGTGAAGTCATGAAAAACG
This sequence comes from Barbus barbus, assembly GCF_936440315.1. Taxonomy (NCBI): domain Eukaryota; kingdom Metazoa; phylum Chordata; class Actinopteri; order Cypriniformes; family Cyprinidae; genus Barbus; species Barbus barbus. The sequence continues at coordinate 3,594,736 of NC_136730.1, forward strand.
GCTTCTGCACCGTGTGTTCAGGGAGGTGTCACCACAGCAAACACGTCAAAGAAAACAAGAAATATGTCATCAGAACCTCAAGCACAATGATAGAATATGACTCTGTAAAAAAGGAATATGAGAAAGCCCAAGAACAAACCAAAAGGTTTTCAGCTGTAATGGATGATGTTGACAAAGACCTGCAGAACATTGAAAACCAAAAGTCAATTCTTCTGACTGATGCTTACAAAAACATTAAGCATTTGTCTCGGATCGCATTAAAACCAGATTCTGCCTTCACTCTTCAGCATCTCGACTTCTTCATCCCCAGAGTGAGGGAGGTTGGGAAAGAAGACTGGGTCCAAGAGCTGGAGGAGATGAGGAGACAAGCTGAAACTGAAGAAGTGAATAAAGATGCTCTGAGTTATCTTAAAGCTGGCCTGGCAAAACTTTTCATGACTGGACAATGAATTAATTTAGTACAGATGAAACAATGAACATGTAAAAGACTGCTGAAAAAATCAATGAAGGTGAATGTCTGTACTCCAGTTTCTACAGGACATATCCTCAGGGGTTTTCATTACAAGAATTTCATTTCAGCTATTTTCTATTCTGCAGTTTCAAAGTCTCATGTCCTCATTCATTTTTGCAACTTTCAAAGCGTTTATGTATATATTTTCTTGAAATTACACCTTTTAATTTTGAAATTGTTTATGAATAAACAAAAGTCTAACAGTTACATTGCTTTAAGGAATAAAAATACACATTTTATTTGTCTGTTTCTCTAGACGAGTGGATGTTGTGGTAGACGAAACTTGAAATTCACTATAACATCTATAAAGACAGCCTTCATGCTTTCAATGTGGAAGTAAGCTTAGCTAGACAGAGCTTCTTCTCAAACCTTATTAACAGTAACTTAAACAACATTCATACTCTTTTTGCTACTGTTGAGACACTAACAACCTCCCAAGTCAGATTCCCAGTGAAATTCTCTCCGACAGCAAATGCTTCCTTCTTTTCTGAGAAGATCAGTAATATCAGAAAGGCGATTGGCACATCCTTAAGTTATGCAGAGGTCACACAGATCCGACCGCAATTTCAAAAAGTTACTACTGTATGTCTCTTTTTGAAGAAATCGATAGCAAAATTTTGGAAGAAATAGTACAGCACCTTGGGGTGGTGATGGCGCAGTGGATAAGACACATGCCTTTGGTGTGAGAGACCCGGGTTCGAATCCACTGTGAGACACCAATGTGTCCCTGAGCAAGACACTTAACCCCTAGTTGCTCCAGAGGCGTGCGACCTCTGACATATATAGCAATTGTAAGTCGCTTTGGATTTTTTAATTTTTTTTATTTTTTCAAAAGTGTGCTTAACTGTTTAGAAGTCGATCTCTTACAATTGGTAAACACCTCACTTCTTTCTGGGATTTTTCCATACTCCCTGAAAACTGCAGTGGTTAAGCCCCTTCTGAAAAAATCTTGATAACACCATATTAAGCAACTATAGAAAAATGTCAATCTTCCTTTCATAGGCAAGTTTATTGAAAAAGGTTTTTAATCAGCTGAACAACTATTTAAACCTAACAGATACCTGGACAGTTTTCAGTATGGTTTCCGAGAGACAGCAAAGATAGTAAATGATTTTCACTTAAATTCTGATTCTGGCAAAATATCAGTGCTGACGGCTGAACGTCTGGAATAGATGTCTGCTTACATTGGCCAAGGCCCGTCCATGAGGCCGTTTGACAGACATGTCAAACCACCAAAAATGTTCTGCTCTGAAAAGCACGTTCCTTCTGTGTTGTTCCTGTGATTACTGCAACATAAATTCATCATAAATAAGCGCAACATAAATTCAATCGCGGCTGGCTTGACCGTGTTTTTCTGAACTGCGGCTGGCTTGTCCGCAGTGCGCAGGGTTCTAATACAAAAACGCACACAATGAATGTCGACTGCAGAAAGCAAAAGCTGAATCCCGGACATTTTTTGGCAATTAAAAAATCCCGGACGAACGCATTTTTTTTTAGAAAAGAGGATATGTCCTCTTTTGCCCGGAAGTCCTCAATTAACTTAACTCTTATTTTTTTTTTTATTTCTTACTTTTTGAATAAAAATCGTTTTTGTGTCACTATCCTTCTAATGCACAACATGGGTCTAAAATGACCCGTATTCATTTCCTATGTTTTTCAGTCATGGATGAGTGTTTCTTTGCTGAATCATTCAAAAGAAATTCATTTTATAATTTATTTTTCCAGGTATTCATTAAATATCTTGTTTTTGATTTCCACAAATCATTATGTTTATTTTTCCTTTCTTCGCTTGATAAAAAAACCTTGTATCTCCATATTTCATCCTTTTTATTTTTTGTCATAAATCAGTGCTATTAGTCACCCTTTATGTCTGTCTGAAAAGTATTGGTTTTGGACACACAATGTTTCTATCTGACAGTGACAATATATAATCATTATATACATGATCAACTGTTTGTTGTGCACTCTTTATCTAGAATGTTAGTATGGCTGAAATGAAGTAAATTGAAGTGACATATAGCCAAGTATGGTAACCCATACTCGGAATATGTGCTCTGCATTGTGAACACACACCCGGAGCAGTGGGCAGCCATTTATGCTGCGACAGCCGGGGATCAGTTGGGGGTTGCTCAAGGGCACCTCAATCATGGTATTGAGGGTGGAGAGAGCGCTGTACATTTTGTATAACAATCCCTGCTGGATCTGAGAATCAGACCTTTGGCTTACGAGTCTGACTCTCTAATCATTAGGCCACGACTGTCCTGTGAAAAAAAAAAAGACATGACTCTGGTGGGACTTTATTATTTTTAATTATTAGTCCTGATTTAGAGTCTGAAATATCTGATACTGATGACCTAGACTATACCACAGGTTCAATCTGGAGTTGTGAATGCAGCTCTCCTAGATGAAGAAGACTCTGTGATGACACTGAAGACTTGTCTGATGAGTTCTCTGAAGAGGAAACTCAGACCCAGTCCAATAGATTGAGTAAACGTGGTTTGCACCTACTCATGTAAGCAGAGAACATGGAGGTGGCCCATGGTACAATGTGCTGGATGTTACCACACTCAATGCCTACACCAGGGGCAGCCAATGCTGGTCCTTGAGAGCCACAGTCCTTCAGACTTCAACCCTAATCAAACACACCTGAACAAGCTAATCAAGGTCTAAGGGTTACTGGAAAGCAAGAGGCAGGTGAGTTTTTGTCAAGGTTGAAGCAAAACTCTGCAGGACTGTGGCTCTCCATTACTGATGCTGACCATTCCTGGCCTACACCAACTTCACTGCACAACACCTTGATTACACGGCTGGTGTGTCCAATGCATGACAGCTATTCAAAGACCTTGTCATGTCACATATGAAGAGGTGCTTGGAATGCAGGCCCCACTTTCAAAACCATATTACAGAGGCAATGGGAAGATGTGGGATAAAAACAAAACACAGCCACCACTCGGCTACAGGTATACATCAGACAGAAGGGTCAATCGAAGAGGAAGAGGTCCAGGAGGTCCCAGCTGCCAAAAACAGACAAGTCATCAGCTGGTGCTCAGTGTCAGGACTGTGTGCAAGGAACACAAACCTGTAGTTATCATTTGTGAGTTTGAGACGGCGCTGTACCTGTGTGATTTTATTTTGTAAGTTTTATTTTCATCTGTTCGGTCACATTCACTATAATTCACCACAGTTGCACTACAGACAGTTCACTTTCAATCGGTTATCAGTGATAGGCATAAGTTATGTGTGCCAAAATGGCAAATAAACATTTAAAGTGTTAAATTTGTTGGTCTAAAATAATTATTTTAACAAAATGCCTTTATTCTTTTTTTTTTTTCTTCATGCTTGCATAGATGGGTCATTTTTGGCCCTTTTTTAATAATAATAATAATAATAATAATATATATATATATAATTAATTTGTGGTCATTGTAAAACGATATTTTGAATATTCATGGATCATGGAATTTATAGATCAGGGAATAATATTAAATGCGGAAATAAACTGATTTCAAAAGATAAAACAAAAAAATGCCCAGCGAACCATGAAATAACATAGGACATAAATACAGGTCATTTTAGACCCATGTTGTACATTAGAAGGGGTTTTCATAGTGTGTGCATCAAAGGATTAAATCAGGCTGAATTATGCCCGTTCTGGCCCACCTCAGCCCCTTTTACATCAAAGTACAGCATTTACAAAATATAGTGTTATATTAAAATTAATTAATGTAAAAACACCTGAATGCCACTATAGACACGCTTCTGTGCTACCTTATTTGCAGTGTAAATTTGGCGCAAGAGTTAAACAGTCTCTTAGCAGCGTTTCTACTATCAGCTATACCCAGCTGACCAGCACACCTATTTTCATGAACTATATAATCTTAACAGGGCGTCCTTTAAGTTAAAAGACAACGCAGTGGCGCTGTCGTTGCGCTGTCACCAAGGCTATTTTTGTTTGAATGTATTGATAATGCTGGAGGCAGCACTTGTTATACCACCTGTAACTCCAAGTGCAACTATAACAGTTTATGGTTATATGAGACCTGACGTAATTTTGGTAACCACAAGACCCAACTATCTGCAATTCTGCCATTGAACAAAGTGGACGAGATCAGAGGCTATGCAAGTTACTGTTCAGACATTCGAGAACCATCTTTACTATGTGTTACAGAGACTTGGTTGGTTGCATTCTTCAGTAGGCTACCAGACTCAGCATGTGAACTTCATGGGTATGGTGAGAGCAGACAGAGATCATAACTCGTGCAAAACGTTATGTGGTGGAAGCTGTGTCTATATAATAAATGATCGGTGGTGACCTCAGTAGCCTTTAAGTCTATGGCAGGATGATAGTCAAGTCAATATTATCTTTTAACAATGTAAATTGTGTCAAAGCAGCTTTACATCGGTTTGATATAAAGCTGGGTGGCTTTATATCAGCTTTACAGTATTTAGACGGGGAAATAGTTTGTCAAAATAGTGTCATTCTCCTCTGGCCAGACAAAATCAGCAGTTTAAATCTAGGCTACGGACGTTGTTTGTGCAGTGGACGCGTTTGTGGCTCGTTATTACAATGATAAAGGTACGTACGGCTTTTTTACTCTTGATGTGTACTGCTTACACAAATGTAGCAAATACATTCCTTATAAGCTTTCCATCGAAAAACAGCGATCTGTCGTCGATGCTGGAGGTTTAGACCTTCAGAATGATATATAGTTTGTCAAGATTAACTTTGTCCTGTTTCATTTATTCTGTTAGAAAACAATGACACACGCAAACAAAGAGCGTTCAGTGCGCTGACGCACTAGTGAGGGTTAACAGGATAAAGGAAGGTCCAGCAAAGTGAGTCTTTGTTAAATTTCACACAAAGTTAGACTACTTGCATGTAAAACAGTGTGGAGAAAAAAGACAGCACAACAATGCTGACCAAAAAAAAAATAATTGACTAGTGCTGTTGGGTGTAATCTAGTTATGGATCTTAATAATGAACTGTGGAACATTAAGGGGGGTAAATAAATAATATTAATAACAGACTACAGTATGTCCATTTCAGGAACTCCAGGTACTGCTTTAATGGTCTGTTAAAATATATCTTACACTCTCTGTCAGACAGGAGATGTGATGTCAGTCTATTTACAGTAATTAAGGCATTTTATCCTGATTTTTCTCACCCTTTCTAGGCAGATTTTAAGGGTCTGAACGCACAAATCATCAGAAATTGTAGCTACATTCAGAGACATCTAGGCCTATACGGAAATACATTTATTACAGTGCTGTGAAAAAGTGTTGGCCCCCTTCCTGATTCTTTATTTTATTGCATGCTTATCACACTTTAATGTTTCAGATCATCAAACAAATTGAAATATTAATCAAAGATAACACAAGTAGACACAACATGCAGCTTTTAAATGAAGGGTTTTTTTATGAAGGGAAAACAAAATGTGAAAAAGTGTCCTGAGTCCCCTGATCTACTCTCTCTACACACATGACTGCGTGTCCTCTCACAGCTCCACATCTATTATCACATTCACTGATGATACTGTGGTTCTGGGCCTCATCTCCAACAACGATGAGACCGCATACTTGGACGAGCTAGAGAGACTCACATCATGGTGCCAGGACAACTGTCTCTCTCTGAATGTGAGCAAAACTAAAGAGCTGATCATGGACTTCAGGAAGAGACAGCAGCAGCCCTACTCTCCTCTTATGATCAGTGGGACCCCTGTGGAGAGGGTGAGTAGCTTCAAGTACCTCGGTGTAAACATCTCCGAGAACCTGACTTGGACTACACACATCCAAACACAGGTTAAGAAATCCAGGCAAAGACTGTACCATCTGCGTCAGCTGAGGAAATTCAGAGTCTCACCAGTAATCCTGAAAACCTTCTATTCAGGGACCATAGAAAGTGTATTGACTCAGTGCATCTCAGTGTGGTATGGAAACAGCTCCAATCAGGACTGCAAAGCACTACAGAGAGTTGTGCGCTTAGCTGAGCGCATCTCAGGGTCTGCTCTCCCCTCTCTGCAGGACATCTACCTCAAACGCTGCAAAAATAGAGCTGTCAAAATCTTCAAGGACTCTAATCACCCTGGTAACCGTCTATTCACTTTGCTTCCATCTGGTAAGCGCTTCCGTAGCCTGATGGCAAAAACTGAGAGACTTAGGAGGAGCTTCTTCCCCCAGGCCATCAGGCTCCTAAACTCTAACTCTGTGTCATAACCACTTGACTCCATGTAAATATCACCATATCAATAAGCTTTTCATAATTTTTCTCTACCTCATATTGCTGCTATTTAAATACCCTGTACAACTTTTTTGCACATTCTTTTGCACATTCCTGTTATATTACTATTTAAGTCAACAACATACTGACCTGCACATTTATATTTATATTTTTTATCTTTTATTTTATTATATTCTTTTATTTTTTCTACTTTTCTTTTTCTTAATATGTGTATTCTATATAATTGCACTGTGCTTGGAGCGGACCTGACCAACATTTCACTGCTGGTTATACTCTGTATGATTGTGTATGTGACAAATAAAAAATCTTGAATCTTGAAATAGGACCTGCCTGACAAAGTGAAGTAGACCAAAAGATCCTCAAAAGCTACACATCATGTTGAGATCCAAAGAAATTCAGGAACAAATGAGAAAGAAAGTAATTGGGGTCTATCAGTCTGGAAAAGGTTATAAAGCCATTTCTAAAGCTTTGGGACTCCAGCGAACCACAGTGAGAGCCATTATCCACAAATGGAGAAAACATGGAACAGTGGTGAACCTTCCCAGGAGTGGCTGGCCGACCAAAATTACCCCAAGAGCGCAGCGACGACTCATCCAAGAGGTCACAAAAGACCCCACAACAACATCTAAAGAACTCAAGAAAGAGACTGGGCAAAAATGGCCTGCATGGCAGAGTTCCAAGACGAAAACTGCTGCTGAGCAAAAAGAACATAAAGGCTCATATCAGTTTTGCCAGAAAACATCTTGATAATCCCCAAGACTTTTGGGAAAATAGATTGCGGAATGACGATATATAAGTTGAACTTTTTAGAAGTTGTGTGTCCCATTACATCTGGCGTAAAAGTAACTCAGCATTTCAGAAAAAGAACATCATACCAGCAGTAAAATATGGTGGTGGTAGTGTGATGGTCTGGGGCTGTTTTGCTGCTTCAGGACCTGGAAGACTTGCTGTGATAAATGGAACCATGAATTCAGCTGTCTACCAAAAAATCCTGAAGGACAATGTCCGGCCATCTGTTCGTGACCTCAAGCTGAAGCGAACTTGGGTTCTGCAGCAGGACAATGATCCAAAACACACCAGCAAATCCACCTCTGAATGGCTGAAGAAAAACAAAATGAAGACTTTGGAGTGGCCTAGTCAAAGTCCTGACCTGAATCCTATTGAGATGCTGTGGCATGACCTTAAAAAGGCGGTTCATGCTCGAAAACCCTCCAATGTGGCTGAATTACAACAATTCTGCCAAGATGAGTGCGCCAAAATTCCTCCACAGCGCTGTAACAGACTCAACGCAAGTTATCACAAACGCTTGATTGCAGTTGTTCCTGCTAAGGGTGGCCCAACCAGTTATTAGGTTTAGGGGGCAAGCACTTTTTCACACCGGGCCATGAGGGTTTGGATTTTGTTTTCCCTTCATAATAAAAAACTTCATTCAAAAACTGCATGTTGTGTTTACTTGTGTTATCTTTGATTAATATTTAAATTTGTTTGATGATCTGAAATATTAAAGTGTGACAAACATGCAAAAAAAAAAAAAAAAAATCAGGAAGGGGGCCAACACTTTTTAATACACCACTGTATGTAAACAGCAGTTTTGAGGCTACCACATAAGTAATTCAAGTTAAAAAAAATTTCTCTCAAGTAAATTGTATAGTAACGCATTAATTAAAATATTTACAACAAAATATCTTATTTTTTAAGGGTTACTTTCTAGAAATGACGTGTGTGCACTGTGTGGACATGAGCAGGACCATGCACAGACCATTTGAGGAGCATGTGCTAAAACTAAAAAAGGGCATCCCCCATTTTTTTTTTGGTCACATCTTAATGACAAATTAAGTAACACAAAATAATAGTCTCAAAAGCTTTACATTTATTCACGATTAATAACCATAATAATAATATAAACAAAAAAAGCTATTCTGGTTTTATAAGCTAATTTGTAATATTTGGTTAATATGTTTATGCATGTCTTTGGGAAGAGGGGAAGGTAAAGCAATGAGTCAAGTATTTTTGCCAAACTATTTTGAAATATAATTTAAATAATTATGTCCAACACAATTCCAGTCAAAATAGGAGATTATAAGAAACTATAGCCATATAGCATATCCAAATATCCAACATGTATATACAATATATATATATATATATATATATATATATATATACACACACACACACACACACACACAGTATACAGATAATATACACAAAATATAAAGATTTCACAGTGACCTGATTCTGTAATTCTTACAGAATCTTTTTTTTTTTTTTAGTTACGATAACATTGCTTAAAACCATGTTTTACTACATTTATACATGTGAAGACAAGCGGAGAGTAGGCCTATAGAATACTACATTAAGAAATTAGCTAGCTAGAGAATACCAGTATATTAACAGCGTAAACATGAACCATGCAACCATACACTCTTAAAAGTGCTGGGTTATTTCTGTAAACACATTGTTGGGTTAATTGTGCTGGGTCATAATTCTGGATTGTCTGAGGTACTGTAAACACACAGTTGGGTTGTTAATGCTGGGTCAAATGGACTGCAAGGGGTTCTTTCTCCACTGAACACCTGGGTTGGGTTATTTTGACCCACCCGGTTTGTTTATTTTTCCTCTTCATCTAATTTTCTGGATTCTTCACTCATCTCGTCGTCAGACGGTCAAGCAACTCGCAGCAAGCAAGATTATAAGGTAAGTTAATATGATATGATTATTTACCTCTATTTTTAATAAGCTGTGGTAAGAGCACACTGATTTCTTGGTTAATATTTAGTGATATCTGATCTGTCGCTGTGCGAGTTAACGTTAGTGTTATTCTTTAACTTTACCAAATAAGCCTGGTTTATTTCAGTTAGTCTGACTTATTGTCAGTTTATTTGTTTCAAAATAAGTCAGACTAACTGAAATAAGCCTTGCTTATTTGGTAAACTTGTTTTATGAAACAGGCCCTAGGTTGTCTTTGTTTCCTCACAGCTTCCAGACAAAATATTATGACATTGTGATTTGGGACTTTGATGTTCTCACATAGAAGCAGAGTAAAATTTACAAATGTATATGTTATAGCACTTTTTGCCGCACAGTTGCGAAGAAGCTCTCTGTGCATGATGCTCTTCATCAGATCATTGATCAAGATACTAGTGAGGAGGCAATGCAGGATGAATCTTGCAGTGAAGGTGCATTATAAGATGTATCAGAAGAGGAAGGCACCACGTCAAAACGTCTGACAGTTTGGGAATATTCCTAATGGTGTTCACAAGAACTAAATTCAATCTGTGAGCATAGCAGTGAGTAGACGCTGCATGAGGGACTTTCTCTTTCATTTTAGCCTGAACTCCATTGACAGATCCCCGCATAACACTGGCGCCATCATAACACTGTCAAACGCAAAACTGCATGTCTATGCCATACTCAGTTAACTTGTCAACAAGAAATGTAGAACGTGAAGCAGCAGAGAGGTCTTGCATATGAAAAGCACCTAGAGCACGCTCTTTAATTACAACAGTGTATGTACTGCAAAATAACTGCAAGCTGCTCCTTTTTAGAAAGGTCTTTGGTTTAATCCACTAACAGTGCAAAAAACTTGGCGTCTTTGACTTGGTCGACAATTGTCTTAACAATTTTTTTTTCCCAAACACTGTGATGAGATCATTCTGACTCTTGTTTGATGTATAATGTCCATATGTTCGTTCCATTCTTGATCTCAGTGCACTGTCTATTTCTCCAAAAACCTCAATTAGTTCACAAAAATGTCCTTGGTTGTTTGACTCTTTCCCTTCATCATGTCCAGAAAAGGGCAGACCTTGACGTCCCAGGTAACCTGTTGCACATAGCAAAGTTTTCACTTTCACTCGATTTTCATTGACTTTGGCAGTTCTGTTGTTTGTAATAGCTGTTGCTATTGATGGTTATTTACCTGCACATACATCCTTGTAATCTGCCCATGCCTTCACTGCATCTCGGTGGTCGAGGCCGCTCGGTGTGTTCCTGTTTTTCAGCACGTAAAACCTCTCTCTATGAATGGCCGAGCTCTTTCTCCTGGCCCAAGTGACAAACCGCCAAAATGCCAACAGGCAAAGCAAAACACAGCATTGTCTGAAATTGAATATTCATAAATTTTGTAAAGTTGTGATGAAAATCGTCTCCCATTTCAGATTGGAAAGTTTAATAGCTGTGGTTGCCTCGGATCTTCATTTTTAGTTTTGCGGATGTCCTCCGATGAGTTGCAGCTAATGCTGGGTGATGAAACGTTCTCTGTAGGATTTGTATTAGAAACTGTAGGCCCAGATGATGTTTCGCTGAAAGCACTGCTACAGTCCTCCTTTTCTTAATTGCTGCTCCCATTATCCTGATTCTGACTGATATTTATCGTTAAAAAAGCATCCAGGGAGGATTGAATAGGCCTGTTTCTTTTCATTTTTACTCATCAATTTTACAGCTAATCAAAAAGACGCACGATAATTGATGCAACAAACTGCGACTGCGCACACTCCACACAGAGAAAATTATTAATAATTTATATGATCTTGTAAAATCTGACATTATGATTTCTACGTTGTTAAAATAATAATAATAATAAAATTTTATGTCCAAAACACAGATAAAAACTATGCTAACAATCCTGAAGCGGGATCCAATCAGAGAAGTCGTAATTATCATAAAAGCATCTCTCATCGTGACACACACACACCCCGCTAAGTTGTCAATAACATTTGGGTACCTAAATACGGGAGACCATATAAGTATCCAGATACTTTATTTATTACCTAGAAATAACTTAAAAAACACACAAATACATTGCATTGTCTTAACATTAACAGCGATAGCTGGATGCCTTTGTCCATATTAGGGACACGTCATAAATTATGTTTTGACTTTCTGTACAAGTGCGCCCTCCAGTTATGATAATCAAATACGCCCAGTGGGATTTTTTTTTATAGAAAGATTAAAATATGGGAGAAATATAGTGGGAATGGTAAAATATGGGAGAATCCGGGGTGAAAACGGGAGGGTTGACACAGGTATGACTCTGAATGCTAGGGTATGGCAACTGCCATACTCTGCCATACGCAAACGCCGCCCCTGGTTTAAATCATCTTACAAACTACGATAAACAAAAATACAAAGTACAACCTGAGTTTACAGGTCAAATGTTTTGCAGGAACAAACATGTTCACTCCTATAAACAGCAAAACCTATTTTATGAAAGTGACGTGACATACGGCCAAGTATGGTGACCCATACTCGGAATTCGTGCTCTGCAATTAACCCATCCAACATGCACACACACAGCAGTAAACAGACAGACAGACACAGACACACACCTGGAGCAGTTGAGGGTTCGGTGCCTTGCTCAAGGGCTCCTCAGTCGTGGTATTGAGGGTGGAGAGAGTGCTGTACATTCACTCCCCCCACCTGCAATCCCTGCCAGCCCGAGACTCGAACCCGCAACCTTTGGATTATGAGTCTGACTCTCTAACCATTAGGCCACGACTATTTTAAAATTGTAAAATGATTTAAAGTGAAGTGACGTGGCGTGTAGCTAAGTCGAATCTGAGAGGGACGAAGAAGAGGAGGTGGAGGAGGGTGATGGGGAAGTGGTCTTCACTGACCTCCACAGCATTCTCACTGGAGGAGACGATGAGGATGCCCAACAAGGGCTGTGTGTGTGCACGCTCAACCTCATTGTCAACAATGAGATTGATAAATGGTTGGCATCAAACCCAGAATCCAGGGCTGTTTACCGCAGTTCCACAGCTAAGTGTTCAGCACTATAGACCAAAGCTAGCCGGTCCACAGTTGCATCTGAGTGCCTAGAAGAGATCAGTGAAAGGAAGTTGATTGTGCCCTCAGTAACCCAATGGAACTCATTTTATGACGCCTATGTTCGGATCATAGAAATGCCACTAACTGACATTAACAATCTATGCACACAGTTTCAGATTAAATGTATGAATGTCAGGGAATACCAGTTTCTGAAGGAATATTGCTCCATTATGAAGCCTTTCAGCTTTGCACTGGACATCCTACAGGGTGAGGAAACTTTTTTTTTATGGGACACTTCAACCAACACTTGAAGTTCTAATGGCCAAAACTTTAGCAATGCAAAATGGCCTTTTACAAATGACCACTGGGTTGCCTGAAATAATTGTGGGAGCAATTAAAACTCGCTTTGCCACAACAATTGACTCCAAGGATGCCCTACTGGCCACCGTCTCGCTGCCCAAGTTTAAACTGCGCTGGGCAAAAGAGGAAACCAGAAGAGATCACATCAAGCACCTTCTCACCACTGAGTGCCGTGCCCTAACAGTAGAAGAGCCTGCCACCCCAATGAGTGATGCTCCTCAACCTGCTGCAGTCACCTCCAGTGAGGATGACTTCTTTTCATTTGATGAACAGCCCAATGCCATGGCTGATGCACCTATGTCAGTGGAAACAGAGGTAACATCTTATTTCAATTCTGATCTGGTGATGGAAAGCCTCAGTTTCCAAGAATTAAAAAAATTGCACTATGGTATAATGCACCAACACCATCCAGTGCACCAGTCGAAAGACTTTTCTGTCTTGGGAGTCTGGTACTCAACCCAAAACGCTACCGTCTTGGTGATGCACGCTTTCAGCGCCTTGTTCTGATGCGCTTCAACAGATATTTCAGTCAAGTGGGTATAATGGAATAGGCTAGCCCCCACCATAGCCATAAGCACAGCCTCAATTCCCCTTTACTTTCAGCTATGTTCAGCTACACGCCACCTCTCTTTTATATTTGGCTTTTTATATACAGTAGAACTCCATTTTTTTCTGTAGGCAATGACTGACAATTACAGAAGTTTGTGAGTTTGATTTATTGAACCATATTTGCTGTCAGGCCTTGTGGGCCCAAAGACCTTAATTTCTGTTTTGTATTTCTAAAAGTTTTGATTTCAATTTTTTCTTGAATGACTGAGCCATATTTTCTTGTTAGGCCTTGTAGGCCCAAGCACTTTAATTTCATTTTTGTATTCTTGTTGTTGTAGCCTAAGTAAATTTGTTTTATTATTGTTAGAGGCATAGTCCTAAGGGTCTCTATTTGGTCTGTGTTTTCTTTCTTTAGCAGTTAGGCTATGTTTAGCCTTTATGTCAATTTCTATGGACTAAAATGACTGTTGCTGAGGGCTGGTCCTTCAATTGCACTTTATGCTTCCTGAGAAAGCATATGCTATGTTCATCGTGCTCACTTTGTGCATGACGGTTTTGTGTTGTGAACCTCTTGAATTCAAAAAGATTAAAATAATGGCATTAGAGTTTATAATGGAATCTTGTCATGGCATTAGAGTTTATATATATAGTCCTGTTGTGTCTAATTATGAATAGACTCTAGCTATTCACAGATATTGCCAGATAATCACTTTACCTCTACCATACTTTTAACAGACTTAGATCGTTTGTGATTCTGTCTGCCATTCTTTCTTGCATTGTCTTGAGCCTTCACTTTTCCAATTATAAGTTATATTGTTAGTATCTTGGATAGTAACCGTCATTGTACTAAACCATATCGCCCTCTACTGGATGTAAAATGCTCTGCAGTACAATTTGTAATTTAATTCTACTTCTGCTGCTTTTGGTGAAAGTAACTCAAAAGTAATACAGGAGTCATGTAACGCATTACAATTATGAGACAGTAATATTGTAAGGTAAGGAATTACATTTAAATAACAGTAATAAGTAATCTATAATGTATTACAGTTTGGAGGTAACTTGCACAACACTGTTGTATGCAAATAATATCTAATGCACGAGGCTTAACTGATGGTCTAAAAAATGTGATAAAATATTTATTCCTCTAAAATGTATTAGATTTCAACAAATATAATTTTAGATGGAAATGTACTGAACATAAATGTTTAATTTTTCCCCCCTTAATTTTTCATTTTATTTATAGGCTCCTTACATGAAACGTACTGTTAAACTGTTGTAATATGATGAATAGACACCAAAGAAGCAATTCTCAGAACAGCCAGAATCAAGGAGAATAGAACAAATAACGGGCAACAGACAATTTGGCCACCTTAAGTAAATAGTTACTTGTTTATTGTTTCATCATATTAATACAGTAAGTACTACTCAATATTGTTTGTGAGGAATCACCATCATCACACTGGTCTGAGAAAACATCATCATTGCACTGCATCAAACAAAAGCCAGAAATTAGAGGCAAATAAGACAAAGAAAATGATAATGATTCTTTGATGTCCATGTTGTTGTTGTTTTTACATAATTCACTTTTGCACTTATTTGTACATAGAGCATAAAAGTTATATACATAAATACACAACATGATATCTTACTAATCTAACAATAAGTATGGTGTATTATCTTTCTATTCCTAATATCTTTCATGATTTACATTTTCAGAGGCACATTCCTAGTAAGGTTGTATCCGCATGAGAAACTCATGTAAATGTAAGGTCATTGGAATAACAGTTCCTGATATATAAAAGGTTTTTTTTGTGTGTGTGTGCGCGTGTCGACATGCATATATGTGTATGCAAATTTAACCACCACTCATATCACATCAAGAGGAGTGTCACTTCAAGACTGTTTAAGTCGGGGAAGTGGGGAAGTCGTGGCCTAATGGTTAGAGAGTCGGACTCGTAATCGAAAGGTTGCGAGTTCGAGCCCCCGGCCGGCAGGGATTGTAGGTGGGGGGAGGGAATGTCCAGCGCTCTCTCCACCCTCAATACCACGACTGAGGTGCCCTTGAGCAAGGCACCGAACCCCCAATTGCTCCCCGGGCGCCGCAGCATGGCTGCCCACTGCTCCGGGTGTGTGCTCACGGTGTGTGTGTGTGTGTGTGCATTTGTTCACTGCTGTGTGTGTGCACTTGGATGGGTTAAACGCAGAGCACCAATTTCGAGTATGGGTCACCATACTTGACAATACGTCACGACTTTTTTACTTTAAACATCTTTGAAAATAAGCCACTGAAAATGCTCACTGAAATGGTCTCCAAAGAGAAAATAGGTCAAGACCCAAATACATTATGTGTTCAAATTCCATTAGCAGATCTTTCAGAACTCTTACTGAACTGAGAATGGTGTCTTCTACCAGAGAGCCATCAGGCAGAAAGGAAGAAGTCCTTCTACTAGAAAGTCTTTCAGTCGGGTTCACATCTCCTCTGTTTCCAGTCCTCTTCATAAAGTTTTCCGCCCAAAATTTTGCAAATTTTTCAGCCAGGCTCACACCATCTTGTTTGATTTCAGCTCTGGTTATAAAGTCATCTATCAGAACAATTGCAAAAATTTCAGCCGGGCTAATTTGTGTACTTATAGCACACTTCATCAAGCCTTCTGCCAAAAACACTGTATGTTTTTCCAACAGTCTCACATTTCCTCCTCTGCTTTCAACCCTCTTTAACTTTATTACAGAGTCTTGAATGTTCATCTTGAGTAAATCTACAATCATAAACTTCACTCGAAACTGTTTGGTGAGCAAATTTTTGCCATCCACGTTTGTCTCCTGGCTTGATAATTTCACATAAGTCAGAATCTTTGCCAGATGTGACTTGTATGAATCTACTGCCATGCCAGCCTTTATCAGGTCAGCCAGCGCTTGTGCAATATAACCAGTGTCTTTCTTCTTAATTGTGGCCAGTGCACGATTATAGAGAGGAATGATTTCTCTTGATGCACCATCCTCCAAAGCTTTGGTGAACATCTCAATGCTCTCAGTAAGGCATCCCTTCTCATGGAGGTTGTTACCAGACCTGATGTAATAGTAAACCATGGAGGATGGGGACTGTCTACTCAAAAGTTTCTGCTTTGCACTCGATAAGTCCATCATCAGATGTTCCTTCATCAGTTCAAGGTTTTTTTTCTCACTGAAGTTCATCAGGAGCCACAGACCCCAACACTCATGAAGACAGGGCACAATTACATCACACTGGTCAGAGAAAACATCATCTTCATAAACACCATCCAAAACTTTAAGGTAAACAGCAAAAAGCTCTTCCTTTTTTATGATTTTTGGAGTATCTTTGTCAAGAAACCTCGAGAGTCTGATCTTCACCAGAATATTTCTGGCATCTTTTGCCTTTTCCAGATTACTTTCCATGAATCGTACTGATTTTACAGTTAAGAGGCTTTTTAGAGCAGAGACCATTGCTACATGAGTTCGAGAGCTGTTATTTATCGGGTAGTTATTAACTGCTTCCTCAAAAAGACCCTCTGTGGATACACGTGGCATCAATATACTTGTAAGATGTGACATCAGTGTAGTTGTAAGATTGTTCAGACGGCTGAGTAAACTGGTGTTTTCACCCATCACTAGTTTAACAGAGTCAGAGAAATGACTGGCACACATGATGAGTTGAGCAGATCCTGGACTCCCTTGACGAGCCGTTCGTCCAAAGGCTTGCTGTTCAACACGGACGTTCAGAGGTAAGAAGGTTTGCACCACAAATAGACCTCCTGCCTCATTTACACTTTCACAAACCTTTAGATCTGTCCCTCGACCTGCTAGATTAGTGGCAACGATGATGTCCCCTGCTTGAATGGTTGAATTTGTTATGGTAGAGTTATCCATGTTGTTATTCACGTACAGTTTTAGTTTGCCTAATGAGATTGTGTCTGAAAGTGACTTGTGGAACATTTCAGCACGTTTGATGGTTTCACAGATGACGAGAGCTGCTCGTTGACCTCGATAGACAGTGGAGGTCACTTGATCCTGAACAACATCACAGACGGTTCTGATCCACTCGTCTTCTTCAGGTATCACCAAGCCCTCCAGCTCATAAAGTTTCCTTCGTCTAAATGAGGGAATCCTACAGGTGTCAATGCCACTGTAGAGCTTCTTCAGCATGTCAAGCTCTGTTTGGTCACCCAAAGTTCCTGTGATGCCATAGATCTGGTTTGAGTATTTCTTGAATAAACCCACATTAGGCATGAAGTTTGTTATTAGACTCATGTTGGACAGTTTAGTTTGGTGTTTCATCTCTAGGAACTGCTGAAGTCCTTCCCCCCATCTCATGATGTT
Organism: Barbus barbus; assembly: GCF_936440315.1. Taxonomy (NCBI): domain Eukaryota; kingdom Metazoa; phylum Chordata; class Actinopteri; order Cypriniformes; family Cyprinidae; genus Barbus; species Barbus barbus. Next base: position 3,612,498 of record NC_136730.1, read on the forward strand.
TTGCACAACACCAGTGCATTTGTAATCGACAGGAACGACTCCATCTCCATGAAAAATGTATTCATGCCCAAGAGTCAATTTTGTGGCTAGCAAAGCATTTTCAATCCAGGTGTGTAGCTTGCCATTAATGAGGTCTTGAAGGCCCGGGATACAAGATTCATTTTGTTCTTTTGATTCAGACAGCAAACACTTTATGATAATTTTACCCAATGACTTAACTAGAGAGTTCTCCTCATAGTGCACTAAACGACATTTTCCATTCCCCAGGAGAAGAACAGATATCTCTGGTTTCCCATTTGTACCTGTGGGACTGATCTCTTTCAGATTCTGTAAATTCCCATCAGGCCCTTCCTGGTAAAGTTTAAAGAAATACTCAGGAAATTTCATCACAAACATGTTTAGAAATGCCTCTGTTTGGTCAACACTTGCATTATCTAGTTGTTTTGCACCATCTACAGCCATCTGCTGATCAGTGTTTTTATCTTCAGTAATGATTTCAGACAGAACCTGAGAGAAGAGCTGAACTGGGCCTAAAATCTCTCCAGTCTCTAAGCGCTTCAGCTGGTTAATGATCAACCAAATTTCAGCCAGTAATTCATTCAAAGGTTCCATGAGAGGCATATTGCTATTTAAGTAGACAACTTCAAGACCTTTGTCCAGCATTAGTGAGTCCACCTCATCCACTATAACACACTGAAACTCTCTCTTAGGTCTCACATCTTTTCTGTGAAAGCACTGTCTCAGAAAATCACCTGCAAAATCATTAGTCGTACCGTAGACCACCTGGCATTCATAGCACTTCTTAAGCTCTTCATCTTCTGATTTATTGGTGTTGACATCAACAGTGATATTCAATTCCTTATAAAATGCAGACCATTCTTTAGCATCTCTTTCAGCGAGTACAGGAGAGCTGGAGATGATGTCAGGAGTTTTTCCCATCATGACCTGATATGCTGCAAACATTGCCACGATACACGACTTTCCTTCTCCTGTTAAAACTTGAACCAGCCGACTTGATTTAGAAAGAACCAGAATGCACCAGCACACCATCTGAGTCACTCGAGGTTTATATTTCTGTGTCTTTTCTACAGCTTTGCAGAGCTTAAACAGACTTTGCTTTATTCCTTGTAAATGTGGTTCTGTAGAAGCTGCTAGAGAATGATTCACAGACGACACAATATCTGTCACTTGTGCCATCATCTCTTTATCAATATCTGATTGTTCACTGATTTCCTTCACAACATTTTCCAGTGTTTTCTCTTTAGTGTCATTAATTTTGGCCTTAATCTGATCCACAATTGTATCACCATTTTGGAAATTCAATTCCGACACTTGGATTTTGTGAATCTCCAATTGGTGAAGGATTTTCATCCATGTGTGAAAATCTTCATTCCTGCCTTTAAAGGTATTCACAAGGACTTTAAACAACTTAACAACATCATCTCTTTCCCATTGTCCGTTCTTAAGCAGGGAAAGCAGTCGTGATGACAGCAGTTTTCCTGATGATTCCATTTTCTAAACTCTGTTAGTTCAGTCTTGATATTTTTCACAATTATGCATGCCTCTCTGTAGTTTAGAAAAAGTCACATGGAATTAAACTTATGCTAACTGATAAACATAAGCAGACAAAAGGATTACTATGAACAAAATAATTAAGAACAGCTACAACAATATACTTTATTTTACATAAAGAAAAGTTTAGCTTGTTTTAAAATTTTATTTTCAATGTATATTTATTTATTTTATTCAGACTTTTTCTCTGAGAAAGCATTTATTTATAATACTTACATCATTTGAGGTCATGTTGTTGTGGAGTTGTTTCAGCAAAAGTCTTCTAGAGGCATCTGTGAAAAGTCTCAAGGGAGTTTCATTATATCAGTTTGAGAAGATGACGTCTCATGCTTTGGAATTTCCAGTAGGCACAATATCAATTGTGTTAAGTTTGTCATGTGATTTGAAAGATCAGGAAGTGTGTCCTATTATTTATTACATATGGAGAACAGAAACTGTTTATGCCCTAATTTAACATTTAAGCAAGGCAAGGCAAGTTTATTTATATAGTACATTTAATACACAATGGTAATTCAAAGTGCTTTAAAATTATTTCAAAATGTATTTCAAATGATTTTAGAACAGCTTTGAATGCAAAACCTATGGTAATTGCAGGCAAGTCTAACTACTTGGTTATTGTTTTATTGTGGTGTTGCCTGGCAGCGCAGTCTTTCACTTTCAGCTGTGTTGGAAAGTACCAAAATGGTGTGATACAGTTTATTAGTTGTGTATATAGAGGTTTCTTTGCATTTCAGGTGTGGTGTGATGGTGTGTTGTCCACAATCCAAACTCATGCAGGATAAGTGAAGCGGAGAGAGCAAATTGTCTGTGTTTCCCTGCCTTTGGCCCGACACACTGGAATAGGCTACTGCTGTCACAATCTCTGGTGTTTTCTGTTTTGTTTTCAAGGAATTTTATATTTTTCGTCAATTTCTGTGTATGCCTTCTGTATTCTTCCACTAGCTACCATGGTTATTTATTGATTCACTTGATTACACAAAGCCATTTCTTACTTGCTCATTAGTTGCACTTATGTGTACTGTATATAATGGCCAGAGTCTAGTTAGTTTTGCCCGATTCCTGCATAGTGTTTGCATAATTTTTATGCTGCAGTTTTATTTTCATTTTTAATGTCACATGATTTATATGAATCAAATGAACTTACAGTAAGCCCTTTGTATGCCTTTAAGAAAACAAACTCATCTATGATACCTGATCCTGAAATGTGCACAAAGTATTTTTGCCACATTTACAATTTCACACCTAACATTTTGGTCATTGTTGAAATCATACTCTATATTTAATACTGTCTCATGGAATTGATGTTAGTGGTGTTGAAATTCTGCAGAAAAGCGATGATATCTCAGATCATTATCTAGTCTTGTGTAAACTCCATATAGCTAAAACTGTAAATTCTACTCCTTGTTACAAGTATGGTAGAACCATCACTTATACCACACAAGACTGCTTTGTAAGTAATCTTTATACTTTTGTTTGTAATCCTGATTTATCTAAATTCCTCAGCATACCCAACAGCGCAGAAAAACTTGATGATCTAACAGAAAAATGGACTCTTCTCTTTTCTAGCACTTTAGATACAGTTGCTGCTTTACGCTTAAGGAAGATCAAAGAAAACGTGAGTGGGTGGTGATGGCGCAGTGGATAAGACACATGCCTTTGGTGTGAGAGACCCGGGTTCGAATCCACTGTGAGACACCAATGTGTCCCTGAGCAAGACACTTAACCCCTAGTTGCTCCAGAGGCGTGCGACCTCTGACATATATAGCAATTGTAAGTCGCTTTGGATAAAAGCGTCAGCTAAATGAATAAATGTAAATGTAAAACAGTCTGACTCTGTGGTAAAATGAGCACACTCACACCTTAAAGAGAGCAACCAGGAAAATGGAGTGCAGATGGAGGAAAACAAAACTAGGTGTATTTCGTATAGCTTGGCCGGAAAATACCCTATCCTACAGAAAAGCATTAAAATCTGCTAGATCTGATTACTTTTCGTCTCTACTAGAAGAAAACAAACATAACCCCCGGTATTTATTCAATACAATCACTAAATTAACTAAAAATAAAGCATCAACAGGTGTTGGCATTTCCCAAAAGCACAGCAGTAATGACTTTATTAACTACTTTACTTCCAAGATTGATTCTATCAGAGATAAAATTGTAACCATGCTGCCGTCAGCTACAATATCGCATCAGATAGTGCACTATAGATCCCCTGAGGAACAATTTCACTCATTCTCTACTATAGGAGAGGAAGAATTGTATAAATTTGTTAAATCATCTAAACCAACAACATGTATGTTAGACTCTATTCCATCTAAACTACTAAAAGAGCTGCTTCCAGGAGTCATAGATCCTCTTTTGGCTATTATTAATTCAGCATTGTCATTAGGATATGTCCCCAAAGCCTTCAAATTGCCTCTTATTAAGCCTCTCATTAAAAAAAACACAAATTGACCCCAAAGATTTAGTTAATTACAGACCGATCTCAAATCTCCCTTTTCTGTCAAAGATACTAGAGAAGGTAGTATCCTCGCAATTATAATCCTTCTTAGAGAAAAATAGTATTTGTGAGGAATTCCAGTCAGGATTTAGATCGTATCATAATACTGAGACTGCTCTCATTAGAGTTACAAATGACCTGCTTCTTTCATCTGATCCTGGTTGTATCTGTTTATCAGTTCTTAGCGCTGCGTTCGACACTATCGACCACAACATTCTTTTAAATAGACTAGAACACTTTGTTGGCATTAGTGGAAGTGCATTAGCATGGTTCAAATCGTACTTATCTGAACGCCATCAGTTCGTAGCAGTGAATGAAGAGGTATCATATCGATCACAAGTGCAGTACGGAGTACCTCAAGGCTCAGTACTAGGGCCGTTACTTTTCACGCTTTATATGTTACCCTTGGGGGACATTATCAGGAGACACAGTGTTAGCTTTCACTGTTATGCTGATGATACTCAGCTCTATAGTTCTTCGCGGCCCAGTGAAACACACCAAATTAAGAAACTAACGGAATGCATAGTCGATATAAAAAACTGGATGACAAGTAACATCTTACTGCTAAATTCTGAAAAAACAGAGGTGTTAATTATCAGACCTAAAAACCCCACATGTAATAACCTAGAACACTATCTACTTGACGGCTGCTCTGTCAATTCTCCGTCATCAGTTAGGAACCTAGGTGTGCTGTTTGACAGCAATCTTTCATTACAAAGCCATGTTTCTAGCATTTGTAAAACTGTGTTTTTCCATCTCAAAAACATATCTAAATTGCGACCTATGCTCTCAACGTCAAATTGTTTCACTTTACACTATGTGCACTATGGACACTTTACACTATGGACACTTACACTTTACACTATGTGCACTATGGACACTTACACACACTGCTGCGTGTGCACAATCCCACAAAAGACTCAGCAATATATGTATGTTTACATGCTCATGCACTACAAATCATCCTGCACTGTTCCCCAACGAGCTGCTTGACTCCAAATGTCTCTCTTTACACATGTACAGTATTTGTGAAGCATTCATATAGTTTGTATTTTTTATCTTCTATTTTTTAGTTTGTATAGGGTGATATTTATGTGAAGCATTCGTATAGTTGTATTTTTTATCCTTTATTCTTTTAGTTTGTATAGGGTAAATACTTATATATAGTATACTTATAGTTAAATCTGTCAGTAGGTTAGTAGTGTATAGGTTTATAGTGTTTTTTACTTCATTGTTGTATGTCTGTATTTATGTAGCACCGTGGTCCTGCGAGACACGACATTTCGTTCCAATTTATGACCTCAAGGTTAGACTATTGTAATGCTTTATTGGGTGGTTGTTCTGCACATTTGATCAACAAATGTTGTCCTACAGTTGTCCAAAATGCAGCAGCTAGAGTCCTTACTAGAACCAGGAAGTATGACCATATCAGCCCAGTTCTGTCAAAACTGCATTGGCTTCCCATCAAACATTGTATAGATTTTAAAATCTTGTTAATTACTTATAAAGCCCTGAATGGCTTAGTTCCTCAGTACCATGGGTACACTCCGCTCACGAGTTGCCTTCTTGTTGAAGAAGACGTGGCTCACCTCAAATTCTGTCCTCTCCGGCCTTCTTGCCGGGTATGAGGCCGCAGAAATGTGTGTCAATGGAGAGCAAAAGGAAGTGAGTGAGGTTCTGCCGGGTGAACCCCCGGAGACCACTCGCTCCTCGCGTCCCCTAGTTGAGCTACCAAATGGGTTTGATAGTTTGTCTCAGTACGGATTTGATGATTGGTCTCTGGGTAACGACTGTGAGTTGAAGCCACGCTCGACCCCAGTGCCTTTCTTCATATTTCATATTTATACATTAAACATTCTGAAAGACATTGAAGACATTTGCTATTAAAGATAAATATAAATTAATATTTCCTACACACCAGCCTCTGTCAAGATTTACCAAATGCTTTGACATAGTTTTTTTTTTTTTTTTTTTATTCTAGCTGAAGTCCTTCCCAGCCAAATGTCTTTAGTGTTATTAAGTTTTTTGAATAGCTGGTTGTGAATAAAATTCCAAAATGCTTGCTGTTAGTAACAACGTGTATGCACCTAGTTCTAGTGATACATTAAACTTACATTCGACTCATAAAATGGTGCATATTTTGGTGCACCTTTACTTTTATTGTTATGAAAATAAGTGGGTGAATATTTAGTGCATCACAAAAGACAAAAAAATATCCAATATATTCATTTGTGAATCAATGATAAAAATATAACAGTAAATAAATATTTATGAGAAATATTTATGAGAATGTTAACCGCTGCTGGACAAAAAGGGAGAAGCATGTCCCGCTCAGCTGTGCATAATAAATGCATGTAATATTGTAGTTAAAATAAAACAACTGTTTATTTAATTATTTAGTTTTTTCACTAGGGTATGTTAAAAAGCACCTTTACTTTTATTATTATGTCCATAAGTGACTGTAGAGCTTCACAAAAGTATCCGTAGAGCTTCACAAAAGACAACAGCAATGATCATAAACAGTGAAGTTTGTCACTCAAAAATCCAAACTACCGTATGACTTCAGTGCCACTCATTTAAAGAATTAATGCACAGATTAGTCCACTGCCTATAAACATACAGTATAAAAATCTAAGAGCAAACTTTCTGTCTTACCTCCTCAGTGAAAATGCTCCTGGAACACGGAATACTCCAGAAAAGCAGAGATATGTTCATTCCTAGAACCAGCAGTGACGACCACAAGCCGACTTTTTTTGTGTTTTATTACTTAATGAACTTTTAGAAATGTTTTAGAAATAATTGCATTAGAAGGGTCTCAACCAATATGAAATCATATTCATCATGCAATGATTTCACCCACATTAAGGAAACATTTTAACATTCAATGAAAACAACCTTTGTACTCATCAAAAGCATGTGCATGAGTCTTGAGAATTATCTTACAGATAAGATCACAGAGAACTTTTTTTTTTTTTTTGCTTTGTCTATAACTTTGATCCAACTTGTTCTAAAATAATTTCATTGCTGTGCAAATGGAAGTTTTATTTCAGGTGCACTGCAAAACTAGTTTTAATTACAACAATTATTATTTTATGTTCTAGGTAAAACATCTATATAAAATAAATCACTTAAAAAAAAAAGAAAAAAAATGCATAACATTTTTTTTTTTTTTTTGGTCTGGAGCTAACAAATACTTTTTATTAGCCCAATATAAGTACAGGGCTTATTTTATTCTTTGCTAAGACTTATTTTGAGACTCTTATAATCTTAACAGGCCAGACAGGCTAAATATTAAGGCAAGCTCACCTATATAATCATAAAATACAAATTTGCAAAGGATCAAAGGTTCATTTTCAAAGATATTATACTCTTTCAGAACAGCTTTGAATCCTTTCTCTTGCATTCAGGGTCCAAATTTAGAGCTCACCAAGAGCCAAATGTGAGTTAAAGGGACTTATAAGGACCTGCAACAATACATATAAGAATGATAATCAGACCATCACTAATTGAAATGGTGCTTATATCTGGTGTAAATTGGTGTAATGATTAATTATTATTAACATATGATCTTTAAAAAAACTGATGATGCACTTCATCATCTTGTTCAAAAGTTTACACCCCCGTCTCTTAATGCAGCTTGTTTCCTGCTTGAGCATCAGCGAATGTTAGTAGCTTTTGAATCTGCATGACCTGGAGGACTTTTCTGAAGAGCAATGGCAGGACAAACATCAGACAAGCTGTCCCTGATCCGTTGTAGACAAGATTTGCTTTTGACGCGACGCAACACTCACATTCAACATAATCAAGCATCGGCCCTTAAGCAACTGGATGCCAAAGGGCAGGGCCTATGGTGAGAAGATTCGTCAATGTCTTGCTCTGGAGGCGGTGTCTAGGCAAATATTTGTGCCCTGATGACGATTTTAAAGAGCTGTTTTGGAGCTTGATTAAATAATTGCTTTGTTTATAATAAGGAGGATGTTTTAAGCTTTGAAACTTTCAAGATGTTTTCATGGTACAAAGATCTCTTATATGCCAGGCCCCCTGGATCCCTTTAACTGTGGACAGTGTGCATGCAAATTTTACCTTTCTTTCCAGCAGCAGTTCAACAACGACAGATTTGTTGCATGCAATATTCCATTTATATATTTTGCTATTGTATTGTGGAGTGACACTTCCATAAACTTTTCTATGCTCTTCTGATTATATAGTGGTAAATATTACAATATCATAGCACAATAACAATGATCAGCAATAATGATAAGCCTAATACTCACAATAAAAATAATAAGGTCATATAGATCATAACAGTCTCGGAGGTAAGAAGTGGATTATTCTTCATTGGAAATGTTTGTCTTTTCACTCGACTGGGATGTTCTCTTTTATTCTGGACGGTAAGGGCAGTGACTGTAACATCAAGCATTTTGTAGTATTAAACACGTATCTATACCGATTTCACCAGGCTCTGAAAATTCTTCAAAAAGAATGGCCTTCTCAGCTGCCATAGTTGCAACACTTGCTTCATCAGAACAGGGTGTTCAATGCACCACCGTTTCCGTTTAATAAACATTTTGTACCATTTTTTTCGGGGCTGAACGCAGCCCTGTTTTCCCTGCACAGCACCATGGCTTAAAGGGGTCATGACATGGATTTTGTTTTTATGTTAATATGTTCCTTGAGGTTTACTTGAGGTTTTTTACACACACACACAAAAATCTATAAATATGTGGAAAATTATTATTTTCATTCTGAACCTGCCTCTAAAATGACCTGTTTTTAAGTGACGAGCATGTCAGTAATCGGCCACTGTTATGATTGGCTAATGTCATTGCATAGGAAACCGTATCAACGCCCCCTACTGCATGTGAGTGTTTTGATAACATGATCAAAATAAAAGTCATTTTCAGACAAAGCATTACTAAATCATTGGCTTACCATTTGATACATCTGCAGTCAGATCTAGTATCACTTCATCTTTCAACAAATGTTCATTTGTGAACTCTATGTGCCACCTTTACAAAACAAAATGTTCTGTATCCAGTGTAGACAAGACATGATTTTGATATGCATTCAGCGTAATCAAGTGTCAGTCCTGAGCGAGTGAATGCCAGTGGGCGGGGCCTATGGTGAGAAGATGACTATGATGTCTTGCTCTGGAGGCAGTGTTTTTTGCAAATGTTTGTGCTCAGGTGACGTCACCTTGCCCCATTGGATCCAAAATGAGCCGTTTTTGGAGCTTGATTAAATAAATGCTTTGTTTATAATGAGGAGCACAGTTTAAGCTGTGAAACTTGCAGGATGTTTTAATCAGTGTTGTTACAGTACCATTCGGTATTGTAATTTTAAGGATCCGTCTATGTGCAGATATATTAGGCATCCGCTGATAGATGCGACTTTCAATGCTTCCGTGTGCATCTGTGTAAGCACTCGGTGAAGAGCTTGAAGCAGTGATCATTGTAAGCCAATCACAGTCATATCTGTTTGAGCATGTGAAGACAATAGCCAATCAACAGTGTTTAAGAATCTGCTCAACAGATCCCTCAAAAATTAGCAGGATGTTTTTAAAATTACAGGAATAAATGGTATTGCCATCTCTACTTTTGACAACACTAGACTTAATGGTACAAATACCTCTTATATGCCAAAAGATCAAGAAATATTTATCCTGCTGTATCTCAAAATAGAATGTTATACTTGTATACCCCAAAAGGATGCATTTTTTTCTGCTTTGTGGAGATCGACAAGTCTTAGGTCAAAGTGACAGCAGCCAAATAAACCTGTGTCGCATCTTTGACATTAATCAAACAAAAAAGAAAAAGAGAAAACCACTCACTACTCTTAACTGAATAGCTTTTAGATTAGATTAGATTCAACTTTATTGTCATTTATGCAGAGTACAAGTACAGAGCTAATGAAATGCAGTTAGCATCTAACCAGAAGTGCAAGAATATAGTGTCTTATACACATATAAGTGCAGAGTAAATGAAGATATGATTTATAGAATGTACAGTGGAATTGCTATATACAGTATTGAGCAGAGTATATACAGAATATAAATAGGAATGCAATGTAGGGATTGTATGTACATTATGAACAGAGCAATGTGGGATTATATATACATATTATGAACAGCAGAGACGTGAGAACAGTGGTAATAAATAAATACAGCTGGATGAGTGTGTGCAAGTATTGATAGAACAATGTATTCTATGCAAAATAACAGTAGTGCAATATTATAGAAATAGTTTACTGTGCTTTGTACAGTAACAACTTTAGACAGTTTATATTGTAATAACTTTGACAATGTGCAGTCTGTGCAAAATATGAGTAGTGCAAATGCATGTGTGTAAAGTACTGTGACCAGTGCAGTAATAAGCAGGTGCAGGAGTTAGATTAGTGGTGTGGCGTTCAGAAGTGTCACAGCCTCGGGGAAGAAGCTCTTCCTGAGCCTACTAGTGCGAGAGCGTAGGCACCTGTAACGCCTGCCGGATGGAAGGAGGGTGAAAAGTCCATGGTTAGGGTGAGAGGCATCCTTGATGATGTTTCTTGCCCTGCCCAGACAGCGCTTATGATAAATGTTCTCAATGGAAGTTAACTGGGTGCCGGTGATCCGTTGAGCAGTTTTCACCACCCGCTGGAGTGCTTTGCGGTCAGATGCGGAGCAATTGCTGTACCATACTGAGATGCAGTTCGTGAGTACAGCGGTAGAGTATCGTGAGTACAGCGGTAGAATTCCACAAGGATCCTGGGATTCAGGTGAACTTTCTTAAGGCTCCTTAAGAAGTAAAGGCGCTGCTGTGCCTTTTTGACCAGAGTGGAGGTGTTATGGGACCAGGTGAGGTCATCAGAGATGTGGATGCCAAGGAACTTGAAACTCGACGCACGCTCCACTACAGCTCCGTTGATGTAGATGGGTGTGTGTGCATGACTCCTAGTCCGCCTGAAGTCCACAATGATCTCCTTTGTCTTCTGGGTGTTTAGTTCTAGATTGTTGGTGGCACACCACACAGCCAGGTGCTGCACCTCATCCCTGTAGGCTGATTCATCATCATCCTTGATCAGACCTACCACCGTGGTGTCATCTGCAAATTTGATTATGGTGTTGGAGCCATAAACAGGAACACAGTCATGGGTGAAGAGGGAGTACAGGAGAGGGCTCAGTACGCAGCCCTGTGGCACGCCGGTGTTCAGGGTGATGATGGAGGAGGAGAGGTTATCTAACTTAACGGACTGAGGTCTGTTAGTCAGAAAATCTAGAATCCAATTGCAGATGGGTGTGCTGATTCCAAGCTGGCTGAGCTTGGAGATCAGCTTGGAGGGGATTACAGTATTAAATGCAGAACTGAAATCTATGAACAGCATTCTCACATGTGTGTTTTGATTGTCCAGGTGGGTGAGGGCAGAGTGAAGTGCTGTTGAGATGGCGTCCTCTGTTGACCTATTGTGGCGATAGGCAAATTGGAATGGGTCTAGTGTAGCAGGGAGACAGGATTTTAAGTGGGATGCAACCAGTTTCTCAAAACACTTGGCAATGATGGGGGTGAGTGCAACAGGACGGAAGTCGTTAGGGACCGAGGCAGTGGAGTGTTTCGGTACTGGTACGATGGTGGAGGTTTTGAAGATAGTGGGGACAGATGTTTGGGCCAGGGACAGATTGAAAATGTCCGTGAAGACCTCAGCTAGCTGCTCCGCACAGGCTTTAAGCACACGACCAGGTATTCCGTCAGGGCCAGCTGCCTTCCGTGCATTCACCTTACGCAGAGTGGAGTAGACATCTGATGTGGAGAGTGTGAGAGGCAGTTCACTGGGTTGATGCTCAGCTTTGAGTGAGATCTCCTTATTATTTTGATCAAAACGAGCATAAAAGTGGTTGAGCTCGTCTGGGAGGGAGGCAGAGCTGGAGGGGGGCACAGAGTTAGGTGGTTTGTAATCTGTGATAGATTGTATGCCTTGCCACATACGCCGGGGGTCTGAAGAATTGAAGTGATCTTCAATCTTCTGTTTGTGTGTGAGTTTGGCCTGGCAGATACCCTTCCTCAGGTTGGCTCTGGCTGAGCTGTAAGCCTCCTGGTCTCCAGACCTGAAGGCTGCATCTCTTGCTTTGAGCAGGAGGCGAACCTCTCTGTTCATCCAGGGCTTCTGATTGGGGAAATTTTTAATTTTTTTGTGTGTGGTCACTCTGCTCACACAGCTGTTGATGTGCTCCATGACAGAGTTGGTATAAATGTCAATGTTAATCTGAGAGTTTGTGGTGGCCTGGACAGCAAACTCACTCCAGTCTGTGTGCTGGAATTGATGTTGAAGAGTGGAGTCAGCACCTTCCAGCCAGATTTTAACAGTCCTTATTGTAGGTGTCACACGTTTGATGACTGGGGTATACTTGGGGAGCAGGAACAAAGAGAGGTGATCAGACTGACCCAGGTGGGGGAGGGGTGTGACTTTGTAGGCATCACTCACATTAGTGTAAACGTGGTCCAATGTTTTATGTCCCCTTGTAGTGCAGGAGACATTTTGATGAAATTTAGGGAGAACAGATCTAAAAGTGCAGTGATTGAATGCCCCAGCAACAATAAAGGCTCCATCCGGGTGCAGGGTTTGTAATTTGCTAATAGCAGCAGAGAGTTCTTTCATAGCCACGTTAGCATTAGCGTCCGGAGGTACATAAACTGCAGCAACAACAATGCAAGTGATCTCACTTGGTAGATAGAATGGCCTGCACTTGATAATCAGGAACTCCAGCTCAGCAGAGCAGTAGGTATAAACAATGACAGAGTCTTTACACCATGATTTATTTACATAAATGCATACTCCACCGCCCTTGTTTTTACCAGAGGTTGCTGCTACTCTGTCAGCCCTGAAGAGAGAGCGTCCGTCCATATGCACCACGCTGTTTGGGACATCATTGCAGAGCCATGTTTCAGTGAAGAACATAACATTACAGTCCATAAGCCATTTCTGTGTGAGGGTCCAGATTTTTAGTTCGTCCATCTTGTTCATCAGAGACCGTACATTGGCAAGGAAGATGATGGGCAGAGCTGGTCGATGTGGGTTTAGCCTTAGCTTAGCACGCAGCCCTCCACGCTTTCCCCGTCTTTGTTTACGGTCTCGACGCCGCCGCCGAGCACTTCCGGCCGGTACGAGTGATCCGCCTGTCCGCGGTGATCTCAGTAGCTCCGGTGGGAGTTCGCTGAAGTAGAAAGGATGATCTAAAACTATGTTGGAACATTGTTTGTTGATGTCCAAAAGTGACTGTTTAGTATAGCTGTAGTTCGCATAACTGAATCGCGCGAACACGAGTGAAATAACCAGGTAAATTAACACTATTTTCCTAAATCTGGTAAGACGCTGAGCCTCGCGATGTGTTCGCGCCGCCATCTTTTGCAACTTTAATAAGAATGTCACTGCTATCTATCAAGTTTTGGTATCCTAACAACCACATTTTCAGCAAAAATAAGAAAATATATTGATATATATTGCCATTGTGAAATAACTGGTCTCATTTGGTGGTATATTTTCTTCTGTAAATGTCTTTGAAATGGTGGTTAAGTTAATTAGATGAGTAAGTGTTGATTGAGCATTAGTATTGAACACAGCCGAAGTAGCACATCTGACTCAACAAGAACCGAATAAGCCGTGGTGAAGTTTGCCAATCATTACCGAAGATTCTGATGAGTGAGTTGACGATACTGTGCAAGCTTGAGGCGCGTATACTGGAAATATGCTTATCATTTACATTTACACATTTATTCATTTAGCTGACGCTTTTATCCAAAGCGACTTACAATTGCTATATATGTCAGAGGTCGCACGCCTCTGGAGCAACTAGGGGTTAAGTGTCTTGCTCAGGGACACATTGGTGTCTCACAGTGGATTCGAACCCGGGTCTCTCACACCAAAGGCATGTGTCTTATCCACTGCGCCATCACCACCCACTATCATGACTGTTATTAATTTACATTTTATTAAAACCTGCAAAAACTTTTCTGTTGAGTGATGTAAATAAATTTTACAATAGTTTGTGCATGCATGTTATATTTAAAGTTGCTTAAGTGAAATCAAGGAGTTTATAAGTCTTTATAAACCGCGTTTGTGCATCAATGTCTGTAATGTGTGCTGTAGGTGTGAAACTTTTAGGAATCTTATCCAAGTTGTAGGCAAGTCAATAGCCTATTGGTCAGTCAGTTGTATCTTACATAAAGGATCCATGAATGAAACTGACCAAAAACACTATTAACTTAAGTGAATTATATGGCAATCAGCAATATGCTTTCACACAAATAACTTTATTTTTTTTTAATGTTTCAATAAGTGTTGACACAAATGAATTATTAGACTTTTTCATTGATACAACATGGCACTGAGTTGTTAGAAAATAAATGCATAGAGATGTTATTGCTTGATGACATCAGGAACTGATGAATCGGTTCAAAGAGACGATCTGTCCGACAAGATCCGCTTTTCGGAAATGAATCGGATTTGCATCACTAGTATTCATCATCATTTAAGAGTCTGATTGGCTAATCATTTCCAAAGCTTGATCTTTTAATTTATTTCACATTATAGTAGCCTTGTGATGCCACAGCATGAGTTCCAGCAGTGTTGTGACAATCAGGTCATTTGATTGAGTTTTAACATCAGTGTACAAATTGTCAAATTCACTTAACTTTTTTTTTATTATTATTATTTACTTAATAATTTTAAGGCAACAGGTTTCCTCATTTTTTATTTTTTTTTAAGTTAAGTCAACTTATCACTTTTTACAGTGTACCTTCTTTAATCATTTACAAAGATATGTAGCCTACCAGCCAAACTGTACAAAATATTAATTTGCAACGGGGGAAAACAAAAAATGTCTCTCTGTCTCTCTCTCTTGACATAGAAAGTCAAAAGCCCTTTGAATAAAATAAGGGTAACTGTAGAGTAGGTAAACAATAATCTTAATGAATTAAAACAACAACTGGAAGAACTAAATACTCTGATACCAAACACAAATAACTAAGAATTACAAGAATGGCAGTCAATAATACTCAGTATACTCTTTCATCATATATAAAGTATATGTATTGATTATTACATTTACATTACATTTAGTCATTTAGCAGACACTTTTATCCAAAGCGACTTACAATTATACTTCGACTTTGATTATAGTAGTAGCACATGTATGGTAATGGTTGAGCATATATTCTGGGGTTTTATGATGTAATTTCTAGTTTGGTTGTTGCTCAGAGATAGTTTTTCTAGAAGAAATTAAAGAAGCATTGATCTCACTGCCAATGATATTGTAATTTTAATTATATTCAGAATGTATATTGGGCCTTTTTCTCTTTAGAATATTATGTTTTTCTAATCTTTGTTTCCTTGATGTTTTTAAAACTATAAAAATGGAAAATGTGAGCACAAAAATGGCTTGTTGTGTATACCAGTAATTGTGACGGTCTGTCTTTGTTTTCTGCAGATTAACTGCAATCTGCAATGTACATTTTCAGGAAAATATGAACTGATTTGCCATTAAAATGAATGATCAATTAAAGCATTAATGATAAGACTTTAGGCTGTGTTTAGTTATTCAATAAACAGTTAATTTACTACTGTTAATAATAAACATAGAACAACTACAAACATGACTCCTTCTCCATTCAAACATCACTTTGTGAAAGTGTGAAGTATTTCAGACATTAATTCTGTCTTTGCATGCAAGTCAAGTAATTACAAAACATACACTGGTTACACTGAGTACATGCATCTTTACCTTCAGCATCTAGCTTTCAACACGTTTGCGCTGATTCTCCCATCCAAGACAACCTTAAAGTCATTCTAGCAATTCAGAGCTGGGTATAACAAACCACATTTACTCTGTTACATCAGAGTAGATTTTACACATCTCTTTCACAGAGGGACAGTTTAATGTCACTAAACTTAAATGCCTACCATAATATCAGTCCATATAACAATGATATGCTCTATTTCTTGGAATGTGCAGAATGTGCACTGTTTTTATTTGTGCCTTAAGAGATTTTTTTTGACATGATGAAGAATTTTATGATGATGAAAAATACAGTAAACTGTAATATGTGAAGTATATAAAGTTACAATTTAGAATAGCTGTTTTTTATGCAAAATATATTGTTTAAAAAAAAAATTAAGAATTTTCATTTTCAATTTTCATTTACAGCTGAATGTTCAGCATCATTACTCCAGTCTTCAGTGTCACATGATCATTCAGAAATCATTCTAATATACTGATTTACTGCTCAAGAAACATTTCTGATTATTATTAATGTTGAAAAAAATTGTGCTGCTTCATATTTTTGTGGACAATGTGTTGAATCACCATTCAGTCTGGAGTAAGAAAAAAAAAAAAAAAAAAACTTTATTCAACAAGGTTGCATTAAATTTATTTAATTGACGGTAAAGATATACTTACATTTTGTTTTATATATAAAAATGCTGTTCTTTGTATTCAACAAATAATCCTGAAAAATTTAGTGTCACAGTTTACACAAAAATATTAAGAGACAATATTTTTGTGGAATTGTATTTCAGTATTGTTAATAATAAGAGCCGTTATTAATAACTGAGCACAAATAATAACTGAAAATAATTAAGCAGCAAATCAGCATATTAGAATGATTTCTGAAGAATCATGTGACGCTGAAGACTGGAGTAGGCCTAATGATACTGAAAATTCAGCTTTGATCACAGAAAACAAAAATTATATTTAAACGTTAAACCATTAAAACGTATACATTAAAATATATCTTATTAAGAACTTTCCTAATTATGGCACTTGAAAGTGAAAGTCTTCAGATTTACAATGTTCTACAGTAAGTTTGAGAATTACATTTTCACAATATTTAAAACATTTTCTGAGACACATGGAATTACGGAAGAAATATAATGATATACAAACATTCACTGTTATCTTACAGTTTGTCTGCTGAAAACGGCTACGTTAATGTTTCCATGAAGGCTACTGTGGCCAATTATGTAAATAGCAGCTGGCAAATATTGCTAAATTGTCTCTGTTTAGCCTACATCTTACCTCAGCTTGCATTCAAATGCCGCAGCCGCAGCTCAGCTTTGAGAAAAGTATGCTAAATCCTGCCTTCTTCAATTTGATTGGCTAAAACATTTTGACACTGATGAGTGCTTTTGAGCCTCTGCGGCTGACTCAAGTGGGCAGCGCGGGCCATTCGTCTGGGCCAATGGACGGATATAGGCTATGTAAATTTACTATAATCCATTCCTTATACTTATACATTGTACAGCGGCCCACGGAAAAATTCCCAGTGCTCCAGATGGCCAGTCTGCCACTGGTCTTTAGTGCTGCTCCTGAAAAAAAAGACACCACACTCCTGCTTCTGCTACGGATGTCTGCCAACACCTCCTGTTCTTCTACTGCCCTCTTAACAATGAGGTTGATGGAATGAGCAAAGCAAGGGAGATGGCGTAGTCCCAGTTTCTGTATTCCTGACACCATGCTGGCCGCATTGTCTGTCACCATAGCAGCAATTGAACCAGTCAGATATCAGATCTGTCAGCTGTATGTATATTTTGGGAACTTTAATACTCCCAGCACCACTGAGCCCAGTTCTGTTTTGCTGTCTGTATAGTGGCATGTGACCAGTGTTGGGAAGGTTACTTTGGAAATGTAATAGGTTATTACAGATTATAAGTAACCCTACTTAAATTGTAATAAGTAGTGTAACTTTTCAATTACTTTATTAAAGTAATGTAACTGATTACTTTACCAAATTTGCCCATTGGCCTCTGACAATCATGGCCTCCTAACCATCCCTATATCTACTGATTGGCTTCATCACTCTGTCTCCTCTCCACCAGTAAGCTGGTGTGTGGTGGGCGTTCTGGCGCACTATGGCTGCCGTCGCATCATCCAGGTGGATGCTGCACACTGGTGGTGGATGAGGAGATACCCCCCTTACTATGTAAAGCGCTTTGAGTGCCTAGAAAAGCGCTATATAAATGTAACGAATTATTATTATTATTACTTTTTTATTACTTTTCTAAATTCCTAATGTTTTCAACTGTTAATCAGTTTCAAACATAAAGCAGACAGGGCTAACCTTCCAGTATTGCTCAACACTGATTACTGCCAGACTTTCGAAATCCTTCATCACTTGAATTAAGATTCTAATATTTTAATTTTAAAGGATGCCAAATATCTTCATTTGCATATAAATGTGTCTCGGCAGTGTGTGGACACAACCCTACAAGATAAAAAAAATTAAATGATAAAATCCCCCCCAAAACCCCAACAGTTTCAATTATCAAGCCATTTTGATTTTGGACTGAATAACCAGCGCTCTCTACTACCTTCAGTACCACGACTGAGGTGAGACCCTTGAGCAAGGCCCCCAACTGCCCACCGGGTGCCGCAGCAATATGGCTGCCCACTGCTCCGGGTGTATTTTCACAGTGTGTGTATGTGTGTGCACTTGGATGTGTTAAATGCAGAGCACAAATTCAGAGTATGGGTCAACATACTTGGCCACACATAACTTCATTTCACTTTCACTAAATTTGTTTAAGTCTGGCTGCGCAAATAATTTTGCTCCAGACTGTTTTCTGAATGAGGGACAATTCAAGGTTGTTAAAAATGGGCATCCCATGTCCCCTTTGAAGCACAGCCACCACAAAATCAGACTTACTTTAAAATCATTCTGACTTTAAATACAGATTTCAAATCATAACAATATTGTCAGTCCTTGTCTTGTGGTTCCCCTCCTCTCGTGCCCATATTTGGCCTTCCTGTTCCTGTCCTCATTTGTCATCATTGTTTAATTAGTCCCTAGCCATGTGTTTGATTAGTCCACACCTGTTCCTCGTTAATTTCCCAGTGTTCTTAAACCCTGTGTTTCCCTGCCTCTGTGTCCAGTCTGACCGTCAAACCCCTCTCTTCAGTTGCTGTCTCCACGGTTCCTGTGAATCCTAAGTTTGCTTCATTAAAGTCTGTGTTGAAGAGAAGTTGCTCACCTCTGCCTTTCCCTGCTCCCAGAGGGAGCGTGACAGAAGACTGGACCTATACAACTCAACTATGGCTGAAGACAGGCTTTGGTGTCTGCGGCAGGATGGTCGGGATTTGGTAAGGTATGTTGAGGAGTTTCTTGAGCTTTCCAACGAGGTGAGCTGGATTGACGCCTCGCTCGGTGTGTGTTTTCGGTTTGGGTTGGACAAAGATGTCATCAGCTGCGATATCCCCACGTCCAGTTTTTCCCTTATCGGGCTGATAAATTATGTCCTCAATGTACATGGCATTGATTTCGAAGTCGAAGAATGTCAAACCGATCTTCGTCCAACCCAACCCGAGAACAACCCGGCCTCACCAGCTCACCGCTCGCCAGGACCCTCCACATGCCCTGCCAAATGTTCCGGCCACCCAACTCTTCCCAGCACTGCTGCTGTCCTCAGCCCAGAGCACCCCCGCAACCCCGCGCTTCAAGAGCGCCCTCCTGTACCTGCTCCTCTCAAGTGCCCTCCTGAGTTCCCGCTAGTCCCGTCCAGCCCTCCTGAGTTCCCGCTGGTCCCGTCCAGCCCTCCTGAGTTCCCGCTGGTCCCGTCCAGCCCTCCTGAGTTCCCGCTGGTCCCGTCCAGCCCTCCTGAGTTCCCGCTGGTCCCGTCCAGCCCCGCGCTGCAAGAGCGCCCCCAAGTGTCCACGCTTCCCGAGCGCCCCCAAGTGCCGGCTCCAAGCACGTGCCCTCCCGTGCCGGCTCCACGCACGTGCCCTCCCGTGCCGGCTCCAAGCACGTGCCCTCCTGAGTTCCCGCTGGTTCCGTCCAGCCCTCCTGAGTTCCCGCTGGTTCCGTCCAGCCCTCCTGAGTTCCCGCTGGTTCCGTCCAGCCCTCCTGAGTTCCCGCTGGTTCCGTCCAGCCCTCCTGAGTTCCCGCTGGTTCCGTCCAGCCCTCCTGAGTTCCCGCTGGTTCCGTCCAGCCCTCCTGAGTTCCCGCTGGTTCCGTCCAGCCCTCCTGAGTTCCCGCTGGTTCCGTCCAGCCCTCCTGAGTTCCCGCTGGTTCCGTCCAGCCCCGAGCTACAAGAGCGCCCCCAAGTGTCCGCGCTTCCCGAGCGCCCCCATGTGCCGGCTCCAAGCACGTGCCATCCCGTGCCGGCTCCACGCACGTGCCCTCCTGAGTTCCCGCTGGTTCCGTCCAGCCCCGCGCTGCAAGAGCGCCCGACAGAGTCCGCGCTGCAAGAGCGCCCGACAGAGTCCGCGCTGCAAGAGCGCCCGACCGAGTCCGCGCTGCAAGAGCGCCCGACCGAGTCCGCGCTGCAAGAGCGCCCGACCGAGTCCGCGCTGCAAGAGCGCCCGACCGAGTCCGCGCTGCAAGAGCGCCCGACCGAGTCCGCGCTGCAAGAGCGCCCGACCGAGTCCGCGCTGCAAGAGCGCCCGACAGAGTCCGCGCTGCAAGAGCGCCCGACAGAGTCCGCGCTGCAAGAGCGCCCGACAGAGTCCGCGCTGCAAGAGCGCCCGACAGAGTCCGCGCTGCAAGAGCGCCCGACAGAGTCCGCGCTGCAAGAGCGCCCGACAGAGTCCGCTCCTCTGTGGCTACCAGGGGGGAGCTTCCCCAAGAAAATTTTGGGGGGGGGTAAGAGGGTCACAGCCTGTGTGGCCGGGCCAAGGGCCAAGGCCACACGACCCGAAAAAAATAGGCCGTGGCTTCCCGAGTCTCCAGATCTGCCCTGGCCTCCCGAGTCCCCTGACCCGCCCTGGCCTCCCGAGTCTCCAGATCCGCCCTGGCCTCCCGAGTCTCCAGATCCGCCCTGGCCTCCCGAGTCTCCAGATCCGCCCTGGCCTCCCGAGTCTCCAGATCCGCCCTGGCCTCCCGAGTCTCCTGACCCGCCATGGCCTCCCGAGTCTCCTGACCCGCCATGGCCCCTGGAACGGGCACCGCCCTGGAGGCCTCCAGAGCGCCCACCCCCCCTCCCCATTGGATGGTGTTAGGCGTGAGGACACGCCTTCCCAAGGGGGGCGTAATGTCAGTCCTTGTCTTGTGGTTCCCCTCCTCTCGTGCCCATATTTGGCCTTCCTGTTCCTGTCCTCGTTTGTCATCATTGTTTAATTAGTCCCTAGCCCTGTGTTTGATTAGTCCACACCTGTTCCTCGTTAATTTCCCAGTGTTCTTAAACCCTGTGTTTCCCTGCCTCTGTGTCCAGTCTGACCGTCAAACCCCTCTCTTCAGTTGCTGTCTCCAAGGTTCCTGTGAATCCTAAGTTTGCTTCATTAAAGTCTGTGTTGAAGAGAAGTTGCTCGCCTCTGCCTTTCCCTGCTCCCAGAGGGAGCGTGACAAATATATAGTTTAATAGCTATGATACTGTTTTTAAACTCAAATATTTGTATAGCTATGACGGGAAACACTGGAATCTAACAAGGCCTTAGAAAAAACTGTTAATCTTAAAAATAAATAAATATAAAATAAAGCATATACATAAACCCATATAAGAGTTATCGGATAAGCATGTTATAAACTTCTGAAACATTGGTGTTTCATATTTTAGAGCAGTCACTGCAATTTATGAAATAAATCAATTAAATATGTATGTGGAAGTGTGTGTGAACAAAATCAGATCTAACCCCCTTTGTACTCCTAAACATTTTCATAAGTAACTGTAATTTAATTACATATTTTTAATTCGGAACTGTAACTAATTACAATTAATTTTATTTTGTAATTAAATTACATAATTCTGTTACATGTAAATAGTTATTCCTCAACACTGCATGTGACCCCCAGATAGGACTCCATAGTGAGGGATGTCCACATATCAGACGTGAGGCAGACAGATTGGGTGTTCTGTAGACATGCCATAGCCTTTTGCTTCTCCTCTTGGTATTTCTCTCTGAACATTGACTTAACAGTTGTCACGAGTCCAGGTCCTGCGTTGCTGTTGGACTTGGGGGATACATGCACTGTTTTGCCGTTTGATGTATCCCGTTTCTGAACCTGTTTTGTTCTGCGTTGTTGGCCTTTTTGTTTTGTATTAAAGAGATTCTTACCTGCATTTGGACCCAGACCTCGTCTTTCCATGGTGCTCTCTAAGTGTTTCGTGACAACAGTTTTCCGGGTTGGCAATAGTCTAAATCCCTCGCCTTCCACAATGTAGAAATGCTGCAAATCCTTCACAATCATGTTGACCAGGGCCTCATCAAGCTCCTTCTTCCTTTCTAATAATTCCTTTCTCCTTCTTCCTTTCTAATGTACCCAATACTTTTGGCAATATAGTGTAGATGTACACTGCAATAATAAAGCTTGGAAGAGCAAGGAAAATATTTTAATATAACTCCGATTGGATTCGCCTGAAAGAACACAGTAAAAATCTATAGATATAAAACACATCTGGCCCTTCTCCTTACCCCTATCCCACCAACTAAAACAGAATCGAGACACCAGCTACCGCTTCAAATGGGAAGGGCTAAGGGATAGAAAAGGGATTGGGCCATAACTTGTAGTGACTGACAGGGAACCATACTAGTAACTATGGTGCTTTTGGGAAACGCATGTATGGCATTTTGCAGGAAATTTATGACGCAACATTGACAGGTTGTGTGACACTTTCTCATCCTCACAAATCTTTAACGAAACCACAAAAGATCAAACATGTAAATGCACCTGAGCTCAATTTTAAGTGTCATGGCAAAGGCTGTGAATACTTATTTACATGTGCTTTTTTTTTTTAAACAAACTTTTTTCACGTTGTCATTATGGGGTATTGTTTGCAGAATGTTGAGGAAAATAATGAATGTAAGCCATTTTGGAATAATTCTGTAACATAACAAAATGTGGAAAAAGTGAATAATAATAATAATAATTGCCATTTATATTAATAGTGAAGTTAATAGTTAATAGTAGTAATAGAGCAGCGTTGTGAATATTTTAACGTATGCACTGTACATTTTGTAATTACTTATAAAGTAACACATTTAATTAAACATTTATCTCCATCAACTGAGATTCTTTCCACACACACAAAAAAGACATTATTTACATAGGCAAAAGAACTGTACGCCTAGTCAAACGAACTGCATAACCAAGTGTATAAGACTTGTGGAAGATTATAGGTGATGTTTTAAAATGAAAATGTAAAAGAAATAATGATGAGCTGGTTCCTTTCAAACCCCAAGATCCCAGTGTGGACGCAGTCATAGTGCGCTTCCTCACATGTCCGTGCTCTTCTGAATAAACAATATGTTAATATTTACATATACATTCATGGTTTTGGAACATGCTTTAAGCAAACAGCTTGAGGAAAACTTGCTGTGAATAAGAAAAACAAGTGAGCAGCAGTAGATGTAGATGCATATGGCAAAGCGTGGTAAAAAGTTACTGCATTGCTATATGAATATCTAATGTGAATATTCAAATTTTAAAGATAGCTTTGTGTCTTTTAGAAACAGATCCTCTCATCACGTCAGACCAGATGCAGGACAGTGTTTGCATATCTTCAGGTACCATTGACACGCAGCCTTCGTGCATAAAACAAGAAAATGCAAATCTGTCTTGAGAAGTCTGTAAGATGGGAAATAAAAGATAAATTTAAGAATGTCAGGTGCAACACACAAGATGGAAACAACATGCAGTATGCCAGATAAAGATTGAGAAAAGTGTCACATAAACCACTTCTGTGGCACTGTTATGATATTTTGTTATTTTGGAGCTTGACAGCTTCAGTTCTCTTTCACTTAAAAAACTCATCCTTGGTGTTTCATTGGAAGAAAGTCATACAGGTTAGAATTACATGGAATAACAACAGAGTTTAAGTAAAATGTGATGCCACTTGATTAGAATACAAAAGTGAATACAAACCTTAATGTACCAACCCAGTTTGGTGGATTTTGCTATTGTTGTTTAAACCTAATATTCAATGTGAGCAGGTCAACATGAAATTCATTCTGTGACCTGCTTTAGATAAAAGAGTCTGCCAAAGAGATAATTGCACAATATTGACATTTTGTTATCATTCATCACTAAACTGAAGTTACAAATTATAATTTTCAGTGAAAGCTTGTTTTGTTGCTAAAAGATGTTTAAGAAAAATACTTTTTATTGTTGTTGTTATTATTATTATTAGTATTGTTATGTGTAAACAAAATTTTCCCCAGCTTAAGACAGAAATAAAAGTGGGAGGAAAACTAGGATCATGTGACTCTGATGTAACTAGAACTAATATATTTCTCCCAGGAACAAGATTCATTCAAACCTCCTCAAACAGAAGCAGAAAGAATCACGAATCGCCTGAAATCAACATGAGAGTTTTCTACAAGAGTCTGTTGTTTTTACTGGGTGAGTAAAACATACAATCTTTCTAATATATTCCTGAGCTACAATCTGTTTTCAGCTTCATCTTCAGACAGAAAGTTATATTTAAAAAGTTAAATTATAATTGAATGTGTTTTTATTGGTTCATGTTATCTAAACACCCTTAAACAAAATACTTTTTCTTGAGAAGCTAAATTATGTAATGCACATTAATGCATGATTTACTGAATTTTACCCAACTGGCAAATATTTTTAAAGGATAAATCCAACAAAATATGTTTATACTCATGAGATCAATCCTTTTAAGTTGCTAAATACTGAGCATCATTCTGTGTTTCTCATTTCAAGGGTTTTTCTCAGTTCAGACGAAGGCAGAAGGAGAAGGTGAGATTTTATGAAGTAAACACTATTACATCTTTTGTTTGAGTTTGTGCTGCTGTGAAACCTTTTCAGACACATCATGAAAACCCATGAACTTAAATAGCCCAGCAGGGCTATAATATAAATAACTGTAATTGTAAATAAGGTTTTCTCTTGAATGTATTCCAGTGAACATAGCAGCATGGGGAACAGCCGATCAGTCGACAACATATGGAAACTGGTCTGCTCAAAAAGCTCTGGATGGGTTGAACTTCATCTGTACTCATACAAACACACAGAGTAACCCGTGGTGGAAGCTGGATCTGAAGAAAACATACAGCGTGATCAGAGTGACCATCACTAACAGGTTAGACATCTGCTGTGCAGACAGGATAAACAGGGCAGAGATTCGGATTGGAAACCATTCTTCAGATCTTCTCAGCAACCCAGTGTGAGTCTCTCTCTGATATATTCTTATATACAGATTCTGGCCAGTTGTTCAGTATCTTCATACATGTGTGTGTGTGTGTGTGTGTGTGTGTGTGTGTGTTTCATATACTGAGTATTTGCAGGTGTTTAGACTATGTTAATATTGGTATTTGCAGTTCAGTGAGTGAGTCAGATGTCGATTCAGTTCAGTGAAGGATTTGTCTTACTGATTCTAACAGGTCACTCTCGTCTTTGTGAACAATTCATTTAGATAACTTATACGAGTCACTTGCTCCTGAATCAGACTACACTTAGGCTTGTGTATTTTTACATAAAAAGAAGCAGATCATAAGAGTAATTTGTTTGTTCTATGCTTATTGCAATACAAAGACTTTTACACTATTATTTCATGGTACACTGCTTTTTTATTCCATCACATTCAATAAACACTGTGAAATCACCTTCACAGATCAGGTACTTTTTTTTATTTTTTTTGGCGTGGAAATGATCGGTGGAGGAAACACTGGATTAGTTATCTAATGATCAGACCGTTGATGTTATATCTTTCTAAAATGGCAGCTCGTGTCACACAGGCAATATGCTCAGCAATTCGCCTCCAGTGATCAGATTACTACCACCTACAATCAAATAAAACACAAAACATTGTCCTGCATAGAACGTTCCTAACAATACAAAATCAATGAGACCATTTGTTTCTGAAGTGTCACACAGGCAAGGATAAAAACAGCTAAACTTTATTTTCTGTGACAAATAATTGCACTTAGCTGCTTAATAATACTAAACATAAATAAAAATTGTGTAAAACATATGTTACAAAAATATACATTGTATTATAAAAGAAAACATTATACATATTAAACACATTCAGGAGAAGAAAATACAAGTCAAGAGTCGTACTAATAATGAGCAAAACAATCACAGGAACTGACTCTTTCTTCTTTCTCCAGGTGTGATGTAGTTTCTTTTATTCCAGGAGGAGGTACCTACAACTACTCGTGTCGTGGGATGGAGGGACGTTATGTTACTGTCAATATTCCTGGAACTTTAAAGATTCTTACTCTCTGTGAAGTGGGAGTCTATGTGATTTTTCCAGGTAATGCATACCTACTTAACAACTTGGTCTAAACTCTTTCTATGCTAATTTGACTTTAAAAAACAAAAAAACTTTTTTTTTTATTTTAATTTTTTTTTATAGTTCTATACCTAGTTCTAGTCAAGATCAGGTCCAAATACTTTAGGTATAGATGTTGCTCTCATACTATTATGAATGGGAGAAAGTAAAATGCAGAATTTGACTGAATAAGTCCCACCTTCAAAGTAAAACAGCCAATAGCCAACTAGTAATAAGTTATAAATTGCAAAATGAAAACGTATTACCCAAATCAATTAGATATGTTTAACATGTCTAAGCAAAAACTGTAGCAAAATTATAATTGAAATGCTGTTTTTCCTAAATGGATTTAGATTTAGGGGTAGGACACTTGGGATTGCATTTTCATTGTGATACCGTGGGATAACTGTAGCAAAATTCAATGAGAGCTTCAAAATGCATTCTGAGCCAAAGGTGCAGCAAAAGGGTAGCAAACCGGTGATTTAAATGTCTTTTTATTTTTCTTAAATGTATTGACACTTACATATATGACATTTCAATTGCATTTTCATGAAATACCCCACGATGAATAGAGTATAAATCATTGTGGATTTGAAAATGCATTGCTTTTTATGTATTTATGTAATAAAACCAATAAGCCTACATCAGTTATATATCACTATGCTTCTGTGTGTCACATGACAAGACCCCCCTCTCCCCCTTAAAATGGCCATTTTCCTTAAAAATGGTTTTGTTAAGACTCAACCAGTTCAGATCTCATAGATATGCATGCCTAAGAAAACCTCCTCAAAAACAATCAAAGTGTAAAAAATAAGCTGACTAAAGCCATTTCTTGACACTATATCATGCAGATAATTTGGCAGCAGGAAGAACCGCCACACAGTCGTCAACCTATGACAACTGGTTTGCTCAAAAGGCCATTGATTTCAATCCAGGTTTCATAGAAACCGCTTCATCGTGTTCCTCAACCGATATTGAGACTAACCCGTGGTGGAGGCTGGATCTGAGCTCTGTGTACACAGTTAATAGAGTCATCATCACAAACAGACTGGACTGCTGTCCAGAGCGAATAAACAGAGCAGAGATTCACATCGGAAACTCTCTGGAGAACAACGGCAACAACAATCCCATGTGAGACCCTCTTTCTGTGGCTTAATATCCATAAAGATCACTGAAAACACGTGAAGGAAGACTAGAAATCTAAATAATGGTCTCTCCGTCTCTCTTTAGATGTGCTGTGATTTCTAGCATTCCAGCTGGTGTTTCCTTCACCTACACATGTAACGATATGGAGGGTCGATACGTGAATCTGTTCATTCCTGGAGATTCAAAGTATCTTACTCTGTGTGAGGTGGAGGTCTATAGAGAAGGTGAGATCAAACAAGCAGATTTAGTGCTTTAGGAAACTAATAACTGCTTCACAATATTTGAAATTTTGCTATGTATGGTTTTTTGAAAATGTGGAACTTCTACAGTTTCATGCCCTCAGCCTAATTTACTGGATAAAATGCATTTGTGTTTAACACTAAACCATGTCCATCCTTACTGCAAGTGAACCTGTATTTAATGCCATCTAGGTGGGTTTTTTAAACTTGGGATAGTTTTGTTCATGATTTTTGAGGATCACTACACAACCTCTCACTGCATCTGTTTAATCTTAAGTGACAGATGCATTCGCTCCACACTGCTGTAGATACTGTGGTCACAATGCATTTTATGTGTTTTATTATTTGCATTTAGTGCTTTATTTTCCTTTATGTTTATGTTCATGCTCATGAGCACATTTAAATCCTTTTTTCCCCCAGAGGTCCCTTGTGAAGATGATACTGAGGTCCAGTTCGAGTCTGTCTGAACCTCCAGCTCCTGTCACAGGTGAGAGAGGGAAACACACAGAAATCTGAAATCACATTGATAGCAGTTTTAGAAGATCTGCTCATTTTAGAGTCACTCTGCTCTTGGGGAACGAGGGATTTCTGACGTGAAGAAAGAGATGATGATGATGATGATGGGGAACCTAAACTCTCTTCAAATCAGCTTTGATGTTCTTTATTTACTGTACATGCTGGAATTCCCCCCATTCCTCTGTGCTGATCACAATAAAGTTGTATGTGAACACTGAACCTGATTCTGATTGCTGTTTTGAAGCTGTTTGTATTGTATAAAGTGCAAGTACTTGACAATGAGGCCGTGTCATTTAAGTGAAATTTATAGATTTTTATATTTTTATTAATATTTTATGCAATATTTATATTCATATGAATTTTAGATTTTAATGTTTTTAAGTTTTGATTCAGTTAATTATTATTATTTGTACTGCAGTTCACTATTTTTATTTACTTCATTACATTTTCTTATTTTTTCGTCTATTGTGTAGTCATTCGTATTAAGAGAAAGGACAAACAAAGCCATATAAAAAGGTGCAGCCTCATGTAACTTTATAAAGTGTCAGAGGACTGCTAAGTGCTGAAATGTTTATCTATTAATTCACATATAATGTTTGGAATGATAATATTTCTAACCACTAGATATCAGCAGCAACATCTTTACTGATGCTGTGGAAAACAAGCAAGTTTAACAAGTTTTTATTTTTTATTAATATTTTATACAATATTTATATTAATATTATTTTTAAGTTTTATTTCAGTTCACATAATTATTTTATTAGTTTACTATTATAATTAAGTAAATCACATTTTCTTGTTTTTCAGCTATTGCATAGTCATTAATAAATAAAAAATTGCCATATAAAAATGTGCAGCCTCATATATAGTGTCAGAGGAATGCTAAGTGCTAGGAATGCTAAGAAATGTTTTAGCTATTCACATATGTAAGAGTGTTTCCCTACAGTGGGGATTGCCGAATGACTAAGGAAACGTTATCAACACGATGGTATAAAACTATAC
Organism: Barbus barbus; assembly: GCF_936440315.1. Classification (NCBI taxonomy): domain Eukaryota; kingdom Metazoa; phylum Chordata; class Actinopteri; order Cypriniformes; family Cyprinidae; genus Barbus; species Barbus barbus. Next base: position 3,641,664 of record NC_136730.1, read on the forward strand.
ATTTCTAGTCTATTACCACCCACTGCCACTTATACCAACGACGTAAATAAGCGCATAATAGTGGGAGAGTGTTTCTATTGAGTGACCATATCGTATTGCAGTAGGTAGTGCGTCAAAGTTAATGTTGAATCAAGACTAGTTAGCACATAATTTATAATTAAAATGGTTCAATAACAGAGTTGTGTTATGGTTACACTTGAATTTATTACAAAATAGATGAAGGACGGTAAAACATAAACAGGTAATTGTACACAGCATGTATGTAAAATGTTACCTGAGTTAAAGGGATAGTTCACCCAAAAATGAAAATTAGCCAAAGATTTACTCACCCTCAGGGCTTCTTGGGCGTGTCTGACATTCCTCTTTCAGACAAACACATCCAGAGTTATATTCCACATTGTCCTGTCTGTTCCAATCTGTATAAGTGCAGTGAATGTTTCTGAATCAAAAAAAAAAGTATGCATCCAACATAAACTACTCCACGCGGCTCCGGGGTGTTAATAAAGGCCTTCTGAAGCGAAATGATGCGTTAGTTTAAGAAAAATGTAAATTCTTAAAACTTTATAAACTATAATGTGCAGCTTCCGGTCGCTCAAGCCGAGTAGTTTTATGATGGATGCATACGTTTTCGGATACAGAAACAGGGGCAGCATTCACTGCACTTATACGGATTGGAACCGACAGGACATTGTGGAATATAACTCTGGATGTGTTTGTCTGAAAGAGGAATGTCAGACACGCCTAGGATGCCCTGAGGGTGAGTAAATCTTTTGCTAATTTTGCTAATTAATCATTTTTGGGTGAACTATCCCTTTAAGAGAGAGAAAGGGAGGGGGGATGGGGGACAGAGAGAGGGAAAGAAAGAGGGAGAGAAGGCAGAGCCCCAAGAAGAGAGCGCCAGCAAAGAAAAGAGGCAGCAAAGCGAAAGAGACAGAGCAACAGCTGCAATCTTGTTTTATCCATTCCTTGACCATGTGACTAAAAACTAATTCAAATGGACCAATCAGCAGATTGCAGCTCCACTCATGGTGCAAAAGGTGTGACAATTAGCAGACCCCCGATGTGCGCATCTTGGCCTACAGCTCTTGATCAATATCAGCACCCCTGTGCTTTCAGGAATGCCAGATGGACCTTTTGTTACTCAAGATAGGCTTGGAAAAGGAAAGCAGAAGTCTTTTAATAATGTCACTCCTTGCACACATAATGTTCTTTGGAATGATAATATTTCTAACCACTAGATGTCAGCAGCAGCATCTTTACTGATGCAATGAAAAACAAGCAAGTTTAACAACATTTGTATTATTAATGATTAAATATTACATGGTACACTGTAAAATATATGATCAGTCAACATGTTTTATCATTTTATTAATTTAATTCATAACTGACCAATTTCACAAAATTTTAAAGGGGTCATATGATGCAATTTCAAGTTTTACTTTCTCTTTGGAGTTACACACTGTTTGTGCATAGATAAGATCAAAGTTGCAAAGACAAGTCTCAAAACAAAAGTTTATAAAAGTTAAAAGTCTGCCACGCCCCCGTAAAACAGCTTGTTCAAACACGCCCCCACATGTCTACATCATGATGTGGAAATATTTGCATAATTCCACTCAAATGTTGACGCAAAGAAAGAAGGCATGGTTTCAGTAACCGCAGTAGAGTTGATGCAGCTGTGTCAGGGAGACGCTGTGTTTCTATGAGAAAGCAAAATAACTTTATTTAGCCTTCCGGAAGTAGATGCATTTAGGAATCATTAAGATTACAACAGAACAGCAACGCATTATATGGGCGACCTTTCATGACCCTAGGAGAGGAGGTCATTCTGACTTTGCTATGACAATCTGCCGCTTCTGAGTCAGCGACTGTGTGTTTTGTTATTAGTTTAAGTATTTGCTATTGACTGTTCAAATGCGGAGTTTTGCGCGTTTTGTGTGTGTGTGTGTGTGTGTGTGTGTGTGCGTGAGAGAGAGAGAGAGAGAGAGAGGGTCACATCACAGTGGACTGCGGCTTGTGTGCAAACACATACGAGCATCATCACTGTGTCACGCGACTCTGTCCCCCTTTCGAGCTCGAACTGATGTTAAAACTAAGGACATTATTAACTGTCTTTACATTTATTTTGAAAGATGAAGCTCACGATTATGGTAAGGGGTGTTACATTTCCGACAAGTGCTTACGGTGTTCGTCCAATCACAATGCACTTTCCCAGTTGACCAATCAAAGCAGACTGCGCTTGTGGAAGGAGGGACATCAAAGCATGTCAACATATTCTGTTACACCAAATACACAAAATAATAACTAGACAAGACACAAAAAAGGTGTTTTAACAAATAAAAGTATCTGCATGCATTCTGGTTTGGGTGGCTGAACAGTTTGCAGCTTTGTCCGGTTAGAATAGGGATGCAGACTGGCCATCTGGAGCACCGGGAGTTTTCCCAGAGGGCCGCTGTACAATGTGGGACGGCCCATTGCGTAAATATATTTAAAGAATACATTTTAGTAAATGTACGTAGCCTAGCCCTCCATTGGCCCAGACAAATTTCACTTGAGTCAAACATTTTAATTAATTCACCGCGCTCTGGCTCAGTGCAGCGGCTCAAAAGTGCTCGTCAATGTCAAAATGTTTGAAATGGCCAATCAAAGTGTAGAAGGCAGGATTTACTGTTCAAAGATCTGAGGTAAGATGTAAGCAGCTAAACATGATGTAATGGTTTGGGTGTGTATCCCTTTAAGACTCTGGTTCGGGGTTTCCTCTGCCACTGCACTCGTGTGTATACGCTGGAGGAATACTTTGTACTTCCTATCGTTTTGTTGCATCTTCTTTAGCAATAATACATTTGTTGATGGTGACCTGCATCGTGTGTTAACGCACAATAGGTTACAGCGAGACTAGCAAACTACTACTGGCATTTAATTAATTTAGTTAATTTCTTAATGCCATTTACGTTATTCGTCCCAAAGTACATAGAAACATTAACATTAGCAGTTTACAGCAGACATAAGATAAGAGTGAATGTTTGTAAATCTATCCAGGCTTTCTTCTGTAATTTCACATGCCTGAGAAAATGTTTAAAAGAAACATAAAATATCATTCTCAAACTTACTCTATAACATTGTAAATCTGAAGACTGAGCAACATAACAAAGATGGTTAACCAGCGTTCAAACCGCCAAAAGATCAAAATGCTCATTATGGAGATTCAAGAAAAAATTACCTCCACAAGCTGCTGCATACAAAACATCCAAATAGCAGTGGAAATGCAACAAAGAGCGATATCTAATAGCAATCAATCATTGTCCAATGCACAGTCTGGGGAAGATGTGTGGCCAAGTGCTGGAGCTCGACTGGGGCGAGGACTGGGAGGGATTTCACAGCTTGTCCGTTTAACTGAAGTCGCAAGTGTGGGGAGAGTTGTAGCTCAGAGCGCAAGAACAGTGCGTGTGGCTGAAGCAGCTACAGGGGTTCTGTCTGGACGTTTTGTAGCTGTTGACATCTTCTTTATTGCCCTCGACTCCAGAGAAATTCACAGACTCCGCAGAGATTATGCTTCAATAGCGACTCATCAAGAATCAACCAATACAGAGTCTGAAAGCAGTCAAACCGCTGACAATGAATCAGAGCACAACGACACACAACATCAGCCATCACCAAACAATAATGAGCAAGAGCTGCAGTCTGAGATCATGATATTTGTGAATAAAATAAGGGTAACTGTAGAGGAGCTAAACAAGAATCTTAATGAATTAAAAAAAGAACTGGAAAAACTAAAAACTGTGATACCAAACTTTACAAGAGTAAAGAATGGTAAAACGATTAAAGAAAAATTACAAGAATGGCAGTCTATAATACTCAGTATACTCTTTCAGCATAAAGTATTGATTATTGCATTTACATTACATTTAGTCATTTAGCAGACACTTTTATCCAAAGCGACTTACAATTATACTTCGATTTGGATTATAGTAGTAGCACATGTATGGTAATGGTTGAGCATATATTCTGGGTTGTTATGATGTAATTTCTAGTTTGGTTGTTGCTCAGAGATAGTTTTCTAGAAGAAATTAAAGAAGCATTGATCTCACTGCGCTTCCAATGATATTGTAATTTTAATTATATTCAGTGTATATTGTATTCAATGTATATTGGGCCTTTTTCTCTTTAGAATATTAAGTTCTTCTAATCTTTGTTTCCTTGATGTTTTTAAAACTATAAAAATGGAAAATGTGAGCACAAAAATGGCTTGTTGTGTATACCAATCATTGTGACTGTCTGTCTTTGTTTTCTGCAGATTAACTGCAATCTGCAATGTACATTTTCAGGAAAATATCACCTGATTTGCCATTAAAATGAATGATCAATTAAAGCATTAATGATAAGACTTTAGGCTGTGTTTAGTTATTCAATAAACGGTTAATTTACTACTGTTAATAATAAACATAGAACAACTACAAACATGACTTATTCTCTATTCAAACATCACTTTGTGAAAGTGTGAAGTATTTCAGACATTAATTCTGTCTTTGCATGCAAGTCAAGTAATTACAAAACACTGGTTACACTGAGTACCTGCATCTTTACCTTCAGCATCTAGTTTCCAACACGTTTGCACTGATTCTCCCATCCAAGACAACCGTAAAGTCATTCTAGCAATTCAGAGCTGGGTATAACAAACCACATTTACTCTGTTACATCAGAGTAGATTGAAAGGTGGCTACTTTTACTTTAACACATTTATATATCAGCTTCAGGGGCTGCCTGCCCATCTTTTCTTGGGCATGGATTAGCTGTTCAGGGTCTTTAGCAGGGGCGGACTGGGGCTAAAAAGTGGCCCTGGACTTTTTGGCACAGAGTGGCCCACCACACCATAGACCCACCAGTTTATTAGAGCTATTTTTAACACCACTTACTAACACAAATATTACACAATACAGAAATGATAATGCTTAAAACAAAAGAAGTATTATCATTAACATTAATGAATGACTTCTTTACATTATAATTTATCTTCCTGGTGAAGCCTATCTGGTAATTTATAAATAATATTTTTACACATCTCTTTCACACAGAGGGACAGTTTAATGTCACTAAACTTAAATGCCTACCATAATATCAGTCCATATAACAATGCTGTGGTCTACAACTTGGAATGAGCAGAATGTGGTCTGTTTTTATTGTGCCTTTCAATTTCTTTTCTTTTTATTTATTTGTTTTTTTTAATTATGAAGAATTTTATGATGATGAAAAATACAGTAAACTGTAATATGTGAAATATATAGAGTTACTTTGCATAAGAAATTACGATCTGCACTCACGAGAACAGTCTTCTTTTTGCGTTTTATTTAACGATCATCACCTGTGGGGAAAAGACACAGAAATATACAAAGTTACAATTTAGAGTAGCTGTTTTCTACGGTGCCTGGGAGGGGTCGTCTTCGGTTCACTTAGTTTTGTCGTGGCCACAACATATTTGACCATAGGCTACCGGACTGTAGGCAATTGCATGCGATGTACACAGCAGTCAAGTTTATTATGAATAGGCTAAATGTTACATAAAGTACTTAAAATAAAATAGACCTACAAGAAAACCTTTTTATCCAATCCATCCCACAGTCTTGTTAGCTGTGTGTGTCCATTAACTGATCGTCTTTTTCCGTAATATTTGTATATTATTATTATTATTATATTATTACATTATTATTATTATTAGCCTATTATATTTTTATATTCGTTTTCTCCCTTCATTTTGATGTCTTTACATCTGACTAGTTTTGTAAATAAGCCTACTGTAAATGCTCGACATAAAGCTTTGATTATGCTGACTGGAATTTATAGCCTATTGGAAATGCAGTTTAAAGGTTGAATTTAACATATATTTCTTTTTTTTCTGCGAATTAATAATTATTAATATTATAGCCTTCTGCCTAGTGTTTCGTTGAGGAATTTGGATGTCGTTCCCTTGACAAAACGATCTCTTGGCCACGACATAATATCATGTTCCCGCGAGTTCATATGACATTCCCACAAATTAATATCTCTTGACCACGACAAAACTAAGTGAACCGAAGACGACCCCTCCCGGGCACCGTAGTTTTCTATGCAAAATATATAGTGAAAAAAACATTCTGTGATGTGCAGCTGAATTTTCAGCATCATTACTCCAGTCTTCAGTGTCACATGATTTGCAGGAATCATTCTAATATGCTGTATTCCCGGTGCTCCAGATGGCCAGTCTGCCACTGGTCTTTAGTGCTGCTCCTGAAAAAAAAAAGACACCACACTCCTGCTTCTGCTACGGATGTCTGCCAACACCTCATGTTCTTCTACTGCCCTCTTAACAATGAGGTTGATGGAATGAGCAAAGCAAGGGAGATGGCGTAGTCCCAGCTTCTGTATTCCTGACACCATGCTGGCCGCATTGTCTGTCACCATAGCAGCAACTGACCCAGTCAGATATCAGATCTTCTAACATCTTATTTGATGTTGTCAGCTGTATGTGATTTTGGGAACTTTGATACTCCCAGCACCACTGAGCCCAGTTCTGTGTTGCTGTCTGTATAGTGGCATGTGACCAGTGTTGGGAAGGTTACTTTGGAAATGTAATAGGTTACAGATTATAAGATGTTTTGGGTTGGCAATAGTCTAAATCCCTCGTCTTCCACAATGTAGAAATGCTGCAAATCCTTCACAATCATGTTGACCAGGGCCTCATCAAGCTCCTTCTTCCTTTCTAATAATACAGAGTATAATTACCATTCATTCATATTGGTTGAGAATTTCAAAGTAACCACTTCAAAGTAAGCCAATGCTGTGTTTAACTTGTTTACTGAATTTATCATTTGATTTTGTTTTTTTCTTTATCAGGAACCTTGAAGATCGTTCACAATCATTCATTCTGAAGTCTTCATTTACAATTTATCTGTCTTGTTCTTCAAATGTGGAAGATGCCATCTTATTCAATCCTACCACTGTCTCTGCCGCTACAGGCTCTACCACAACACCTCCATCAACAAGAGGAGAATCAGACATCAACTTCTCCACACTGCTTTCACCCGTAACCGGCCCTTCAAGTCATACATTCACAGTTATGCCATTTCCAACCTCCAGCGAAGCAGCCGTGGATGCACTGGTTTCAGTGACAGCACTCCTTGCTTTATCTGCATCAACCGGTACTGTGCTCTTATTTACTTTATCAGGGCAACTACGAATAAGATGCCCGATTTTTCCTAAGCCATAGCATTTGATCGTTGTATCAGATGATGTAAAGATAGCATAATCAACGCCGTCTATTTTAAATTTGAAAACCAGATCAAGTTCGTCTGTGCCATTTTTCAAAATCATAAACACGTCTCCCTAAAAGACACAAGATGCTTCACTAAAGGCGATTTACATCCGAGTGGAATTGTTTTGATGGGAGAAACAATTTTTCCATATCATGACAGTTCTTTCATGATAATCTCATCTTTCACGAACGGCGGGACATTTGAAAGTACTATTTTCTTGGCAGGAGTTCTCAAAGGAAACACTGGTGTAAGGCGACCCTTAATTAGTGATAAGAAAAAGCATAATTGCATTATTCATCTCCGAAGCCGACACAATGTTTTCATGACTCACAACATCTCCCACAGCCAAACATACGTCCTCCACATATAAATTAGAATCAATTTTAACTCCATGATGCCCAGTTAAAGTTTTGGTAACACTTTCTATGAAGCCCGTATTTATAATACATTATAAAGTATTCTTAAGGCATTATAATGAATGCATAATGCATTATAAATAACTTTATAATATGTTGTATCATCTCATTAATATTCATAAGAACAGTCTTAATGTATTATAATAGTTACTTATTTGTGGTTATAGCTTTTATGAGTAGGATGATGTATAACACACAATGAACACGATTCATCCGCAAAAGTTACAATGGATTATATTTCTCATAGTTATAATGTATTATAAGTCTCATATCTTGCCATGTTACTTATGTCACTTTACTTAAAGCAGACAAAGACCACTTATAAGTAATAATAATAATTATATATATATATAAGTTTGATTATTTTGATGGCACCCTTTAGATAGCTGTTGATATATTTAGTGTCTGCTAAATATACTGTATGCAAACACTTTATTTTGATGGTTCCTCAACAGACAAACTGAGTCTTTGCAAGTATGTGAACGTTCTACCTACCCTACCTAAGTCTACTGATACAATTAGTTTTATATATATATATATATATATATATATATATATATATATATATAAACATTGCACTCGATATGTAGTAAGGTACTGTGCAGATCTTAAATAATTTATGAGCTATATCATAGCTCAACATTGTTTAAGTAGATTTTATATGGTGTTCATTGTGTTATAAATAATCATACTCTTAAAAGTTATAACCACAAATACATAAATACTATAATGTATTATAATTGTTGTTATGATTATTATTAACACATTATAATGTTTTTTATAATGCATTATGCATTCATTATAATGCCTTAAGAATACCCTTATAATGTATTATAAATACAGGCTTCATAGAAAGTGTTACCAAAGTTTTTATAAACCATCGTATTTGGAGTCGTCATACTTCCCAGCAAAAAGCTGGAAGCAGACGATCCACACAAAAAGATACAACAAAATAAAAAGAAACACTTATTAAGAAAATAAAGAAAGTTTGAAAAAAGACACTCTTACCAGCCACAGACGGCTACTACTCTCACCCACATTCACCACGCTCCGCCCACTCACTCCCAGCATGCACTACATATTCATGCATATCATACATACATAGATACATACATATCTATTATGAATAGATTTTTTACATGCAGCCCTAGTTTTCTTCCTCTTCTCTAAAGTAGAGCAGCATGGCCTCGCCCCCTTCGTTGCATGTTCCCTTCTTCTTTCCTGTAGCTCAAATAGTAGAGCATGGTACTAGCAATGCCAAGGTCATGGGTTCGATTCCCAGGGAAAGCAAGAGCTGAACATATGTAAAAACTATAGCTTGAATGCAATGTAAGTCGCTTTAGATAAAAGCGTCTGCTAAATGCATAAATGTAATGTAAATGTTCCCGGGGGCGGGGGGTTTATGATGTCACTAACCCGGAATTATTTTGTTGTAGTCCCTTACCAGCTATTCGCTGTACACTTAAAAAAAAATAAAAAAAGTTGGGCAAACTTAAAAGTTTAAAGCAACCAGCTTCAGCAGATTGTTCAGGTTCTCAACTTATTTTTTAGGAAACTTCTCAACTTTTTGTTGTATAAACTTAAAACAAGAAGTTGAGAAAACTCAAAAATCTGCTGAAATCTTGCCTTAAACTTTTAAGTTTGCAAATCTGTAAAAAACTATTTCTCCCTTTGCACTGAACTTTGAGCTTCGTAACTTTGCATATGTTGTTTATGCTCACACAGCTATTACACACTGTAGGGAATGAATCCTTACACATATATTTATTTTATTATTTAGCTTTTAGGGAATCACCCTTAAGAGTTGATCTTCATATGATTAATTGTTATTAGCATTAGCATTAATAACAGCAAGTTATCTTTTAACACGTTGTTTATTTCATTCGTGGCCAACGATTAAAATAAATCAAATAGTTAAATTGAGTTAACTTAGTTAGCTCCTAGCTGAGCGTAGGTAAAACGCGATCTTTTTGGCAAATAGTTACGACAAGTAAAATCACATAGCACAGACAAGAGATTTCTAATAAAATCAAAGTTTTATTCACTATTCTAACACAACATTAACTAAACAACATAAAAAAAAAAAAACATAAACACACACATACGTTGCAATGGGCTGTTATGCTCTGAAGAGAGTCTTCATTTCTAATGCTAGTTTTCAACCTGAGGGAAAATCACACGCAAGAACCCTTATCTTTACTTCTTAAAAGATAAACACCAGTTCGACAGATTTAAGAGAAAGTTGTTTTGCCTTACTGTTCGTTTCTTTAGGTTCAAAGAGTTCAGGCTTTCTTCGGTTCAAAGTCAGGCTTTTTCCTCAGGTGAAGTCCGTTCTTTGTTCAGGTCTCGACGGACTGCGTTCGGATTGGCTGCTCGGTTGGTCGTGTGACTAGAATTCTCTTCAATGGTTGGGTCGTCATCGTTCTGACGTGGTGAACCTTTCAGGAAGTCTTTTCAGGTCTTAGAAGTTTAATGTTAAAGTTCTTTGGTTGTTTGCAGTACTCAGCCGTGGTGTTAAGAGGCGAGAAGCGCTTTGCAGCGTGAGCAGAACGAGAGACTCGCAGGCGTGCGTGGCCTCCTGTTTTTTTCAAACTCCAACCGAACTTTCAGGTTGTACATCCGTTTTAACGGGCCGATTTGGGGTCCGGCTTTTGGGCGCGTGGTCCAATCGCAAGCGTTTCTGTGGGCGGAACCCCGCCCTGCACAGTTGCGTGTTTTGCATACATTATCTGGTTCAGTTATTCATCACATAACAACTTATTGAAAGCAAGTTTCTATCCGTTATTGTAATCATAATATATGTAAACAAATCATTTCCATTCACCATAATACTATTCATAAAATTAGCTTTCTAAAGAAACCAAACACTTATATTTTGATATGCACAAAAATACACGTGACCACAGAGGATATTACTGGGTTAAATACATTGATTAAACCAGATCCTAAATTCTAAATACACATATTAATCATGTGAAAATGAACAATTAGTGATCAGGAATATAAAAACGATTACATGAAAAAGATTACATAAGTTCACACAACCAGCTTATAAATGTCACAAACAAACACACCCTTTAATGTATAAACTATATTGTCTATAGTGTTTTGTATTCGAGTATAATTTGTTTCAGTAGCAGAAACGAGTATAACTTTTGTTCCCCTTTTAAGACTCGTTTCTAATTCCAAGGTGTGGTTCTCTTTGTTAGATAGCACCACAGAAAAGGCGCGTTTCCCTGGAGTGTGTGTGATAGCCGGGTCATAAGGTCAGCTCCTTGGAGGTCTGGGCTGGTCCGTGCCTGGACGTGCTCGTAAAAGTCTTTTGCACTATTTTTGTTGAATTACTGCGACTTAATGGAGTTAGCAGTTAGGGAGGGTTCTGTGTAGTTTCTCCAAATGACAAGGGCTCTCAAAAACCCAAAATATATGTTTTTCTGGTCTCAGGAGGTTTAAGGGAGGGCCGTCCATACGGCATCAAGAAGTCTGGTGTTAGGTGTGTGTGTTCAGACCACTCCTTACATATTCCCCCTTCGCTCGGTGAGGTTCCCGTTGTGAACATTAGCGGGCGCTGGAACAAGAAGGGAGAACAGGCACACACAAGGCACAACAACATCTCCATCACTGACTGAATCCTGGTGCAGGGTAATTTTGGAATGTACAGGTTAGAAACTTGAGAAGACAACTGGGTTACTGGAAGTGGGGTTATTTTGATTGGTTTAGTTGTCCGGGGTTCGACGAGGCGGTATAGGCGTGATCTCAATCAGGTTAAGTGAGTTCTCCGGTTCGGGTTCTTGGTCAGTTTTATCACGTCGGAAAATGCGCGGGACGCCTGACGTGCATTTGTTGCAAGACTTTTGAACGGCGTTCACTCGTTTGTGTAGGAGGAAGGCCAGGGCCAAAGTCACAACATATCCTACAATAGTAGAGATGCAAAGCGCTGTGTCAGCGGCAGACCAAGACCGAATAATTGACGCGCCAGCAGGCGGAAGGCGAGCGATAGCTTCTAAAGCTGTATCAACGGGAGTTAAATCAATCAGTCGTGTTCCTTCCTCCCTGATCCTTTCTTCCAATTCTGGATCAAGGGTGAAGGAGTGCTGTTTGAAGAAAGGTGAGATTTCGATTTCAGCCTGATACTCGTCGTCGGTAAGGTGGTACAACGCCAAATCGTCAATATGGAGGATCGAGCCCTTAGGGACCGTGATCCATAGAGTTTGGTTAGGTAGGATAATGCGTGTGGCGGTGTCGTGTTGATCGTATGTGAGGGTAGCCGTTCGCGCTGGGGTGTTGACCAGCCATCGGTTTCCGATAATTTCGGCTTGCGTTACCTCAACTTGAGAACGTGGTGTCACTTCGGCGGGGCAGCTAGTGTCGGGCCTTATGGATTCTAGGCCGCAGATGCCCTCAGTATTATCGCGGATAAAAGGCTTACTCGGGCAAAGAAAGTGAATGTCCTTCGTGAGCGTACACATCTTTAGGTTTGGGGCCAGATACAACTGTTCGTTGTTATCGTGATACGCAACGACTTCAGGAGTGTGGATTTTGACATAGGTGTTCCCTTGCCACAATCCCACATTCACTACATCTTTGAGCCGGTAAATGTTATTAGCGTCGATAATGGTTAAACTGAGGAGAATGGCCCGGTCACCTGGATCGATTGACCACGGTTCTCGCAACGAGTTACAACGACTTATTAAAGGAGTCAATCTCAATTTCGGGACCTGGATTTAAGGAATTTGTAAAGGGAGTTTCCTGATGAGGGGACTAGAGGAGAAGAGAAATTGGATTGAGAAAAGGAAAATGGGAAAAACATAAAAGAGACACGACAAACAAAAGAGATACACAAAGAGACACAAGGACACCGAATGAGATGAGGCCGCAAACAAGTGTCACACGTGTGGAGTAACTCCTCTCTACTAGAGGTTGGCCCTAGTAGTGCAGCTGAGGAGAGAGTGTATGTGTTATGTTTAAGCGAGGTCGCTATATGTTTCCTAAACAACAGAAATTATGTTAGTGTGATGTAGAGCGTATGGGTGTCGGTCTGTGTCAGTGGGTTTGATCTTCCCCCTTTGCCAGTCGGCTGGAGCTCTGGTGCCTCTTTATCTGGTTTCGATGGACCCATCGAAGTATTGGCTCGCTGCGCCCTTGGCTGATTTTGATTCGGTAGGCGACAAGTGAGAGCTTGTCTACTATCTCATGGGGTCCTGTCCAGCGAGGTAAGAACTTTTTTGCCAGGAGATGGGAAGTGTTCTGCTTTGGTTGGGCGAAGCGGTAGTACCACACTTTGTCTCCGACACTGAGCTCATGGTGAGAGGCCTTTTAGTCGTAGTAGGCTTTACGACCTTCTGCGCTTCGCTGCAGTTGCTGTTGCGCGAAGGCGAAAGTCGCTCTCAGGTGCTGATGCAACTCTTCCAGGTACTGGTGAGTGGTGTAGGCAGTGACAAGGTTCAGGTCACCGGGTTGGTACAGCAGATGCAGCGGTAGCGTCATGTTTCTCCCTGTCATCAATGTGAACGGGGGTACTCCGGTGGACCGGTGAGGGGTGGCTCGAGCGGCCATCAATACCAGTGGAAGTTTGATATCCCAATCCTTTTGATTAGCGGACACATACTTCTTTAACATGCTGACCACTGTTCGGTTACCACGTTCGACTTGCCCTGAGGACATTGGTTGGAAACTTATGTGGAGCTTGGCCTGTATGCCCAGGAGTTTCCACACTTCCTGCATGATTGCAGCGGTGAAGTGGGTTCCACGGTCAGAGTTGACCCTTAAAGGCAGTCCAAATCTTGAGAAGATGTGGTTCATTAACAGGCAGGCTGTTGTTTCTGCTGTATCGTTGGGAGCTGGGAGACATTCTATCCACTTTGTGAATTCGCAGACCACGGTGAGGAAGTATTTGTTACCCCGTGTTGAAAGTGGAAAGTCATTCCCTTTCTTTGCAGTGGGGCTCGGTGGTTTGGGTTTGCCGGTTGGAACTGGCAACACACCAGGCATCCTTTTACGTATTCCGCTACGTCCTGCTGCATGCCGGGCCAGTATGCTACTTGCTTGAGGGTTTCGTATGTGGCCTTGGCACTGTGGTGTCCAGCGCATGGTGCATCGTGTGCGTGTGTCAGCAAAATCCCCCTTTGGCCGTGAGGCACTACGAGCTTTGGCGCAGTGAGAGGCTCAGGGACATATGTGAGAACACCGTCTCTTAGATGCAGCATGTGCTTGATTGAGTGGAGCGTGCGGAGCTCAGATGACGCAGTTAGGTCGGAAGTGGAAATAGGATGAGATAAAGGATCGGCTATGTGAGCCGCAATAGTTCGCAGAGTGGGATCCGCTGTTTGGAGGGTGAGCAGATCGTCAGTAGCGAACTGAGGTGATAGGGTAACGAGGGAGGAGGTGGGGGTGTGAACGCCAGTGGCGTGCTGGCGGCGGGTAGTGGCTGCCACCGTTGGGTTGGGTGGGAGGTATTGAAATGTCCAGGACTCTCCGTGTAATGCTCCTGCTTTGGCGAGGGCATCGGCTTGGTCATTGAAGTCTTTGTCTTGTCCTGGTTGACGTGAATGACCTCGAACCTTTTTCCAATAAACGATAATGTCGTGTTCAGTGACAATTGCATCGCTTGCTTGGAAGAGTTCCTGGTGCTTGACAGATTTGTTGTTAGCTGTCTTGAATCCATTCTGTTTCCATCCAGCTAAATGGCAGGTGAAGCTGAGACGGGCGTAGTTTGAATCGGTACAGATGAGGAATTCTTTGATGTTGTGGGATGCGGCCATTTGCAGTGTAATGAGGATGGCTGCTATAATTCAGCATTTTTTGAGCGAGGGCCTAAGTTGAATTGTTGCGGGGGGCAAGGGTCGTTGTTGAGCCAGACCACTCCCGCTCCAGCTTGTAAGTTGCCCTTGTGGTTGTAGAAGCAGCCATCGACATATGCTGTGGGCATTCCTTCACACACATTCTCCTCGAAGTACCTGTGATTCGTCATTTGAGGTTGTGGTGGTTCTTTGGGTTCCGCTGGTGTGTGCAGCGTGTCCGTTGAACAGTTTTGGCAGGCTGCTAGCCCGTTGCCCAATGATGATTTGTAGTTTTGGGCGTATCGTGCCTCAACGTCCCGTCCTTGGAGTGTCATTAGCCAGGTAGCTATGCGTGCGTTGGTCACCACGCCATCTCTGATGCGTTGACTGTTGAGGAAGGTGACAGGTTGGTGACAAGTCTCGATGATGACTTTCTGTGCACCGATGTAATTCGAGAAACGCTGGATAGCCCACACAGTGCAAAGTAAAGCTTTTTCGCAGTCTGAGTACTTGCATTCTGGGGAAAGCAGCATTTTGTTGGCATAAGCGACCACTCGCTTGTCTTTGTCATGGAGCTGGTATAGGCCTGCGCTGAGGCAATGATTGGAGAATCCAGCATCCAAGTAAAATTATTTTCCGGGATCTGGGTAAGCTAGACACGGGGCAGAGCACAGGCGCTGTTTGAGCTGGCTCATCGCGGTGTCCTGGGCTTCCGTCCAGACGAAGGTTTCATCCTTTTTCAGGAGGGAGGTTAGTGGTCGGGCAATGTCAGCGTAGTCTTCGATGAACTGTCAAGTCTGAAAAGTTCAGAGATGTTAGTCGGCGCTTTTATGCTTTGGATGGCTTGAGTGCGGTTAGACTGTGGCTCGATGCCGTTTCTTCCGACAAGCAGTCCGACATAGTTCACCTTGGTTTTGCACCACTGTCCTTTGTGAAGAGCGATTTTGGCTCCTGCCGTTGTCAGCTGGTTTAGGACGTGATCAATTTCCTTAAGGTGATCTTGAACATTTGAACTTTTCATCAAAATATCATCGACATAAACAAGGTTGCCTCTAGCTCTGGCGTCAGGGCATGCTTTGTTTAGAAAGATGTTGAATTCAGCTGGTGAGTTGGCATAGCCGAAGGGACACCGTGTGAAGGTGTACTGTCGATTGCCAAAGGTGAATGCTAACTTGTGTTGGTCATCGGGGTGGACAGGGATCGTCCAGAACCCGGAGGCGACGTCCAGTGTTGACAGGATCGTCGAGCCTTTGATTTTTGGAATTTCTTGATCCAATTGGGTCATAGGCCATCGTGACAGTGGTACTTGTTGATTCAACTTGCGATAGTCGATGGTGGGCCGCCATTTGCCGTTAGGTTTTAGGACTAGCCATATCGGGGCAGAGTATGTGCTGTTGCAGGGCCGGATGACCCCCTTTTCCAGCATGGAGTCAACAATTTCTTGCACTGGCTCATATGACGCTATTGGAATCTTGTATTGTCGCACAAATGTGGGTGGCGCATTCGGGTTTGTCGGGATGCGCACCGTGTGGATGTTGGTCAGTCCACAATCCAGAGAATCCTTTGCGAAAGAGTCTCGGTATTTGTGCAGAATGTCTTTGAGTCCTTGGCGATCCACTTCGTTTTGAAGGGCATCCGCCTCACTCAGGATCTGCTGAATTTGTGCGTTGAACCCGGTGTAGGGTTCTTCTGCAGTTAAGTCATTTGAGGGGCGTTGGACCCCGGTGTTCACCTGTGGAGGTGATTCCGTCGCAGGCTGTGTTGAGACAGCATAGACAGCGAGATGAGTGTCATCTGTTAGTTCTGATCGACAGACGCTTTCTCTGGACACCGGCAGAATGGAAGTGATGGCAATGATTCCATGAGGTTTTGTGAACATTACGGTGTTGTCATATTCGTGTTCGTCTGGCATTAGATGTGCTGGTATAGGGCCTATGACAGGTACCATCAGTTCAAAGTCATGGAATGTCTGGCTGATGAGCCATCCCAGGTGATTGGCTTTGGGAACGTGGATGTCTTGGGCCGTACAATTGTTGAATAACACATATACAGCACGAGATGACACTTCGATGAGAGGTGTGGCTTCCAGGGTCAGTCCTAGTTTCAGGCAGGTCCTGGAAGGTTGGAAGAAGCTTAGCTTACTGTTGAGAGTTTGGCCAGGTCGCATGTTGAGGCGGACGCTGACACTCTTGCTGTAGGCAGGTATTATGGCTTCTTGCTTCTTGCATGCATCGGGCATGGTTTGACCAGATTGGAGGTTCTTGAGGTTGACTGCAGTTGTCAGTTGGTGTGACAGAGGAGCCCATATGATGTCGTTCACAGTGTCAATGTAAGCATTGAGCCGGACCATGATATCCGCTCCAATATAGATGTCATGCGGTAGATCTGGAATGACGAGGAAGTAGTGACTCAGATGTCTGTTGTTCCATCGTATGTCCAGAGCGCAGATGATCTTGGAGGTGGCCATGGTTGTTGCCCAGGGACTGAGAGGGAAGCGGCTGTGCTTAGCGACCTGTGGTAGGCTCTGATGTCTTTGCTTCACTGTGCTGAATAGCTTCAGGCTGATGGCTGAGTTCTCTGCCCACAGGGCTAGTGCCGCGTCGGACACTGATGTGCCTTGAACGTCTATTGCAGTCATGACTCGATGGGGGCCTGTGTTTGATTCAGGCTCTTGCAGTGAGCATAGGAGTGGGTCCTGGTCTTTGTTGCTTGTGCTTGATCCAGGTACAGGCTTTGCTACTGCATCATCAGTCGCTGGATTGAGGGTGGTGTCTGTGACTTGACACTGCGACTCGTTGGAGTCTAATGACTGGCAGGGCAGAGGCTCGCGGACTTGTGTCCACATCTTTAGGTGCTTGAAGTCTATCAGCGGTTCGAAGCGATTAAGCAGATCTTTCCCAATGAGAAGTGGATACGTCTTGAGTGGTGAGACGTATACTGGATGGACGAGATCCATTGATCCAACCGTTAGGTGGATTGGGGCCACATGTTTCAGTTGGAGGACCGTGTGGGAATATGCTTGGAGGTCCAGCTCACATCTCTGGAGTCTGAGAGTTCTGTTAGTCCCCTTTGTTCTTTCTTGGACCTTTTCGAGGAGCTCGGTGGATATTAGAGTGATGTCGGCTCCCGTGTCAAGAAGGGCTTCGACTCTGATGTGTCGTTCAATGATGATGGAGAGGTAAAACTTTTTCCCTATACCTTTCTCAATGAGATCGCCTAGGAGTCGAGGGACTGGATTTTGGGAGGAAACGGTTAGGATATCAGGGCTGATGTGGTGTTCTTCGGAGGAGTGGCAGACGACCAAGACAGCACTTTCAGGAATTTGAGTGGTTTCATCAGCAGGTGTTTGCTGGACGCTGCTGTGATCTAGAGGTCTGAGTGTTGAGTTAGTGTCTAACTCTGTTGCTGGGTTTTCAGATGGGGTTTCGTGTCCATCTGAAGTAATTGTGATTGCAGTTCTCTGAGAGTGAGATGAAGGAGTGCTGTTCTCCATGGCTGGTTGGGCCAGCTGGTCACTGCCTTCTCGTCCGGCCGCTAGTCAGGCTGAATCTAGTTTCTCTTTCTTTTCCCATCTCCGATCTTCCTCTTTCCGTTGGAAGAATTCTTTCATCATCATTTCCATCAATTTTTGTGAGTCGAAACACGGTGGTGACTTTTGTTCTTGCGTGGATTCAGTTTGAGCTCGGTCAGCTTGGAATCGTTGTGAATTCTTTCGTCGATTCCTTGGGCTAGTCGCTCCAGGGTGACTTTGTCGTTTTCCCTTGGCGTTTCCGTTGGATTCCCATGAGTTTTTTTTTCTCTTGAGTTTCCAAACGAGCTTGGCTGGTTCCACGATCTTTCCCATTGACTCTCATGAGGCCTTGGCTGGTCCCATGTCTTTTCCCAATGCCGTCCAGGTGAGCGTTGACGTCCACGCGGTCCATCCCAGCGTTCATACCTCTGTTTAGATCTGGTACCCGGCGTGGGAGTCTCGTTCTTTGTTGGACGAGGGTGCATTCCACTCTCTGGGTGGCGGCTTGGCACTGTCTTGGCGTTGGGCGCCCTCTAGAACCAGGCCTTGACTGTTAGTGTTGAAGTCAAGAACTGCTGGGCTTTTGCCGCTCTTTTCTGAGGCCATCTTTTGTTTGCCATAGGCTTTCTGCGCCAAGTCTCGCAACTGTTGAGCAGTCATTGTTCGTGGACATGCGAGAACGCCAAGATGGTGGCTTACGCCGGGGTGAAGGTTCCTTAGGAAGAGAGTTTTGAAGTTTAGTTCGTCTTCCATGTCAGGTTCGTTAGGAGTTCCAAAGTATGCTCGTCTGAGTCGGCTGTAGTAGGCTTGAGGAGGTTCGTGACGTCCTTGTCTTGTCTCCAGGGCAGCCACTAGGCCTTGATCGGACTCAGGGTCGGAGAACTCTTTAATGAGGGCTTCTCGAAGCAGTTGGTAATCCGTCTTTGTGTAAGCAGGCTGCCTGTCCAGGAAGCTGCGAACTTCAGAGCTGGATGTGGTTCGGAGCAAATAGAGCCTATCTTTGTCCGTAACGTTAGGTCGCATTTCCAGATAGAAATCGATGTCTTGGAGATACGCTTGGACATTTTGGCTATTTGGCACACTTGGAGTGAATTTGCCAATATTCCTGGCGAGCTTGTCGAGGTCCTTTAGGTCCAAGCCGTGCGATGATCTGTGGCTGGCTGCCGCAGATTCTTTTGGCTGAGGTAGAGTGAGGTAAAGTTCTCTAGAGGCAGGTGGTGAAGGTTTCCGTTCCACGCCCTCCATCCTTTTCTCACGTGTCAGTCCAGGAACAGGTGACCCAGTCCTGTTTGGCAGGGGTGAGGTCGGTGCGTCTCGTGTCCTTGATGGCTCATGGCGCAGTTCATAAGCATGCTTGAGTTCCTCTTGGAAACTATCAGCTTCTTCTTTGACATAGTCTAGCTGATATGTTAGACGGTTAACCTCGTTTCTTGACTCATACAGGTGAGCTTCAAGGGCTTTGATTCTGCCATTCTTGTCCCTGAAGTCGGCCTTTGCTTTCGCCAGCAGCTGTTCCGCGTACTGTAGCTTTTCGGACCGATCAGCGTAGTCTGCCTTGACTTGTTGCATTTCTTTGTTAGTAGCTGCTAGGGTTTCTTTTAGCCTTTTGATTTCCTCCTCAGCGCCTTGGTTCACCTCATCGGGTTTTTCCCGTCGTTCCTGAGCTTCCAGTTGTAGCTGCTCGATGCGCCGTTGTGCGCGTGTCAGCTCCTGCTGGAGCTGTGCAGCGTTCTTGTCGCTCAACTTGAGGGTCGCGATGAGTGTGTGGCTTAAGGAGCCGGTAATCTTGGCTAATTCTTTGTGACTGTAGCTTTGACTTGGGTCTTGTGCCATGAGACTGGTGATGTTTTCATCTAGCTGGTCTTATGTCTGGTGTTTCAGTGCTTCAGCGGCTTTAGGCAGGAGGCTGTCGGTTGCAGCACTTAGCCATGTTTCCAGATCCTCCCAGTGACCGACATGTTCCGTTGCGCGAGACATGTTCTGACGGGTGAGGGAAGTTTTCCAACCGCAACTGACACAGACCTTGAAGGGAAAAACAAAACAAACCAAAACAAAAGAAACCAAACAAAACAAATCAACAAACAAAGGAGTGTGTACTAGTGTTGAGTGTGTACTAGTGTTGGTGAGTGTGGTTCTCGGTGACTGTGATCCTCTGGGGGGGGTGTGTGCTTCTAATTTGTTGTCTCTGTGGGAGAAATTGAACACAAACACACACACACAGACACAGGTAGAACAGCTAGAGAACAGATAAAGACAGGAAAAACAACAACAGAGCAAGGAACAGGGTAATAATTGGATGCTTCACCCATTTCCTGTAAAGGAAAGCCCTTCTCTTTTTTTTTTCTTTTTTTTTTCAGGGCGAAGGTTAAGCTAAGCCAAAATGAGGGAGAGGGACTCAAACAAAATATATCTTTCTGATATTAGATTTCCTTTTTTTGTTAAGTCTGATATCAGAAGGTTGCTTCTTAGTCAGAGGATTGTGAAAGGAAAATGTTTTTTTTTTTTTGTAAGTCTGTGATTGCTAATATTTTTCTCCGGGGTGAAGGAAAATAATATCAATGACAGCACTGGGGCTCGTTCTTCGTACGTCGCTAACTCAGTTAGCTGGATTTGATTGTTGACGATTTGGCATGATCTTGGATTGTTTCGTTCTTCGACGCTCATCCTGGACTTGCTGTCATAGCAACAGGTGCGCAAGCTTAAACCTGCTCGGGAGCAGGCTTATTTCATGTAAACAGGATTAGATCGCGGCTTTATAAGCGGAGGAGATAGGGAAGTCTGTCGCAGCCATGTCTTGCCCGTTTTTACGAGAGCAACCTGTTGCGGAAGGTGCGAGGATAATTCGCAGAGCTTTTAGAATTAATCGCGTTTTGCGACACAGACAGGATCCATTTGCACAGCGCGATAGTGTACTTTTTGAAAGATATCGTTTTTCACGTGAGGGTGTCATTTACATAATAAACTTGTTAGAACCTCATATTAAAAGTTCTACTCGTCGGAGTCGGGCTTTAACCACAGCACAAACTGTGTGCATCGCGTTGAGATTCTTTGCGAGTGGCACTTTCCTGTACACTATTGGGGATGCGGAGAACTTGGCCAAAAGTGCTGTCTGTCGTGCCATTCGTAAAGTTTACCTGGCGCTAAAGCAGTTTTTAGGTGTTTTTGTAGTCTTTCCAAGCCACTTAAGACCCCAAGTTGTAAAACAGAGCTATTTCGCAATTGGTACATTCTACTTGTTAATGAAGATCGTATGAATATGACCACACTAGTAAATATAAATCGATTGTCCCCCAGGCTTCCCTAATGTGATTGGTGCCATAGACTGCACACACATTCATATCAAGGCCCCACCAGGCCCCCACAGTATAAATGTGCAGGTGAGTTAAGTATCACTATTCTTAATATTTTATATTGGTAATATATACAATGTATTCAATAAGTATGCAGTTGATTGACTACAATGTCTTAGACTCTATGTGTCATATCACAAATGTGGAAGCCAAATGGCCAGGATCTGTGCATGACTCAAGAATTTTCAGAGAGTCACAGTTATGCACATTATTTGAACGTGGTAAGGATATTAATGTCATGCTCACTGTATTACACACACACACACACACACACACACTTATTGTGGGCCTAACAGAACTGCATTTTACCATTGTACAGGTGATTACGATGGGATCCTGGTTGGAGACAGGGGCTATGCCTGTAGGCAGTATTTTATGACTCCATTCCCTGACCCCAACCCTGGACCACAAACCAGTTACAATGCAGCTCTAGCCAGAACAAGGGCACGCATTGAAATGACCTTTGGGCAACTAAAGGGAAGATTTCAGTGTCTGAAAAGTCTGAGGGTTGCACCTGACAGGGCATGCGACATTGTCGCATGTGCTGTATTACACAACATTGCCACCATTAGAAAGGAGAGGACCCCTGTGGTGGAAGTGCAGCCTGATGATGACCTCCAGCCAGTGCACTTGGATAGTGGCAGAGCTGCACGGGACAGGATTGTGGAACACCATTTTTGAGAATAATTTAATAAAAATTAAGACAAATAATAAAAATAATAAAAAAAAACGACAAGGCAAATATGGATTCAATGATTTTTATTAGTTGTTCTTTGAGAAAAAAAACAAAAACAAATTAGGGTCATCTTTTGCCTGTAAAGAGATATTGTTATGCAAGGTCAACAGTAGTGCTCTGAAATGTGAAATGTTTTAGTACTTACTCTGAAGTTCCTTTTGCAGCAACTCTATTTCTAGAGCAATTTTCTTCTTCATTAGCTCTTGGAGCTCCATTTCTCCCCTCAGTTTTTTTTTTTTTTAAATGCAAATATTCAACCTTTTGCTGTAGGCTACGTTTATAGAGGGAACGGATGTCACCCTGTGCCATTTGCAGAGAAAATAAATTAGACTCAACGCATACAAAAAAAAAAAAACTGAAAGTAAAAAAAACAATGCAACACTGTCCACCTCTGTATCAGTTCTCTGTGCAGACTCCCTCTCTGCAGGCCTCTGTGCAGACTCCTGCAACTCATATTGCGGTCAAAAATATAAAGGACATTAGTTGATAAGTTTATAGGGTATATTATATAGTGCATTTTTATGTGTAGTTATGCACTTACAGGTACTTCCTCCAAAGGACACTCGTCCGAGAGGGTCTCTTCACTGTCCTGTGCAATGAAAATAAATGGTATGACAAAGTGATACGGTGTCTCCACTATTGATATTGATTTCACTATTGAGAAAAACAAAAAAAAGGACAAGTCCACTTACTGCACATGCTTCAGCCACCACTTGCATGGGAACAGGTAAAAGTGTGGGTGTGTTATGTAAAACTGCACAGAAATAGAGAAAGAAATAAAAATTCATTACAATGAGGTACACAGGAAAAGAAACATAGAAACTTTTTAGTCCCCCCCCCCCCCCCCCATTTACTCAAAGTAGGTTTAACTGCCTTCCTTTCATGTCAATGCAATTCAGCACTACTCAAGATTTACCAGTTGAAGAGTGTAGCTGACATATGGATTACACCAAATGCAAGGTAGCTACCAATTATTTTACAGTAGCCTATACAAAGTGAATTAAAAACCTCTTTACCAGTAATGAAGGTGCTGCTGCTACTGCTTCCTGGCTGTGGGTCTAAGGAAGAGCTGCTCCCAGGGATGTCCTGAACATTGGGTCGGTTCACATTTGACTCAGGGTGCAGGACCACCGCCTGTTTTTTTTTTTTGCTCTGCCTTTTTCCTAGTTGCTGATATAAACAAGCACATCATTTCACAGTCGTTTAAAACAAAAACAAAAAAAGACTAAGAACAACATATGTAGTTAATTATTACCATTTTGTAGAATATTCTTGTATTTCACCTTTACTTGTTCCCAATTTCTAGTGGGTCCTGTGGAGGCTCTAATATGAAAGATTAAAGTATGAAAATGTTTAATGTACATATACTGTAATAACTGATTGAAAACCTCTAACACAATCACTACTTACGCATTTAATTTGTCTGCAATTTTTTGCCAGCCCTCTCTCCTGGCTTTTGCAGCCTTTGAGGTGTTCCCTGTCGTTTTTATTAAATTTTGGAACTCCCCATAGCCCTCCATCAAGAGTTCTTGTTCTGCCGCAGAGAAAAAGTGGGCGCGCTCTTTGGCCATTGTGGGCAACCAATTACAGCGTTGCTGATCAGTGTTTCTACTATCGATACATATCCCCTTTTAAACCAGCGCATGAACGCGCAGTTATCTCAGATAACTCAATCCAGCGATACTAATCATCAACAACAGGTGTGTTCGAAGAACCCAATTAGCCGGATCATGATTAGCACGATGAAATCATCTCGGATGTCTCATTTGATCTCGGATGTTTTAAGCAACGTACGAAGAACGAGCCCCAGGTCCCGTAATGGCAAGATTGACACCGCAATGTTTAATGTTCCTCGTGTGTGTTGGAAATCTCGCTGACGCCTACCTTTTCGTTGACCTGCTTCAACCTAGTGGGGTAGGATTTCACAAAGAGGAAGGTAAAAATGAAAACAATTTTGAAATGCCGTTCTCAAGTTTCCAAATACCTGCTTGATAGCTTTATAGTTCTGTTTATGATTTCCCTCAGGCAAAATCCCTGCAACCAGTAGCAGTAGTCAAATCAGAAGATAGTGGCAGAGAGCAAAGAGAAAAATGAGCTTTAGAATTTACTCCCAATATCAAGATTAATAACAAGTATGGCCGCACGGTGGTGCTGTTGAGTCGATACACCTAAGGGTTTGGCTAATTAGAAGTTTAAGTTCTCATTTGACCTAAGCAAAAGTATATTTAAATTAACTCCCGTGTTAATTAAGTAACTAACGGATTGAGAATAAGGTAGACAGAACAAACTTAATTGCAATTTGAATTTTAGAATTTCAAATTATAAATAGGGATTCCTTATTAAGTTTTTCATGATGTCATCATTAAAATTGATAGGATCGATTCAGATTAACTTTTCAGAGGGAAATATATATTTGATTATAATATTCTAATATTATAATGGTTTTCCTAGTTGACAGTTAAGTATCAAGATCTTAATGAAGTTTGTCATTAAAATAACAAGTACAATTGCAACTGAAACCAATATGAAACAGGAACTGTAATTAATTATTAAATTAAATTAGAATTTTCAAATTCATTATTAATTATGAAATTAATTTACAACTCCCACATCCCTAAATCTGACAGGTTACTAATTCCTTGTGTCATCAGAACCTTCAGAACAAATTAATCTCAATTTATAAAAGGAAATGTAAAATTTTCAGGGCCTGAAAATCAAACACATTGATAGTTAATAACTACGATCTTAATGTTATTGTTAAATTATCAGAACACACATAATTATGTCAATCAGTCTATATGGAATCCGGAGCTGAAATTATTTTCAAATGAGTTTAATTTCAAATCTGGGATGAAATCAAATTATCAGTTTCAAATATTTCATAGCGATTCTCCCACTGATATGCTAAAATCATGAGCGAACTTATAATTGAATTAAATATCTTTTATCAAGGTGAATGAAGTTAAGGTCTGATATTAACTGTGTCTAACTCCAAGGGGAGGAAACCAATCCTGAATAAAATGCCTTTATTCCTATAAAATGAACTGCCTTGCTTAACAATAGTTTATCGACGTCTGTATTTGTTAAAATCTTTTCAAAAGGGAGGAGAGAAAGCATTAATAATGCACAAGAGAGAGAGGAATGACGTAACATTCAGTGTGAGTTAGTTCAGCGGTGAAAGAGTTAACCGTTTACACACACACACACGGCATAGCACACTGCATTCAAACCCACAAAATGCTAGGTGCTAATCGCTAGCCTTCAATGCTACCAGCTCGGCTAAGCTTTAATGCTACCTACTAGCTTCAAATGCTATGCTATTTGTTTACAACAGCTTCAAAATGGCGCTCGCGGCTGCGCGTGCGCACTAGAACATTTCCGGGAGTGTCTTCTGATGACCTCCGGTCAGGCCGTTACCATGGTGACACACCTAGTTTCAGGGTATCTCAGGTTTCAACAGCCACACAGCACTATTTAGATTTGTTTCTTTCTTATAGCGCTAACAATCTCAATTTATTTAGACCGAATCAAATTAACCCACAGATTAATTATCAATCTAACAGCCTGCGTCACTTCCCGTGACTTCACAGAAAAAACACAGTGGATTCTTTTATCACACTATAAAATACTCCCTTATAGACGCGATCTGGCCACTCCTTCTGAGTGCCGCGCGCGCTGACTTCACTTCTTTAGTGAATTACAAAATGGCAGAAAATAATAAGTAGCTAAATTAATGTTTTCGCCAAGGGAGATTCATTAATCATAGGTTAATCGAATAGTGGGACACGCACTACCTATCAACACTATGAACAAGGCCTTATGAGGGAGAACAAAGGAACACGCTTATATTCTCTCCTTTTCCTGCGCTATGAGCGACTTACAATGTCTCATGGACACCTTTTAATCTTACTGCAGTTTTAAGCTATATCTTTAAACAACAACACATTGCACTTTCATTCAGAAACACATTGCCACAAGTAACTTGCGTGTACAGAATAGTGAAACCAACTTTGACTCTCTGTGTATGAACTATTTCTTTCCGGTTAAAAATAGAACAATACACAATTTATTAATATGATATGAATTTTCAAATCAAACTAATGCCCGCATTCTCCACCATTATAACTGTAGTGAATGAATCCTTACACATATATTTATTTTATTATTTAGCTTTTAGGGAATCACTCTTAAGAGTTGATCTTCATATGATTAATTGTTATTAATCAGAATGTACAACTTATGCCTTGTTAACGACTTGTCCAGCAAGCATTAATAACAGCAAGTTATCTTTTAACACGTTGTTTATTTCATTCGTGGCCAACGATTAAAATAAATCAAATAGTTAAATTGAGTTAACTTAGTTAGCTCCTAGCTGAGCGTAGGTAAAACGCAATCTTTTTGGCAAATAGTTACGACAAGTAAAATCACAT
Organism: Barbus barbus; assembly: GCF_936440315.1. Classification (NCBI taxonomy): domain Eukaryota; kingdom Metazoa; phylum Chordata; class Actinopteri; order Cypriniformes; family Cyprinidae; genus Barbus; species Barbus barbus. The sequence continues at coordinate 3,668,169 of NC_136730.1, forward strand.
AGCAGAGACAAGAGCTTTCTAATAAAATCAAAGTTTTATTCACTATTCTAACACAACATTAACTAGACAACATAAAAAAAAACAAACACACACATACGTTGCAATGGGCTGTTATGCTCTGAAGAGCGTCTTCATTTCTAATGCTAGTTTTCAACCTGAGGGAAAATCACACGCAAGAACCCTTATCTTTACTTCTTAAAAGATAAACACCAGTTCGACAGATTTAAGAGAAAGTTGTTTTGCCTTACTGTTCGTTTCTTTAGGTTCAAAGAGTTCAGGCTTTCTTCGGTTCAAAGTCAGGCTTTTTCCTCAGGTGAAGTCCGTTCTTTGTTCAGGTCTCGACGGACTGCGTTCGGATTGGCTGCTCGGTTGGTCGTGTGACTAGAATTCTCTTCAGTGGTTGGGTCGTCGTCGTTCTGACGTGGTGAACCTTTAAGGAAGTCTATTCAGGTCTTAGAAGTTTAATGTTAAAGTTCTTTGGTTGTTTGCAGTACTCAGCCGTGGTGTTAAGAGGCGAGAAGCGCTTTGCAGCGTGAGCAGAACGAGAGACTCGCAGGCGTGCGTGGCCTCCTGTTTTTTTCAAACTCCAACCGAACTTTCAGGTTGTACATCCGTTTTAACGGGCCGATTTGGGGTCCGCCTTTTGGGCGCGTGGTCCAATCGCAAGCGTTTCTGTGGGCGGAGCCCCGCCCTGCACAGTTGCGTGTTTTGCATACATTATCTGGTTCAGTTATTCATCACATAACAACTTATTGAAAGCAAGTTTCTATCCGTTATTGTAATCATAATATATGTAAACAAATCATTTCCATTCACCATAATACTATTCATAAAATTAGCTTTCTAAAGAAACCAAACACTTATATTTTGATATGCACAAAAATACACGTGACCACAGAGGATATTACTGGGTTAAATACATTGATTAAACCAGATCCTAAATTCTAAATACACATATTAATCATGTGAAAATGAACAATTAGTGATCAGGAATATAAAAATGATTACATGAAAAAGATTACATAAGTTCACACAACCAGCTTATAAATGTCACAAACAAAAACACCCTTTAATGTATAAACTATATTATCTATAGTGTTTTGTATTCGAGTATAATTTGTTTCAGTAGCAGAAACGAGTATAACTTTTGTTCCCCTTTTAAGACTCGTTTCTAATTCCAAGGTGTGGTTCTCTTTGTTAGATAGCACCACAGAAAAGGCGCGTTTCCCTGGAGTGTGCGTGATAGCCGGGTCATAAGGTCAGTTCCTTGGAGGTCTGGGCTGGTCCGTGCCTGGACGTGCTCGTAAAAGTCTTTTGCACTATTTTTGTTGAATTACTGCGACTTAATGGAGTTAGCAGTTAGGGAGGGTTCTGTGTAGTTTCTCCAAATGACAAGGGCTCTCAAAAACCCAAAATATATGTTTTTCTGGTCTCAGGAGGTTTAAGGGAGGGCCGTCCATACGGCGTCAAGAAGTCTGGTGTTAGGTGTGTGCGTTCAGACCACTCCTTACAACACTAACAAATGTTAAATAGGTGAAATCGCATTATATGACCACTTTAATAGCCCTCACTACACCAAACTCAGCTCAGATTTAAACTGATCAAAATCCCACTTATGTCAACGAACTACTTCCCCCCTTCATTAAGATGTACGATAAGGCTGGACTGGTAACTATTAAAGCAGATTCAGAATGTTAGTTTAGTTAGTTTCATCGTCTTCAGAATCACTCTCCTCAAGTGGCTGGTACCTCTTAAATGCTTTAACAAAATTAGAGCCGTTATCAGTCACTGTTGCTGTGATTTTGTGTGTTATCCCATATGTTGAGTGTATATTGTCAAGCTCAACTGCAATGGCGTCATGAGTATGATGGCCCATAAACCGTCTGCAGACAGCTGCTTTTTCTCTTTCCATGTTATTTGGATTGATCCAATGTGCTGTCACACCCATGTAACTTTTATTGTGGGCAGTCCAGATGTCGTAGTTGAAATGTACTCTAATTCCTCAAATGACTTTTTGAGCTCAATATTCATTTTTTCATATTCACTGTCTATGAATTTAGCAAAAGTGTTTCGGCATGGGGCAACCCCCTTTCCTCCTCCTCGTATTGGTATTTTAGCAAGGATAGCTCTGAATGACTCAGACTCCACAGTGGACAGGGGTAGCATGTTTTCTACAACATACCTTGCAATCAGTGTGTTTAGCTCGGCCTTGGTCACCTGTTGCTGACCCGAAAAATCGAGCGTTGTTTGTTTTAGAGTGGCTCCATCTCCTTCGCTGGAGCTCACGCTAGCTACATTTGGACTTGGGTTAGCAGCTGCAGCAGCAACAAGTGTCATATTCGCATGGGTTGATGTAAGGTGCTTCATTAGATTTGAGTTACTTGATGCAGACGTGGATAACGTTTTTTTTCCCTGGGCATAGCGTGCATGTTACATACACATTCTTGCCTTTAATTTCCATGAGTGAGAAGTAGTGCCGGTACTTCCGGTTAGAAAACGCTACCTTTGAATTTCCCTGGCTCGTCGCCATTATCGCGGTCTTGTGTGTTTAGTGGTAGTAAGAGCGTGCAATGAGAGAGCGTGAGCAGGGCATCCGCCCACCCAGCCAATCATCATCGCATTTGCAACGGTGTCATCATCCCCACCACTGCTCTCTCCAGGCAGCTGATGTGTAGCCAAAGCCTGACACCTCCTCGCGCTTTATTCAACCAAATTGTAGTAATGCGCCACTTTACATTCTCAGTAACGATAACGGCGTTGCAACGATGGGAAAAGTAATTAATTAGATTACTCCGTTAATGAAAAAATAATGCCGTTAGTAACGCCGTTATACTTAAACGCCGTTAATCCCAACACTGATTATCAGCACGTGGCAGTATCTCTATATTTGTCATTTGATCAAACACACACACACACACACGTGTGTGCGCGCGTGCACACAAATGCTGGAATTCCAAAGCATTCTGTAGAACATTAATAGCACCAAAATAGTGCTTAATCGTTATATCACGTTTCCTGAAGCATTGTTATCCAATCTACTAATTTGTCATTTATTTGTGCTGTCAAACGATTAATCGCATCCAAAATAATAGTTTTGGTTTACATAATATATGTGTGTGTACTGTTTATATGTTATGTATATATAAATACCCACACATGCATGCATATATTTAATAGACATAGGCTGTTTATATATTAAATATGCTTATATATAATATAAATTATATGAATATAAATACATGTAAATATTTTCAAAATATATACAAACCCGATTCCAAAAAGGTTGGGACACTGTACAAATTGTGAATAAAAAAGGAATGCAATAATTTACAAATCTCATAAACTTATATTTTATTCACAATAGAATATAGATAACATATAAAATGTTGAAAGTGAGACATTTTGAAATATCATGCCAAATATTGGCTCATTTTGGATTTCATGAGAGCTACACATTCCAAAAAAGTTGGGACAGGTAGCAATAAGATGCCGGAAAAGTTAAATGTACATATAAGGAACAGCTGGAGGACCAATTTGCAACTTATTAGGTCAATTGGCAACATGATTGGGTATAAAAAGAGCCTCTCAGAGTGGCAGTGTCTCTCAGAATTCAAGATGGGAAGAGGATCACCAATTTGCCCAATGCTGCGGTGAAAAATAGTGGAGCAATATCATAAAGGAGTTTCTCAGAGAAAAATTGCAAAGAGTTTGAAGTTACCATCATCTACAGTGCCTAATATCATCCAAAGATTCAGAGAATCTGGAACAATCTCTGTGCGTAAGGGTCAAGGCCGGAAAACCATACTGGATGCTCGTGATCTTCGGGCCCTTAGACGGCACTGCATCACATACAGGAATGCTACTGTCATGGAAATCACAACATAGGCTCAGGAATACTTCCAGAAAACATTGTCAGTGAACACAATCCACCGTGCCATTCGCCGTTGCCGGCTAAAACTCTATAGGTCAAAAAAGAAGCCATATCTAAACATGATCCAGAAGCACAGGCGTTTTCTCTGGGCCAAGGCTCATTTAAAATGGACTGTGGCAAAGTGGAAAACTGTTCTGTGGTCAGACGAATCAAAATTTGAAGTTCTTTTTGGAAAACTGGGACGCCATGTCATCCGGACTAAAGAGGACAAGGACAACCCAAGTTGTTATCAGCGCTCAGTTCAGAAGCCTGCATCTCTGATGGTATGGGGTTGCATGAGTGCGTGTGGCATGGGCAGCTTACACATCTGGAAAGGCACCATCAATGCTGAAAGGTATATCCAAGTTCTAGAACAACATATGGTCCCATCCAGACGTTGTCTCTTTCAGGGAAGACCTTGCATTTTCAAACATGACAATGCCAGACCACATACTGCATCAATTACAACATCATGGCTGCGTAGAAGGAGGATCCGTGCACTGAAATGGCCAGCCTGCAGTCCAGATCTTTCACCCATTGAAAACATTTGGCGCATCATAAAGAGGAAGATGCGACAAAGAAGACCTAAGACAGTTGAGCAACTAGAAGCCTGTATTAGACAAGAATAGGACAACATTCCTATTCCTAAACTTGAGCAACTTGTCTCCTCAGTCCCCAGACGTTTGCAGACTGTTATAAAAAGAAGAGGGGATGCCACACAGTGGTAAAAATGGCCTTGTCCCAACTTTTTTGAGATGTGTTGATGCCATGAAATTTAAAATAAACTTATTTTTCCCTTAAAATGATACATTTTCTCAGTTTAAACTTTTGATATGTCATCTATGTTGTATTCTGAATAAAATATTGAAATTTGAAACTTCCACATCATTGCATTCTGTTTTTATTCACAATTTGTACAGTGTCCCAACTTTTTTGGAATCGGGTTTGTACTGTGTGTGTGTATATTTATATATAAAAATAAATATACACAGCACACACACATATATTATGTAAACTAAAACCTTTATTTTTGGTGTTTTTAATTACAATTAATTGTTTAACAGCACTAATTTATCAAATTGAGTTTCAGACTACTCCCAAGTCCACATATAACTTAATGGATACACAGTATTTCTGGATGGAGTGTCATGTGGTGGTGAAATGGGAAGACAAGGTCCTCTCTCTACTTGTTTTCTTCAGTCGAAGCAAATTCATGTTTCAGTTTCATTGTGATGTTTCCACACCATTGAATTGGTTCTTATACAGGGTCCAAAAGTTAACACTGACCAAGAGCCAGATGTAAATAGCAGAGAGTTATTCTGCAATGTAATACATGTTTAAAGTGAACTGTAGAAACAATAGACTGTCACTCTTGTGTGATGTGAGTAAATCAAATCAGATTATCAGATGACAATATCATATCACATATCTCCTAAAATTTTAAATCAATTAAATATTCATGGCCTGTAAATTTGCACACACCGATGACCAGCATCTAGATCACTGATTTCCTGATACAGGAAAATTCAGCTGCCTGATGTTGAGTTTGATGCTGCTTAGCTGTTGTAAACTTTTGACCATTAATGTTGTTGTCCCATGCAGAGTTCAATTACTATTGCCTATATAGCAGTCTCAGCCCAAAAGCTGAGTTTATCTAACAAATAAATCAGTCTCTTATTGAATACAAACATAGTCTTTTTTATTCAGTATGAAAAATTTAAGCAACACATTTCAATTAATTTCAACCTTTATCATGACTAAATAAAAAAAGAACATGTAAAGGTACAATTCCAAATCAGCTCAATGTCCATGGATGATGAATTAAGAGTAAGAGTGAAGAAAGTCTTATCTGTACTCCATTCAACATCCCAAAAGGTCCAGTCTAGCAGTCAAATCTTTATCCATATCCCTATTGTAATCAATACCAAAGATCATGGCAAGTTGGAAATCCATACACAGATGACAGGCAAACGATGAGATTTGTGAAAAAAAAAAAGGAAATGATAAATTTCCTTCACAGTCTTCATACCAAGGACCATAATGATCCAGAGATCAAAGAAGTCCTTCTACAAAAGCCAGAAGTCAAGTTCTTCCACACTTACTGAATCAATCATGTCTTTTTGAACCTTGCCTTATACACAGATGCCTTGTCATGCTAAAATAGAAAAGGGTCCTGTCCAAACTGTTGCTATAAAATTAGAAGCACACAGTTCCCTAGAATATCATTATATGCTTAAACATTAAGATTTGTGCTCGTGGGAATTACTAAAGTAGTCAAACCTGTTCATTAGAAGGGGGTGAACCAATACTTTTAGCAATATAGTGTAGATGTACACTGCAATGATAAAGCTTGGAAGAGCAAGGAAAATATTTTAATATTATTATTAAATTATATTAATTATAAAACACATCTGGCCCTTCTCCTTACCCCTATCCCAGCAACTAATACAGAATCGAGACACCAGCTGCTCCTTCAAAGGGGAAGGGCTAAGGGGTAGAAAAGGGATTGGGACATAACTTGTAGTGACTGACAGGGAACCATACTAGTAACTATGGTGCTTTTGGGAAACGCATGTATGGTATTTTGCAGGAAATTTATGATGCAACATTGACAGGTTGTGTGACACTTTCTCATCCTCACAAATCTTTAACGAAACCACAAAAGATCAAACATGTAAATGCACCTGAGCTCAATTTTGAGTGTCATGGCAAAGGCTGTGAATACTTATTTACATGTGCTTTTTTAAAAAAAAAAATAATTTGCAAAGATTTCAAACAAACTTCTTTCACGTTGTCATTATGGGGTATTGTTTGCAGAATGTTGAGGAAAATAATGAATGTAAGCCATATTGGAATAATTCTGTAACATAACAAAATGTGGAAAAAGTGAATAATAATAATAATAATAATTCCCATTTATATTAATAGTGAAGTTAATAGTATTAATAGAGCAGCGTTGTGAATATTTTAACGTATGCACTGTACATTTTGTAATTACTTATAAAGTAACACATTTAATTAAACATTTATCTCCATCAACTGAGATTCTTTCCACACACACAAAACATACATTATTTACATAGGCAAAAGAACTGTATGCCTAGTCAAATGAACTGCATAACCAAGTGTATAAGACTTGTGGAAGATTATAGGTGATGTTTTAAAATGAAAATGTAAAAGAAATAATGATGAGCTGGTTCCTTTCAAACCCCAAGATCCCAGTGTGGACGCAGTCATAGTGCGCTTCCTCACATGTCCGTGCTCTTCTGAATAGACAATATGTTAATATTTACATATACATTCATGGTTTTGGAACATGCTTTAAGCAAACAGCTTGAGGAAAACTTGCTGTGAATAAGAAAAAAAAGTGAGCAGCAGCAGATGTGGATGCATATCGCAAAGCAACCCGGTCTCATCCCAACTCGTCACATATTGACGCTTGGCTTTTGCGTCGCTTTTTGACGCTCAAGGTACCCCTTTAGCGTCACTTTTCGACGTGAAGGGAAGCGTAACTTTTCGGCGTCGATATGCTAACGCGCTATTGGGAATTTTATCATAATAAGGTTGCCATTATTGCATATATGTAGAGGTGTGATTTTTGAATGTAAACAGTCAAAATAGTGACTTACCCAACCCCTGCCCCTAAACCTACCATCTGTGAAGAAAACGCAAGATATAGGAGGCAGATGCAAGTACTGGCATAATTTATTTAAAAATGATTAATATACGCTAAGTGTTTCCTATTTAAAAAAATTACCTTCCCTTCACGTCGAAAAGTGACGCTAAAGGGGTACCTTGAGCGTCAAAAAGTGACGCAAAAACCAAGCGTCAATATGTGACTAGTTGGGATGAGACTGTGTTACGCAAAGCGTGGCAAAAAGTTACTGCATTGCTATATGAATATCTAATGTGAATATTCCGATTTTAAACATAGCTTTGTGTCTTTTAGAAACAGATCCTCTCATCACGTCAGACCAGATGCAGGACAGTGTTTGCATATCCTCAGGTAGCTTTGACAGGCAGCCTTCAAGCATAAAACAACAAAATGCAAATCTGTCTTGAGAAGTCTGTAAGATGGGAAAGAAAAGACAAATTTAAAAATGTCAGGTGCAACACACAAGATGGAAACAACATGCAGTATGCCAGATAAAGATTGAGAAAAGTGTCACATAAACTACTTCTGTGGCACTCTTATGCTTTTTTGTTATTTTGGAGCTTGACAGCTTCAGTTCTCTTTCACTTAAAAAACTCATCCTTGGTGTTTCATTGGAAGAAAGTCATACAGGTTAGAATTACATGGAATAACAACAGAGTTTAAGTAAAATGTGATGCCACTTGATTAGAATACAAAAGTGAATAGAAACCTTAATGTACCAATCCAGTTTGGTGGATTTTGCTATTGTTGTTTAAACCTAATATTCAATGTAAGCAGGTCAACATGAAATTAATTCTGTGACCTGCTTTAGATAAGAGTCTGCCAAAGAGATAATTGCACAATATTGACATTTTGTTATCATTCATCACTAAACTGAAGTTACAAATTATAATTTTCAGTGAAAACTTGTTTTGTTGCTAAAAGATGTTTAAGAAAAATACTTATTGTTGTTGTTATTATTATTATTAGTATTGTTATGTGTAAACAAAATTTTCCCCAGCTTAAGACAGAAAGAAAAGTGGGAGGAAAACTAGGATCATGTGACTCTGATGTAACTTGAACTAATATATTTCTCCCAGGAACAAGATTAATTCAAACCTCCTCAAACAGAAGCAGAAAGAATCACGAATCGCCTGAAATCAACATGAGAGTTTTCTACAAGAGTCTGTTGTTTTTACTGGGTGAGTAAAACATACACTCTTTCTAATATATTCCTGACCTACAGTCTGTTTTCAGCTTCATCTTTCAGACAGAAAGTTATATAAAAAAAAAAGTTAAATTATAACTGAATGTGTTTTTATTGGTTCATGTTATCTAAACACCTTTAAACAAAATACTTTTTCTTGAGAAGCTAAATTATATAATGTACATTAATGCATGATTTACTGAATTTTACCCAACTGGCAAATATTTTTAAAGGATAAATCCAACAAAATATGTTTATACTCATGAGATCAATCCTTTTAAGTTGCTAAATACTGAGCATCATTCTGTGTTTCTCATTTCAAGGGTTTTTCTCAGTTCAGACGAAGGCAGAAGAAGAAGGTGAGATTTTGTGAATTAAACACTATTACATCTTTTGTTTGTGAGTTTGTGCTGCTGTGAAACTTTTTCAGACACATCATGAAAACCCATGAACTTAAATATCCCAGCAAGGCTATAATATAAATAACTGTAATTGTAAATAAGGTTTTCTCTCGAATGTATTCCAGTGAACATAGCAGTATGGGGAAGAGCCTCTCAGTCGACCACATTTGAAAACCGGTTTGCTCAAAACGCTCTGGATGGGCAAATCTTCACCAATAGTCGTACTGCAGATGGACAGAGTGACCCGTGGTGGAAGGTGGATCTGATGAAGACGTACAGCGTGATCAGAGTGACCATCACTAACAGACTCGAGTGCTGTGACACATGGATAAACAGGGCAGAGATTCGGATTGGAAACCATTATTCAGATCTTCTCAGCAACCCAGTGTGAGTCTCTCTGATATATTCTGATACAGATTCTGGCCAGTTGTTCAGTATCTTCATACATGTGTGTGTGTGTGTGTGTGTGTGTGTGTGTGTGTGTGTTTCATATACTGACTATTTGCAGGTGTTTAGACTATGTTAATATTGGTATTTGCAGTTTAGTGAGTGAGTCAGATATTGATTCAGTTCAGTGAAGGATTTGTCTTACTGATTCTAACAGGTCACTCTCGTCTTTGTGAACAATTCATTTAGATGACTTATACAAGTCATTTGTTCCTGAATAATGAGACCATTGCTTTCTGAAGTGTCACACAGGCAAGGATAAAAACAGCTAAACTTTATTTTCTGTGACAAATAATTGCACATTTGCTTAGCTGCTTAATAATACTAAACATAAATAAAAATTGTGTAAAACATATGTTACAAAAATATACATTTTATTATAAAAGAAAGCATTATACATATTAAACACATTCAGGAGGAGAAAATACAAGTGAAGAGTCGTACTAATAATGAGCAAAACAATCACAGGAACTGACTCTTTCTTCTTTCTCCAGGTGTGCTGTAGTTTATTCTATTCCAGCAGGAGCTACCTACAGCTACTCGTGTCGTGGGATGGAGGGGCGTTATGTTACTGTCAATATTCCTGGAACTTCAAAAATTCTTAGTATCCGTGAAGTGGGAGTCTATGTGATTTTTCCAGGTAATGCATACCTACTTAACAACTTGGTCTAAACTCTTTCCATGCAAATTTGACTTTAAAAACAAAAACTAATGTCAATAAAGAGTTTTTTTTTTTGTTTGTTTGTTTAAATATAGTTCTATGCCTAGTTCTAGTCAAGATCAGGTCCAAATACTTTAGGTACAGACGTTGCTCTCATACTATTATGAATGGGAGAAAGTAAAATGCAGAATTTGACTGAATAAGTCCCACCTTCAAAGTAAAACAGCCAATAGCCAACTAGTAATAAGTTATAAGTTGCAAAATGAAAACGTATTACCCAAATCGATTAAATGCTGTTTTTCCTAAATGGACTTAGATTTAGGGGTAGGACACTTGGGATTGCATTTTCATTGTGATACCGTGGGATAACTGTAGCAAAATTCAATGAGAGCTTCAAAATGCATTCTGAGCCAAAGGTGCAGCAAAAGGGTAGCAAACCGGTGATATAAACGTCTTTTTATTTTTCTTAAATGCATTGACACTTACATATATGACATTTCAATTGCATTTTCATGAAATACCCCGCGATGAATAGAGTATAAATCATTGTGGATTTGAAAATGCATTGCTTTTTATGTATTTATGTAATAAAACCAATAAGCCTACATCAGTTATATATCACTATGCTTCTGTGTGTCACATGACAAGACCCCCCTCTCCCCCTTAAAATGGCCATTTTCCTTAAAAATGGTTTTGTTAAGACTCAACCAGTTCAGATCTCATAGATATGCATGCCTAAGAAAACCTCCTCAAAAACAATCAAAGTGTAAAAAATAAGCTGACTAAAGCCATTTCTTGACACTATATCATGCAGATAATTTGGCAGCAGGAAGAACCGCCACACAGTCGTCAACCTATGACAACTGGTTTGCTCAAAAGGCCATTGATTTCAATCCAGGTTTCATAGAAACCGCTTCATCGTGTTCCTCAACCGATATTGAGACTAACCCGTGGTGGAGGCTGGATCTGAGCGATGTGTACACAGTTAATAGAGTCATCATCACAAACAGACTGGACTGCTGTCCAGAGCGAATAAACAGAGCAGAGATTCACATCGGAAACTCTCTGGAGAACAACGGCAACAACAATCCCATGTGAGACCCTCTTTCTGTGGCTTAATATCCATAAAGATCACTGAAAACACGTGAAGGAAGACTAGAAATCTAAATAATGGTCTCTCCGTCTCTCTTTAGATGTGCTGTGATTTCTAGCATTCCAGCTGGTGTTTCCTCCACCTACACATGTAACGATATGGAGGGTCGATACGTGAATCTGTTCATTCCTGGAGATTCAAAGAATCTTACTCTGTGTGAGGTGGAGGTCTATGGAGAAGGTGAGATCAAACAAGCAGATTTAGTGCTTTAGGAAACTAATAACTGCTTCACAATAGTTGAAATTTTGCTATGTATGGTTTTTGAAAATGTGGAACTTCTACAGTTTCATGCCCTCAGCCTAATTTACTGGATAAAATGCATTTGTGTTTAACACTAAACCATGTCCATCCTTACTGCAAGTGAACCTGTATTTAATGCCATCTAGGTGGGTTTTTTTAAACTTGGGATAGTTTTGTTCATGATTTTTGAGGATCACTACACAACCTCTCGCTGCATCCGTTTAATCTTAAGTGACAGATGCATTCGCTCCACACTGCTGTAGATACTGTGGTCACAATGCATTTTATGTGTTTTATTATTTGCATTTAGTGCTTTATTTTCCTTTATGTTTATGTTCATGCTCATGAGCACATTTAAATCCTTTTTTTTCCCCCAGAGGTCCCTTGTGAAGATGATACTGAGGTCCAGTTCGAGTCTGTCTGAACCTCCAGCTCCTGTCACAGGTGAGAGAGGGAAACACACAGAAATCTGAAATCACATTGATAGCAGTTTTAGAAGATCTGCTCATTTTAGAGTCACTCTGCTCTTGGGGAACGAGGGATTTCTGACGTGAAGAAAGAGATGATGATGATGATGGGGAACCTAAACTCTCTTCAAATCAGCTTTGATGTTCTTTATTTACTGTACATGCTGGAATTCCCCCCATTCCTCTGTGCTGATCACAATAAAATTGTATGTGAACACTGAACCTGATTCTGATTGCTGCTTTGAAGCTGTTTGTATTGTATAAAGTGCAAGTACTTGACAATGAGGCCGTGTCATTTAAGTGAAATTTATAGATTTTTATATTTGTATTAATATTTTATACAATATTTATATTCATATTAATTTTAGATTTTGATGTTTTTAAGTTTTGATTCAGTTAATTATTATTATTTGTACTGCAGTTCACTATTTTTATTTACTTCATTACATTTTCTTATTTTTTCGTCTATTGTGTAGTCATTCGTATTAAGAGAAAGGACAAACAATGCCATATAAAAAGGTGCAGCCTCATGTAACTTTATAAAGTGTCAGAGGACTGCTAAGTGCTGAAATGTTTATCTATTAATTCACATATAATGTTTGGAATGATAATATTTCTAACCACTAGATATCAGCAGCAACATCTTTACTGATTTTACTACTAATATTATTTTATTATTTTTTATTAATATTTTATACAATATTTATATGAATATTATTTTTAAGTTTTATTTCAGTTCACATCATTATTTTATTAGTTTACTATTATAATTAAGTAAATTACATTTTCTTGTTTTTCATCTATTGCATAGTCATTAATAAATAAAAAATTGCCATATAAAAAGGTGCAGCCTCATATATAGTGTCAGAGGAATGCTGAGTGCTGAAATGTTTGATCTATTCACATATGTAAGAGTGTTTCCCTACAGTGGTTCAGGCTGGAGGATTGCCGAATGACTAAGGAAACGTTATCAACACGATGGTATAAAACTATACATTTCTAGTCCATTACCACTGTAGCAAATTAGCTCAAAGTAAGATGAACATAATTTATCATAACGGGTTGTTATCAATTATATATTCATCTTCAGGAATTAACTGTAGCATTAACAGTGCAATAAAAATGATTTGTTCGTCCGCAGTACGGACAGTTTCAATCGTCTATTGACTTGAAAATTATTTCTCTGGTCACGGAAAATAATTTCTTTATTAAAACATCGCTCATAAAGCGTGTAACAAAACCGGAATGTTAAAGTGACCTCGTTCTGTGAGCTGCAGACACAGACAACCAAGTGTGAATACATATGGATGTTAATTAAACTACACTACAGGGGAACATGTAACATTGAACTAAACACAAACATACACACATTAAACATAGATGCCAACGCAAGGAAGGCATGGAGAGAGTGAGAGAGAGAGAGAGAGAGAGAGAGAGAGAGCGCTTTCGTGTGCGAGAGAGAGAGAGAGAGCGTCTTTTGGGTGTGGAAGAAGTCTGGATCTGAATCCAGCAACGCCCATTTCTGGTCAGTTCGACCAGTAACAACGCGCACAGTTTCGGCGGGAGAGTGTTCCTTTGTCTCACCTACACCTCATTTGCATGTTTTATGACTTTTGCTGGATCAGTGTAATTCTTCCCACAGTACTGTAGGAATATTATGATGCATTTCACGAAGTCACAGTGTACATCATTGTTTGAGAAATGAAGAGCAGATCATTTTGATATCAAGAAAGAAACATCTAGCATATATTAAACCAGAGATACATTCATACACCTGAATATGAGTATTTAGAGCTTACTAATACAAATAACGAGTGGTCACTAGGCTAATATAATAAGCAAACACACAAACAACACGTGCCTATACCAGATACCTTTGTAACTGAATAATTATGGTCTAAATAAAGGAAATGTCTCTATGCGTGTGTTTGTTTTCACATAGGTATTTCACTGGTCAGCCCGGCCTGGTACCGAGGGTCATTTAGTTCTCTTGGAATGTGTTTGAAGTCCGATGGAGAGAACAGATAGTCAATTCTGCTTATCAACTGACAGTGGGGTGATAACCACTGGCAATTACGCAGCCATATAAATGTAGAATGTGAGGCCAGGTCTGTGACGTATTTAGCTAATGTCATAGGTTAAAAGGGGTCTCTAAGACATAAAACCACAATGACCATCAAGGATCATAAGCAGACGCTACACCACCCACTGCCACTTATACCAATGATGGAAATAAGCGCATAATAGTGGGGAGAGAGTGGGAGAGTGTTTCTATTGAGTGACCATATCGTATTGCAGTAAGTAGTGCGTCAAAGTTAATGTTGAATCAAGACTAGTTAGCACATAATTTATAATTAAAATGGTTTAATACCATTTAATACCACACATAATGTTGTTTGGAATGATAATATTTCTAACCACTAGATGTCAGCAGCAGCATCTTTACTGAGGCAATGAAAAAAATCAAGTTTAACAACATTTGTATTATTAATGATTAAATATTACATGGTACACTGTCAAATATTATTAGTCAACATGTTTTATCATTGTATTACCTTAATTCATAACTGACCAATTTCACAAAATTTTAAAGGGGTCATATGATGCAATTTCAAGTTTTACTTTCTCTTTGGAGTTACAAGCTGATTGTGCATAGATAAGATCAAAGTTGCAAAGACAAGTCTCAAAACAAAAGAGATATTCTTTATCAAAGTTAAGAGTCTGCCACGCCCCCCTAAAACAGCTCGTTCAAACACGCCCCCACATGTCTACATCACGATGTGGAAATATTTGATATTTGATAATGCCGCAAGGCATGGTTTCAATAACCGCAGTAGTGTTGATGCAGCTGTGTCAGGGAGACGCTGTGTTTCTATGAGAAAGCAAAATAACTTTATTTAGCCTTCCGGAAGTAGATGCATTTAGGAATCATTAAGATTACAACAGAAAAGCAACGCATTATATGGGCGACCTTTCATGACCCTAGGAGAGGAGGTCATTCTGACTTTGCTATGACAATCTGCCGCTTCTGAGTCAGCGACTGTGTGTTTTGTTATTAGTTTAAGTATTTGCTATTGACTGTTCAAATGCGGAGTTTTGCGCGTTTTGTGTGTGTGTGTGTGCGTGAGAGAGAGAGAGAGAGAGAGAGGGTCACATCACAGTGGACTGCGGCTTGTGTGCAAACACATACGAGCATCATCACTGTGTCACGCGACTCTGTCCCCCTTTCGAGCTTGAACTGATGGTAAAACTGAGGACATTATTAACTGTCTTTACATTTATTTTGAAAGATGAAGCTCGCGATTATGGTAAGGGGCGTCACATTTCCGACAAGTGCTTACGGTTTTCGTCCAATCACAATGCACTTTCCCAGTTGACCAATCAGAGTAGACTGCGCTAGTGGAAGGAGGGACATCAAAGCATGTCAACATATTCTGTTACACCAAATACACAAAATAATAACTAGACAAGACAAAAAAAAGGTGTTTTAACAAATAAAAGTATCTGCATGCATTCTGGTTTGGGTGGCTGAACAGTTTGCAGCTTTGTCCGGTTAGAATAGGGATGCAGACTGACCATCTGGAGCACCGGGAGTTTTCCCAGTGGGCCGCTGTACAATGTGGGACGGCCCATTGCGTAAATATATTTAAAGAATACATTTTAGTAAATGTACGTAGCCTAGCCCTCCATTGGCCCAGACAAATTTCACTTGAGTCAAACATTTTAATTAATTTACCGCGCTCTGGCTCAGTGCAGCGGCTCAAAAGTGCTCGTCAATGTCAAAATGTTTGAAATAGCCAATCAAAGTGTAGAAGGCAGGATTTACTGTTCAAAGATCTGAGGTAAGATGTAAGCAGCTAAACATGATGTAATGGCCTGGGTGTGTATCCCTTTAAGACTCTGGTTCGGGGTTTCATCTGCCACTGCACTCGTGTGTATACGCTGGAGGAATACTTTGTACTTCCTATCGTTTTGTTGCATCTTCTTTAGCAATAATACATTTGTTGATGGTGACCTGCATCGTGTGTTAATGCACAATAGGTTACAGCGAGACTAGCAAACTACTACTGGCATTTTCTAATTTCTTAATGCCATTTACGTTATTCATCCCAAAGTACATAGAAACATTAACATTAGCAGTTTACAGCAGACATAAGATAAGAGTGAATGTTTGTAAATCTATCCAGGCTGAGAAAATGTTTAAAAGAAACATAAAATATCATTCTCAAACTTACTCTATAACATTGTAAATCTGAAGACTTTCGCTTTCAATTGCCGCAGGAAAGTGATATATATATATTACAATAAAGATATATTTTGCCATTTAGTTCACATGATTTATTTTATATAAGTTACACACTGACGTTCAAATGTCTGAAATAAGACATTTTATTTATTTATTTATTTATTGAATGAAGGCTGAATTTATTTGATAAAAATACGGTAAAAATAATATTTTGAAAGATTACATTTAAAATAGTGGTTTTTGTATTTTAAAATTTAATTTATTTCTATGATTAAAACTGAATTTCCTTCAGAAATCACTCTCCTATGCTGATTTGCTGCTTATTATTATCAGGTATTATTTGTGATCAATTATTGTCACACCTCATTGGACTTTTGTTTTCATCCCTCATGTGTTCATTAACCCTGTTTCTGTCTCTCTTTCATTAGTTAATTCCTGTGTGCCCTTATCTGGTCATGTTCCCGTTCTCATCATTAGTTAACCTTCCTTCACCTGTGTCTAGTTTGTTATCCTCATTACCCAGTGTATATTAGTTGGCCTCTTGTTGTTCTACTTCGTCCGGTAACACGCACACACAATAATAATGCAGATATGCAATAATATCACAATGTACAGAATATACATATAAGCATCTCACAACAAGGACAATCACAGAAATATTCGAGAATGTACTGAATCGAACAGGTAATATAGGCAGTGCTATGCCTATATTACCTGTGCAGTGCTATGCCTATATAATAACAGCCGACCATTCAATAATAGCAGAAAATATAGACAGCGATCACTTACTTCTAATGTAAGCACACTGTAACCCAGTATAAACTCGAAGTCAACGTCTTTACAGTAACACTGAACTAACTAGAATAAAGCTGCGGAAATCTTCTCACGTGCGCTGCGTCTCTCTCTACCTGCGATTTAGCTCCGCCTCCTCTCGTGAGATCGCTGCCACGCTGTAACTCTCTGATAGGTCAGAATCATCCGGGACTTAGAGACAACCGGGCCTTTTGTACACTATCCTTGTGTACATTCTGTACAATGTAGCATAAAGAAGTAGACAAACACATAGACAGAGAGAGGGGCTGGATTTTCAAAGCATTCTAGGACATTAATAGCACAAAAATAACACTTAATTTCTATGTCATGTTTCTTGAAGCCTTGTTATCCAAGTTGTAGATAATAATGTTTGTAATTTAACAAATTTAGTTTTAGACCACTCCCAAGTCCACATGCAATTTAATGGATATTTCTGGATGGAGTGTCATGTGGTGGTGAAATGAGGAGGCAAAGGCCCCGTCCACACGAAGACGGGTTTCTCTGTATATGCATACATTTTTTACCGTATAGGCGTTTCGTCCACACGAAACCGGCGTTTTCGAAGAGTGAAACCGATCATTTTTGAAACCGGGTCCCAGGGTGGATAAATTTGAAAATGCCGTTTTCATGTTTTCGTGTGGACGGCGAATCCGTATATTTTCTGAAACGATGACGTCATCAGCCCACGTCTCGCCCCTAATCAGACACCGCTACGTCACATAACAGCGACAACGACAACAACAATGTCAGACTACGTGCCTGTGTTCGTGCTGCAGAACCTACTGAGCTCATTAGTTTTATTAAAGCAAAATCTTCTGCTTTGTGTGTTAGTTTATATTCAGCGCGCAAGGTTTACGCACATGGTCCAAGTCTTCTTCTCATTTTTTTTGTGTATCTCTGTGGCAGAATTACAGCGCCACATATTGGTCTGGCATGTGTACCACATCGTTTTCAGTCGTTTTCAGTGATTCCGAGTGGACGCAGATATTTCCTGAGACGACTCCGTGTTTACGGAATTTGAGGCAAAAAAAAAGATCGGATACGGAGAAATCCGTCTTCGTGTGGACGTAGCCAAAGTCCTCTCTCTGCTTGTTCCCTTCAGTCAAAGCAAATTCATGTTTCAGTTTCATTGTGATGTTTACATACATCTGAATCTGCTCTTTTTCATACGGGGTCCACAGTTAACACTCACCAAGAGCCAGATGTTGTGACAAGTTCGTTTTGTAACGAATCACACAACAACGAATCAAGTTTAAGAGCCAATCTGCAGAGAGACAAAAACTGACGCCAAAGAATCATAAGTGGAAATGGGTGAATTAAAGAGGAAGCGGAAAGAGTATTGACAGGAAATAGAGGAAAATGGCGACGTGGTGAGTTGAAGTTAGTGCTACTACCAATAGAGCCACGAGGCGCACCAAGATGGTGCCAAGGAAAGTTGTATTGTGAGAGACGTTGTTTTCTTTTGTGCACAATTTAGCTTTCGGTTTCTTAAAATTATATGCGTAGATGTTGAACGACCTTGTTATTTATGGAAAACCACCAGCGTCGAGCCACAGGTCAAAAGAAAAAAGACTTTAGCTAGTTTATTAAACTTCCCTTCTGTGTGGAATTGTACAGCTGAATGGCCCATGAGACAAAGGACCTCCTCAGCCTGTCCGTTGAGCAAGTTAGAGACAGTAGCCCGCTATTAAACATGCTCTTCTGTTTGGAGAATGTACTGTAGGGCTGCAACGATTAGTCGACATTATCGACAACGTCGACAATAAAAAATTGTCGACAAATATTTTGTTGTCGAGTAGTCGTTTGATCTCTCATGACCTAATGTTAGAGCCTGCAATACTGTGGTTTGACCAGTGTAGCGCTGTAGCGCAAAACTGTAGTTCAGACTGTAGTTCAAAAAGAGTGTAGTCCTCCTGGATGCATTCAAGAGAAGAAGACAGTGCTACAGAGTAGTGATGGGATTTATGGCTCTTTGGGGGGATCCGGATCTTGGCGATCCGTTCCTTTCAAAGAGCCGTTCAAAAGAACGACTCTTTTGGCTCTTTTTAAATATTTAGTCAGTTTTAAGAAGCCAGCTTGGGGGGCATCTCAGTTTATCCTGGAAATAATCACTGGGAGGAATGATGAGGTGAGATTTGTAGTCAAATAATTAAAACTCAGATATCACACACCAATATCTGAGTTTGAATTATTCTGAAATATTGATTATTACCTCATTTGTCATGTGTGGACTATATTCCATAGGGTTGCACAACATCCCTCGGCTTAGACAGTGACATCACTATTTTGGATTTACCTTTAGTACAAAGTGTGTGTATGTGTAAAGCTACGTTGACTTATTGGATTGGATTCAATTTATTGTCATTGCACATGTAGGTACAAGGCAACGAAATGCAATAGAGAAGAAGAGATACAGCATAACATGAGGAAAGAGAGGAGAAAAAAAAGTGTCCTCACACTACGTCCTTGGAAGAGAGTGCAGTGTGAGAACAGACAAAAAACCTCAGCATAAAGTACAGTCAACACAGGAACATAACTTGCATAGTAATCCTAGTTCAGACGAAACAGCCATCCGGCCAGCAGCCATTACAGCGCCAACCCACGGACCCGTTAACACCTGACAGGATGAAGCGACGAAGGCGTGGGATGGGGGTAGGGAGGTGTATGAGTGTGTGCATGTGTAAGTTCGTGTGAGTTCGTATGCCTTGAAATCCGTCTCGCCAGCACTCCAAACCAGTCGACACAGTTCGCAGGTTGTGATGCGACATAGCAATTGCCATGGAAACGACCTTGGACAGAGCACAAGCGCCCGACAATAACAAGGTGTTTTTGGGAGGAGGGAATGGAAGAAAGAGCGTCTCCCTGCAGTATTCACCGGAGAGTTGATACCAGAGCGGCCTTGCCAAGCCGTTCTGTTGTGGGAAGCCGGAAAGAGATAAGATTGTTTTGTCTTAGTGCGAACAGCTGTCTTCCAGTTTCACAGCTATTCTCATTGTCCATTCTGATCTCCATGTCCGTCAATTTTTCTTTCCAAAGCCGAGAGCTTAGCCGTGATCAAATCCATATTGCGGTTAATCGCCTCAGTCTCCGAGGCGACCGCTCTGCCCACAGACTCCATCATGACGGGCAGCCTTATGTTACTCATACAATACCTACTCACAAATAAACATCAAAAACAAAGCCGGCTGCAATGAATTTCTGTGCAAAACAGCTTTTACTACAAACACTTCCACACAAGAACATCTTGATAGAAAACAAAAAATATTTAAAGTTTTAAATATATACTGTAGATAAAATTAGAATAAATAAAATGGAAATGTCTACATACAGTCCACTATTACTACTATTACTACGGTAAACTTTGCAAATAGGACATCAGCCCCTTCAAGTCTTAAATGAACAGTAACAAAGTGGGCTGCAATGAATGTCTGTGCAAAACAGCTTTTAGTGAAAAAATTCTATACAAGAACAGTATCACAAAATAACATTTTGATAGATAACAAAACATATTTAAAGTATTAGACATATACTGTAGATAAAATTAAAATAAATAAAATGGAAATGTCTACAGTCCACTATTACTACTATAACTACTGTAAACTTTGCAAATAAGAGATCAGCCCCTTCAAGTTTTAAATGAACACAAAATGCAATGTAAATAAATACAAAACAGTTCCTTACTTTATGGCTTTTTCTGCCTCTCTTTCTTGTCCTTGGGCATCTGTGTGAAACACGCATAGGAAAAAAGAACGCCCCCCCCCCCCCCAGCCGCGACTCGGCTCCCATCGTTCATGTTTATGAGCCGTTCAAAAGAATTGGTTCGTTCGCGAACGTCACAACTCTACTTCAGAGAAAATGCATCCGAACTTGAGCGGCGTTTGGATGAACATGTTAATATATATTGCGCGCTTTCGTCTCAGTAACTAAATAAACAACAAAAACTGGCAGCAGTGTGAAAGCAGCAGTTAAAAATGCATCTGATTACAACGACGTGGATGGTTGCATGAGCTCTGCTTTTCAGTAATGTAACGTTACTCCAGTAAAGTCCGGTCACATCATGTTTATTTATATAGCACTTTATGCAATAGATAGCCTTAATTCAAGCATCTTTACGGTATTAAACATGAAAAACCAGACT
The DNA here is from genome assembly GCF_936440315.1 of Barbus barbus. Classification (NCBI taxonomy): domain Eukaryota; kingdom Metazoa; phylum Chordata; class Actinopteri; order Cypriniformes; family Cyprinidae; genus Barbus; species Barbus barbus. The sequence goes on from NC_136730.1 coordinate 3,689,486, forward strand.
CAGTGTCGCTTTCAGTTAGAATTACAACTTGATTTTTGATATAAAGCAGCTCATTAAAGTGATAGTTTGGTTTACAGAGACCAAAGCTTGATCTAGCTAAGGACTGTTTTGATTATTCATAACCCTATAAGGTATTTTAAAATGTTATGTTGTGAATAAAATAGTTTATCCAAAGCGTCGTATCGCTTACCTTTATTATGTTTATTATCTATATGACTTACGAGAAGTTAGGCAGAATGTGCAAAATGTGTCATTCAGTTTCTTTTTCATGTAGCTAATTATATGGTGAGAGAGTGTCTCTGTCTGTCATCTCATTTTGTTCACCAAATACATCTATTTGTAATAATGAATTGGTAACACTTTACAATAAGGTATCATTTATTAACATTAGTTAATGTATTAATTAACATCAATGAACAATACATTTATTACATTTAACTATTAATCTTTGTTAATGTTGGTTAATAAAAAACATCATTAGTAAATGCTGAAATTAACTAACTTTTAGATTAACACATGCTGTAGAAGTATTGTTCATTCTTAGTCCATGTTAACTAATGTTAAATAATTAACCTTATTGTAAAGTGTTGCCAATTAATTGTTTAATAATTGTAATTACATAATATGCTTTTCTAAATCTGAAGTGACCTTTATTTATGTTAGAATATGTATAACTTAATATTTTAACTAATCGCAAAAGCTGAATTATCAAAGTCTATGGTTAATCAGTGGAATAATCGATGATTGTTCTAATAATCGTTAGATTAATCGATTATCAAAATAATCGTTTGTTGCAGCCCTAATGCACTGTGTAGGGGCTGCAACAAACGATATTGATAGCAGCCTGTTCGGGCTCCTCTTTGCTGCTACTGATGTGATTCAAACTCGGTGCCAACCACATAGCCAGTCTGTCTCACCAGCCTACCAGCAGCCCTCTTCCTAGTATTGCCACCCCAACATATTACAACATAGAATAGTACACTGGCCATGACAGACTTATAAACCACCAACAGGAGTTTATTGCAGATGTAATCTGTATGGACGCACATCAGCGTGTTTATTAGCGACTCTATGACGGCTATCATTGTGATTCATTGATCAGCTATTATTGATTATATGGCCCATCTGTTTGATTATAATCTGAATGGAAGCACATCAGCGTGTGTTTACTGACTCTATGACCATGTCTGGCAATATCACTTCACGTCTGGCAGTGATATTTATCATTGTAATAACGAATAACGAAGAATACTTCAGTATACATACTATATACAAAGCATTTTTTTCTATTTTTTTTCCTTTTTTATTACTCAAATAATTATTTTTGTATTTTTTAGTGCTCAAATAAATCTGTCTATTATTTTATAATTGAAAAACTATGCAGGAACATGTATAATGACTAAAATAGCTTGTATAATTCTGCAATCCATTTGGTGGTTATTTTTCCTCAAACAGGGGGGTGGGGGGACTATAAATAGTTTCAGAAAAAATATTGCAGGAATCTCATTTTTCATGGTATCTTCTTCAAATTTGAAATATGAACTGATGAGACACATGGCTTTCGATCCATTACTTTTCTGGATTGCTCCAGGACTTATTTCATGTATTTGTATATGAAATAAAAAAACATTCAGTGTGGAAAAATATTTTTCAAGGCACGTCAGTGTCTATAACTTTTTATCTTTTTGAGCATTATCAACTCTGGATGATAGATAGTAAAGCCCAGAGTCTCTTCTTTCCAAAGATACCTAATTTGTTTGTGTAAGCACACTTTGTCACAAACTGTTACCATTTTAATTCAGGTAGGTTATTTTCACCTGCGAGGCCCTAAATGGGGTTGAAGGTTAACAGGTATCATATTAATCATTATAAACAAGATCAACCGCGAATCACCAGGTGTGTAGCCTACGTTCTGCGGCTGCATGAGAGGACATAATAATAAACATTATCAGCAGGTGGCAGTATCTCTATATTTGTCATTTGATCAAACACACACACACACACACACATTGTGCGCGTGCACACAAATGCTGGATTTCCAAAGCATTCTGTAGACCATTGCTTCCCAAACCTGTCCTGGAGGACCCCTAGCCCTGCACATTTTGTATGTCTCCCTTATCTAACACACCTGATTCAACTCATCAGCTCGTTAGTAGAGGCTGCAAGACATGAATCAGGTGTTAGATAAGGGAGACATACAAAATGTGCAGGGCTAGGGGTCCTCCAGGACAGGTTTGGGAAGCACTGCTGTAGAACATTAAAAGCACCAAAGTGCATAATCTTTATATCACGTTTCCTGAAGCATTGTTATCCAATCTACTAATTTGTCATTTATTTGTGCTGTCAAATGATTAATCGCATCCAAAATAATAGTTTTGGTTTACATAATATATGTGTGTGTACTGTTTATATGTGTTATGTATATATAAATACACACACATGCATGCATATATTTAAGAAAAATAGGCTATTTATATATTAAATATGTTTATATATAATATAAATTATATGAATATAAATACATGTAAATATTTTCAAAATATATACTGTATGTTTGTGTATTTACATATAAAAAAATAAATATACACAGCACACACACATATATTATGTAAACTAAAACTTTTATTTTTGATTTGATTAATTGCAATTAATTGTTTAACAGCACTAATTTATCAAATTGAGTTTCAGACTACTCCCAAGTCCACATATAACTTAATGGATACACAGTATTTCTGGATGGAGTGTCATGTGGTGGTGAAATGAGAAGACAAAGTCCTCTCTCTACTTGATTCCTTCAGTCGAAGCAAATTCATGTTTCAGTTTCATTGTGATGTTTCCACACCATTGAATTGGTTCTTATACAGGGTCCAACAGTTAACACTGACCAAGAGCCAGATGTAAATAGCAGAGAGTTATTCTGCAATGTAATACATGTTTAAAGTGAACTGTAGAAACAATAGACTGTCACTCTCGTGCGATGTGAGTAAATCAAATCAGATTATCAGATGACGATAACATATCACATATCTCCTAAAATTTTTAATCAATTAAATATTCATGGCCTGTAAATTTGCACACCAATGACCAGCATCTAGATCACTGATTTCCTGATACAGAGTTCAGCTGCCTGATGTTGAGTTTGATGCTGCTTAGCTGTTGTAAACTTTTGACCATTAATGTTGTTGTCCCATGCAGAGTTCAATTACTATTGCCTATATAGCAGTCTCAGCCCAAAAGCTGAGTTTATCTAACAAATAAATCAGTCTCTTATTGAATACAAACATAGTCATTTTTTATTAAGTATGAAAAATCTAAGCAACACATTTCAAGTAATTTCAACCTTTTTCATGACACACCAAATAAAAACTAAATTAAAAAAAGAACACGTAAAGGTACAATTCCAAATCAGCTCAATGTCCATGGATGATGAATTAAGAGTAAGAGTGAACAAAGTCTTATCTGTACTCCATTCAACATCCCAAAAGGTCCAGTCTAGCAGTCAAATCTTTATCCATATCCCTATAGTAATCCAAACCAAAGTTCATGGCAAGTTGGAGATCCATACACAGGCAAACGATGAGATTTGTGAAAAAAAGGAAATTATACATTTCCTTCACAGTCTACCAAGGAACATAATCATCCAGAGATCAAAGAAGTCCTTCTACAAAAGTCAGAAGTCAAGTTCTTCCACACTTACTGAATCAATCATGTCTTTTTGAACCTTGCCTTATACACATATGCCTTGTCATGCTAAAATAGAAAAGGGTCCTGTCCAAACTGTTGCTATAAAATTAGAAGCACACAGTTCCCTAGGATATCATTATATGCTTTAACATTAAGATTTGTGCTCATGGGAATTACTAAAGTAGTCAAACCTGTTCATTAGGCAAGGCAAGGCAAGGCAAGGCAAGGCAAGGCAAGGCAAGGCAAGGCAAGTTTATTTATATAGCACATTTCATACACAGTGGTAATTCAAAGTGCTTTACATAAAAGAAAGTGAAATAGACATTAAAATCAATAAAAACATGGAAATAAGAATAATAAAAACAAGGAATTTTAAAATGATATAGAAAATGATTTAAGATAAATTTAAAGAAAATGATTATACATAAAATATATTGCAGTCAGTTCGGACATATAGCACAGTGCTCATTCAACAAATGCACAGTTAAACAGATGAGTTTTGAGTCTTGATTTAAATGTGGCTAATATTTTAGCACATCTGATCTCTTCTGGAAGCTGGTTCCAACTGCGGGCCGCATAATAGCTGAACGCAGACTCCCCTTGTTTTGTGTGAACCCTTGGTATTTCTAACTGACTCGATCCTAATGATCTGAGTGGTCTGTTTGGTTTATATTCAGTGAGCATATCAGCAATATATTTAGGTCCTAGGCCATTGAGTGACTTATAAACGAGTAAAAGTACTTTAAAATCAATCCTAAATGTAACTGGAAGCCAGTGTAAGGACCTGAGGACTGGTGTGATATGCTCAGATTTTCTGGTTCTAGTCAGAATCCTGGCAGCAGCGTTCTGGATGAGCTGCAGTTGTCTAATGGTCTTCTTGGGAAGGCCGGTGAGGAGACCATTACAGTAATCCACCCTGCTGGTGATAAAGGCATGAACAAGTTTCTCCAAGTCTTGACTGGAAACAAAACATCTAATTCTTGCAATATTTTTGAGATGATAGTATGCTGATTTAGTTATTGCTTTGACATGACTACTGAAACTAAGGTCTGTCTCCAGAATCACCCCAAGATTTCTGACTTGATTTTTCGTTGTTTGACCCCTAGAGTCAAGGTATGCATTCACCTTGAGAACTTCATCTTTGTTTCCAAATGCAATGACTTCAGTTTTCTCCTTGTTTAACTGAAGAAAGTTCTGGCACATCCAACTGTTAATTTCATCAATGCATTGGCAGAGGGAGTCAATGGGGCTGTAGTCATTTGGAGATAAGGCTAGGTAAATCTGGGTATCATCAGCATAGCTGTGATAGGCAATTTGGTTCTTCCTCATTATCTGACTTAGTGGGAGCATATACAGGTTAAACAAGAGCGGTGCAAGAATTGAGCCTTGTGGGACTCCACATGTCATGGCCGTCCACTTAGACTTATGCTCTGCTATACTCACATAATAACCTCTCCCTTCTAAGTATGACCTGAACCATTTGAGTGCCATCCCAGAAAGCCCGACCCAGTTTTCCAGTCTCTCTAAAAGTATGTTATGATCGACAGTGTCAAACGCAGCACTAAGATCTAGTAGTACCAGCACTGATATTTTGCCAGAATCAGAATTGACGCGAATATCATTTATTATCTTAATGAGTGCTGTCTCTGTGCTGTGATGTGCTCGGAAACCAGATTGAAAATTGTCCAGGTATCCATTTGACTTTAAGTAGTTGTTCAGCTGATTAAAAACTACCTTTTCAATAATCTTACCTATAAAAGGAAGATTTGATATGGGTCTATAGTTGCTCAAGATGGTGTTATCAAGATTGCGCTTCTTCAGAAGGGGCTTAATAACTGCAGTTTTAAGGGAGTTTGGAAAAGTCCCAGAAAGAAGTGAGGCGTTCACCACTTCTAAGAGATCCGCTTCTAAACAGTTAAGCACATTTTTGAAAAAGGATGTCGGAAGTGTGTCAAGATAGCAGGTTGAAGATTTAAGGTGCTGTACTATTTCTTCCAAAATTTTGTTATCAATTTCTTTAAAAACACACATTGTCACTTCTTTTTGAAATTGCGGTCGAATCTGTGTGACCTCTGCATAACTTGAGGATGTGCCAATCTCCTTTCTGATATTATTGATCTTCTCAGAAAAGAAGGAAGCAAACTCATTGCATTTGCTGTCTGAGAGCATTTCACTGGGAATCTGACTTGGGGGGTTTGTCAGTCTCTCAACAGTCGCAAAAAGAGTGCGGGTGTTGTTTAAGTTACTGTTTATAAGGTTTGAAAAGAAAGCCTGTCTAGCTGTGGCTAGTTCCACATTGAAAGCATGAAGGCTGTCTTTATAGATGCTATAGTGAATTTCGAGTTTCGTCTTCCGCCACATCCGCTCAGCTTTTCTGCATTGTCTTTTCATGCTCTGAACTGCTGTTGATTTTCTCCAAATTGATTTCTGTTTCCCCGTCTTCAAGCTGACCTTTATCGGGGCAATATCATCAATAACATTCTTAATTTTTGAGTTAAATGACTCCAGGAGAAGATCAACAGAGTCTGCAGAAATGCTTGGTGTTAATGATATTGCCTCCATAAATAGCGCACTAGTGTTCTCGTTAATGCATCTCTTTCTGATAGAGACAGATCTAGATTCAGTGGTGACCGAGATCAATATATCAAAGAAAATACAGAAGTGATCAGATAGTGCTACATCCTTGATTACAATGGATGAGATGTTTAGACCTCTACTGATGAGTAAATCTAGGGTGTGTCCACGATTGTGTGTTGGTCCGTGCACATGCTGACTCAGGTCAAAAGTGTTTAAAACAGTTATAATTTCTTTTGTAGTTTTGATTTCTGAATTATCTATGTGAATATTAAAATCCCCTGCAATAGCAAAACAGTCAAACTCTGAGGAAATCATTGATAACAGTTCAGTGAAATCATCAACAAAGGCTGGAGAATATTTTGGAGGCCTGTAAATAATGATAAACAGGGTGCGTGGAGCACCTTTCAGCACAATACCTAGGTATTCAAAAGATGAATACTGACCAAATGACATTTGCGTGCACTGATAAACATCTTTAAACAGAGCAGCTACACCTCCACCTCTCCTAACAGTCCTGCAGACACTTATAAAATTAAAGTTAGGAGGGGCTGTTTCAGTTAGGACTGTTGAACTGCAGCTGTCTTCTAACCATGTTTCATTTAAAAACATAAAATCCAGGTTGTTTGTGGTTATTAAATCGTTGATCAGAAATGATTTATTTTTAAGTGAGCGAATGTTTAAAAATGCTAACTTGATGGATTTACATTTTGTCTCTACAGCAATCTTAGATTGATGCATTAAAGGCCGCAGGTTAGATGGGTTAGCCGTACGGCTTGAGAAGGCCTTAGACTTTCTATTGCTTAATAAAACAGAAATAGAGGAGGCTACAGGCACACTGGGTTCCCGCTTGTTCTGTAAACATTTGTGAATGTTGTGGCTAATATAGCGGGGACCCGACACATATCACTGAGAGCTGTTATCAGTTGTTTTTGGTTCACCTACACCAGATGGAGAGGGGTTTGGGCCCTGACGTTGTGGCAGCGGCCGGAGAGCTCTCGCAGGAGGAGGAGGGTGAGCTGGGCCTGCAGTCTTTGGTGGTTGTGGGGCCCGCCGTTTTTTAGTTGATATCTGGGGGCTTGAAGCGAAAGAGTGTGAGAGTTTGGTCCCAGCATACACCAGTTCCTCCATTTTCTGTGAGAAGCTTAGAAGTGGAGATTCTGGAGAGAGTGATAATGTGTCTGGTGAGCAGGGCTCTGGCTCTGGTGTTTCCGCTGGCTGTGAGATGTTGTCCTGGCTTCCCTGGCTGTTTTCCAGAAAGTCGTCCTTGGGTGCTGAGTCTTGGAGCTGTTGTAGTACGTCACAGTCTGCATGTGATGAGCTCTGTGGGCAGGGCTCAGCTGGGATGTCCATGAGCAGTGCTTGTTGTGGCTGCGTGGTGTTATCATGTTGACTCAGAAGCTGACATGAAGTCCTGTGGTCACTCATATACTGTCCAGGTGTGTGTGTGCCATTTAGGCCGAGCAGATTGGCACACACCGCCGAAGGATGACGGAGGGAGAAATAGATATTGTCCTTAAGCACTCTTGCACCGAGTCTGTTTGGGTGGAGGCCATCTAGTTTAAACAGTTGTCTGTGGCCCCAGAAAATGTTGAAGTTGTCGATGAAGTTGACTCCTTTTATACTGCAGGTTCTTTGTAGCCATGTATTCAGCCCAAGCAACCGTGAGAACATGTTAGTTCCCCTTGCTGGGAGTGGTCCACTGATGAACGACTGAACTTCAAGACTTTGAAGCGTTTCAAAGAGTTCACTGAAATCCTTCTTAAGGAGTTCTGACTGCTCCTTCCGAATATCATTCTTCCCCACATGGATGATGACTCGATTTGCAGTCTTGTGCTTCATCAGAATGCTCCGAAGTTCTTTGTTCACATCAGAGACATTTGCTTGAGGAAGGCAGTATGTTGTTGTAGTCCTGCTGTTGATGTTTCTGATAATAGCATCACCCACTATCAGAGTCCTGGGCTCGGCTGCGCTCTGAGCTGAAAGCCGCTGTCTGCTCGACCTTGAGCGCCTGTTCGTGGCGATGTTAGCTGCTGGCTGATTTGATCCGTGTTTAGTCACATTTGCAGATTTCTCACCCACATTCATTAATGCTTCAAATCTGTTCTCAAGATGTATAGGGGGTGGTAGAATGCCAGTGTTTACAAGTCTTGTCATAGCTGTATCTGGGGTAGAGGATGCTACAGCAGCAATACGAGATACTCGTGATAATCTGATGTCTTGATTGCCTTTGGGTCTCGCTCCCTGTTTGTGCCATCGATTTGTCTGTCGCTCTGTTTCGGCTTTTTCCTCTACACTTTGTATAAACTTTTGAGATTCAGAGGACTCACCAGCTGTATGCTGGGGGGGTCCATGATGACCGTCTGCTGTGTGTTCCGCCTGTTTTGGAAGTCCAGTAAGTAACTTTGTTTCAAGAACTGCAATCCTTTGTAGAAGTTTGTGGCAGTTCATGCAGCAAGTAGATTCCACGAGAGGCATTTTCTCTAGTCTGTTTGAATGTAGACAGCTGTGTTTTTCCGTCTCTGGAATGTAAACTGCTGGGAGAAAGTCTTTAGTTTCCCCCCAAAAAATGTGTTGTCTGAGCACTGTGCTGATCTGCTGAAGTTGAAGTTAAAATCTTGGAGAGATATGAGAAAAATGCAAAAATAGGGAGCAAAGCGGAGAGCAATAGCAAGAGCGTCCGAACAGTAGCGAAGGGGGTGAACCAATACTTTTAGCAATATAGTGTAGATGTACACTGCCATGATAAAGCTTGGAAGAGCAAGGAACAAGTTTTAATATAACCCCGATTGGATTCGCCTGAAAGAAGACAGTAAAAATCTATAGATATAAAACACATATGGCCCTTCTCCTTACCCCTATCCCAGCAACTAAAACAGAATCGAGACACCAGCTGCCCCTTGAAAGGGGAAGGGCTAAGGGGTAGAAAAGGGATTGGGACATAACTTGTAGTGACTGACAGGGAACTAACTGTGGTGCTTTTGGGAAACGCATATATGGTATTTTGCAGGAAATTTATGACGCAACATTGACAGGTTGTGTGACACTTTCTCATGCTCACAAAGTGATGTTTTATTAACAAATTTCGGGAGGAGCACGCGCAGATAATTAACACGGCCAATTCATCATCAGCAATCACATCACCTATCCAATCAGCACGAGAGAGTATCCCTATAAATAACCAAGCAGTCTTACCGTCATTATCTCTCGTCTTCCGACATTGGCACACCCATTCGAAGAAATCATGGCAGAGATCGAAATGTTCGCAAATGAGGATACGAACGAAACGACGGATCTTCCTGCATCACCAGCTGCCGTCCTCTGTACCAGCGCTCCGCAGGACATCACCTTTCAGCCCACGGCTGCAACACGGGGCCGCCGGCCTTCCCGTGCAGCACCTGCTCACACATCCAGGCGTCGAAGCACGCCGTCATCTTCCTCTCCAAGGCGTCAGCCACCTTCTCCAGCATCATCCTTCACATCAGCCGTTTCCTACGCCCCAGCCGCGGAAAATTGGACCGTGGCAGGACCTCGCCAGGTACTCACCAGCGCCGGCGTCATCATCCCAAGCCGTTCTACCAAGCCGGATCTCCTCGCCCTCTACGCTTCTCTCCAGTCCGGGGAGCCTTCAAATCCTTCACCTCCATCTAAAGCAGTGGCTAAAACAAGTCAGAGCCGCGGCGTTCCTTACTCACGCCAAGAACAATTTACCACTCCTTCGGGGACATGCCTCCGGCCACAAAGCCGCACCAGAAGGCCTTCAGAAAGCCTAGGCCGCACCCCGGATGCCGCCGCCACCAGCAGCCACCCTCCTCCTCGAGCCACCGAACTTTTAATCCACCCTGGCGAAGAGCTGGCCTCCACCTCCACAAGCCGCCGCGTCCGAGCGAGCACACCTCCGCTAGCGGCAAGGAGCCACCCAAAGCCCTGGCCCCACCCCACTCCCAACCCCCTCCCCTACCCATGGCCAGCAGCCCCACCACTCACGTACAGAGCGAGCATGCATCCGCAATCGGCGCAAGCCCCGGCGCCTGCCATTCCCCCTCTCTTCCCCTCCCTTTCCTCCGACCCTCGAAATGCCCCGCCGGCCACCTTTCCCCCTTCCTCCGCCCGAGGCCCATTTTCACTTTCTTCAGCCACTCCCCTACCCATCCCGCCAAACGCGCTCGCACTGGAACCAGCCCCCGTAGCCAACTCCATCAGGACACAGAAATTCAACTCCATCATCTTGTCAGAAATTCAGGACGTTGGCGCCAGAGGCTCCAACCTGCTCTCAACCCCGGTACCTCCCTATTCAGAGCTGATATTCCCGTAAATCATCCTCTGAAACCTCTCCTCGAAGCATCCCTCAATTCGATTCTTCAAGCAGTATCCCCCAGGACCCTACAGTCTTACCTAACAGCATGGAAATGCTTCAAAAATTTTCACTCAGCTTACAACCTGCTGTTCCCAACTTTTCCCTGCTCTCCATCACCTCCTTCATTTCCCACCTTAATGTCAACAAAAAGCTCCAAATCAGCTCTATTAAAGGTTATCTAAGCGGAATTAAATTTTTCCACAAACTTTTATATGGTTCCCCTTCCCCCCAAATAGCCAATTCTCAAACCTCCCTACTCATCAAAGGCATCCAAAAAACCCATCCCACCCGCCCAGACTCCAGGCAACCCATAACCTTAAAGATTTTGACTGAATGTATTTCCACCCTCCGCAGAGGTTACCATTCCATCCACACCGCCCGTACGCTCGACGCCATGTTTATCCTGGCTTTTTTCGGCTTTCTCAGATGCTCTGAGCTCGCTATCACATCTAGCTTTAACCCAATCATTCACCCCACCATTTCTGATCTAGCGGTGCTGGACGATGAAACTATCTCTTACTTCATTAAGCGAAGTAAAACAGACCAGTCAAAGGAAGGCCACTTCATTTACATCTTCAACCTCCTATCGCCCATATCACCATACCAAGCCCTCCTAGCTTTCCTCCTCCTCAGGAAATCACAGGCCAAACTCCCATCCAACCCCCTGTTTACAGACGACTCCAACCGCCCCGTCACTCGCTTCTGGTTCCAAAAGCACCTTAAGTCAGTCCTGCTCCTTTCTGGTACCCCAGCCGAAAACTTTTCCAGCCACTCGTTCCGAATAGGTGCAGCAACCACAGCGGCCCATAAAGGCCTTTCCCAGCAGCAGATTCAAGCGCTTGGTCGCTGGTCGTCAGAAGCTTTCAAAAGCTACATTCGTTCAGACCGCTCCCACATCAAGGAAGCTCACCAAACACTAATCGGCCTACCCCTCTAATGATATACATCCCTGAGAACCCGAAATTCAGACCCTCCATAGCCAACCCCTCTTAACATCACCTATATCCACCTTCAACGGCCCATCCCCACCCCATTCATTTCAACACCACTACATTCAGCCTTGTCCATACTCCCCCACTGCCGCCGCAGTGACTGCTCCCGCAGGAGCCTTTTTCTATATTTCTCCACTGCCGCAGCAGTGACTGCTCCCGCAGGAGCCTTTTCTATATTTCTCCACTGCCGCAGCAGTGACTGCTCCCGCAGGAGCCTATCTGTATTTCCCCTCTGCCGCTGCAGTTACTGCTCCCGCAGGAGCCTTTTCTATATTTCTCCACTGCCGCAGCAGTGACTGCTCCCGCAGGAGCCTATCTGTATTTCCCCACTGCCGCAGCAGTGACTGCTCCCGCAGGAGCCTATCTGTATTTCTCCACTGCCGCTGCAGTGACTGCTCCCACAGGAGCCTTTTCTATAATTCTCCACTGCCGCAGCAGTGACTGCTCCCGCAGGAGCCCTATCTGTATTTCTCCACTGCCGCAGCAGTGTCTGCTCCCGCAGGAGCCTTTTCTATATTTCTCCACTGCCGCTGCAGTGACTGCTCCCGCAGGAGCCTTTTCTATATTCCTCCACTGCCGCCGCAGTGACTGCTCCCGCAGGAGCCTTTTTTCTATATTCTCCACTGCCGCAGCAGTGACTGCTCCCGCAGGAGCCCTATCTGTATTTCTCCACTGCCGCAGCAGTGACTGCTCCCGCAGGAGCCTTTTCTATAATTCTCCACTGCCGCAGCAGTGTCTGCTCCCGCAGGAGCCTTTTCTATATTCTCCACTGCCGCAGCAGTGACTGCTCCCGCAGGAGCCCTATCTGTATTTCTCCACTGCCGCAGCAGTGTCTGCTCCCGCAGGAGCCTTTTCTATATTTCTCCACTGCCGCTGCAGTGACTGCTCCCGCAGGAGCCTGTTCTATATTTCTCCACTGCCGCAGCAGTGACTGCTCCCGCAGGAGCCCTATCTGTATTTCTCCACTGCCGCAGCAGTGTCTGCTCCCGCAGGAGCCTTTTCTATATTTCTCCACTGCCGCTGCAGTGACTGCTCCCGCAGGAGCCTGTTCTATATTTCTCCACTGCCACTGCAGTGACTGCTCCCGCAGGAGCCTGCATCTCTACCTCCCTCTCATCTCTATTTCCAGATTCCACAGAAATACCACTACCACAGCAGTATCCAGCATCCCTTCAGCCTAAGCCATGCAAGTTTTGGGGGGTTATCAAGCACCTCTTCGGCTGCTGTCCTGCAATAATAGCATTTTGGGGGAGCACTTTGGGTCCGGGCTAAATGCCGAGCTCGTACCCTCTCCCCGGTCGAGGGGAGTACCCCGGGCTCGGGAATGATTACCGAGCTCGGAGCCCTCCCCCTGGACAGCACGCCAAATACGCATAAACTTGCTCCGTTATTATTATATGTAAGTGTGAACTCGTGAAGTGATGTTTTATTAACAAATTTCGGGAGGAGCACGCGCAGATAATTAACACGCCCAATTCATCATCAGCAATCACATCACCTATCCAATCAGCACGAGAGAGTATCCCTATAAATAACCAAGCAGTCTTACCGTCATTATCTCTCGTCTTCCGACATCCCTCCACCACCCCGACTCCTCACCACAGCCGGTTCCTACCCCAGCACGGGGAGGAGCACTCGAGGGGGAGCACTTTGGGTCCGGGCTAAATGCCGAGCTCGTACCCTCTCCCCGGTCGAGGGGAGTACCCCGGGCTCGGGAATGATTACCGAGCTCGGAGCCCTCCCCCTGGACAGCACGCCAAATACGCATAAACTTGCTCCGTTATTATTATATGTAAGTGTGAACTCGTGAATCTTTAACGAAACCACAAAAGATCAAACATGTAAATTCACCTGAGCTCAATTTTGAGTGTCATGGCAAAGGCTGTGACTTATTTACATGTGCTTTTTTTAATACATTTGCAAAGATTTCAAACAAACTTCTTTCACGTTGTCATTATGGGGTATTGTTTGCAGAATGTTGAGGAAAATAATAAATGTAAGCCATTTTGGAATAAGGCTATAACATAAAATGTGGAAAAAGTGAATAATAATAATATTAATAATAATAATAATCCCATTATTATTAATAGTGAAGTTAATAGTTAATAGTATTAATAGTGAAGCGTTGTGAATATTTTAACGGATGCACTGTAAATTTTGTAATTACTTATAAAGTAACACATTTAATTAAACATTTATCTCCATCAACTGCCATTTTCTGAGCTTCTTTCCACACACACAAAAATAAATTATTTACATAGGCAAAAGAACTGTACGCCTAGTCAAACGAACTGCATAACCGAGTGTATCAGGGACAAGCAAAATAATAATCAGACAGTTGTAAGCAACTAAGACTTGTGGAAGATTATAGGTGATGTTTTAAAATGAAAATGTAAAAGAAATAATGGTGAGCTGGTTTCTTTCAAACCCCAAGATCCCAGTGTGGACGCAGTCATAGTGCGCTTCCTCACATGTCCGTGCTCTTCAGAATAAACAATATGTTAATATTTACATATACATTCATGGTTTTGGAACATGCTTTAAGCAAACAGCTTGAGGAAAACTTGCTGTGAATAAGAAAAACAAGTGAGCAGCAGTAGATGTAGATGCATATGGCAAAGCGTGGCAAAAAGTTACTGCATTGCTATATGAATATCTAATGAGAATATTCACATTTGTGTCTTTTAGAAACAGATCCTCTCATCCAGATGCAGGACAGTGTTTGCGTGCTTTCAGGTAGCTTTGACAGGCAGCCTTCGTGCATAAGACAACAAAATGCAAATCTGTGTTGATCTTGAGAAGTCTGTAAGATGGGAAAGAAGAGACAAATTTAAAAATGTCAGATGCAACACACAAGATGGAAACAACATGCAGTATGCCAGATAAAGATTGAGAAAAGTGTCACATAAACCACTTCTGTGGCACTGTTATGATTTTTTTTTATTTTGGAGCTTAACAGCTTCAGTTCTCTTTCACTTAAAAAAACTCATCCTTGGTGTTTCATTGGAAGAAAGTCATACAGGTTAGAATTACATGGAATAACAACAGAGTTTAAGTAAAATGTGATGCCACTTGATTAGAATACAAAAGTGAATAGAAACCTTAATGTACCAATCCAGTTTGGTGGATTTTGCTATTGTTGTTTAAACCTAATATTCAATGTAAGCAGGTCAACATGAAATTAATTCTGTGACCTGCTTTAGATAAAAGAGTCTGCCAAAGAGATAATTGCACAATATTGACATTTTGTTATCATTCATCGCTAAACTGAAGTTACAAATTATAATTTTCAGTGAAAGCTTGTTTTTTTGCTAAAAGATGTTTAAGAAAAATACTTATTGTTGTTGTTGTTGTTATTATTATTATTAGTATTGTTATGTGTAAACACAATTTTCCCCAGCTTAAGACAGAAAGAAAAGTGGGAGGAAAACTAGGATCATGTGACTCTGATGTAACTTGAACTAATATATTTCTCCCAGGAACAAGATTCATTCAAACCTCCTCAAACAGAAGCAGAAAGAATCACGAATCGCCTGAAATCAACATGAGAGTTTTCTACAAGAGTCTGTTGTTTTTACTGGGTGAGTAAAACATACAATCTGTCGCATATCTTAATGATCTACAGTCTGTTTTCAGCTTCATCTTCAGACAGAAAGTTATATTAAAAAAGTTAAATTATAACTGAATGTGTTTTTATTGGTTCATGTTATCTAAACACCCTTAAACAAAATACTTTTAGAAGCAAAATCATGTAATGTACTGTACATTAATGCATGATTTACTGAATTTTACCCAACTGGCAAATATTTTTAAAGGATAAATCAAACAAAATATGTTTATACTCATGAGATCAATCATTTTAAGTTACTAAATACTGAGCATCATTCTGTGTTTCTCATTTCAAGGGTTTTTCTCAGTTCAGACGAAGGCAGAAGAAGAAGGTGAGATTTTATGAATTAAACACTATTACATCTTTTGTTTGTGAGTTTGAGCTGCTGTGAAACTTTTTCAGACACATCATGAAAACCCATGAACTTAAATAGCCCAGCAGGGCTATAATATAAATAACTGTAATTGTAAATAAGGTTTTCTCTTGAATGTATTCCAGTGAACATAGGAGCATGGGGAACAGCCTCTCAGTCGACAACATATGGAAACTGGTCTGCTCAAAACGCTCTGGATGGGCAAATCTTCACCAATAGTCGTACTGCAGATGGACAGAGTAACCCGTGGTGGAAGCTGGATCTGATGAAGACGTACAGCGTGATCAGAGTGACCATCACTAACAGACCCGACTGCTGTGACGCATGGATAAACGGGGCAGAGATTCGGATTGGAAACCATTCTTCAGATCTTCACAGCAACCCAGTGTGAGTCTCTCTGATATATTCTTATATACAGATTCTGGCCAGTTCTTCAGTATCTTCATACATGTGTGTGTGTGTGTGTGTGTGTGTGTGTGTGTTTCATATACTGAGTATTTGCAGGTGTTTAGACTATGTTAATATTGGTATTTGCAGTTCAGTGAGTGAGTCAGATGTCGATTCAGTTCAGTGAAGGATTTGTCTTACTGATTCTAACAGGTCACTCTCGTCTTTTTGAACAAGTCATTTGTTCCTGAATCAGACTACACTTAGGCTTGTGTATTTTTACATAAAAAGAAGCAGATCATAAGAGTAATTTGTTTGTTCTATGCTTATTGCAATACAAAGACTTTTACACTATTATTTCATGGTACACTGCTTTTTTTATTCCATCACATTCAATAAACACTGTGAACTCACCTTCACAGATCAGATACTTTTTTTATTTTTTTGATGTGGAAATGATTGGTGGAGGAAACACTGGATTAGTTATCTAATGATCAGACCGTTGATGTTATATCTTTCTAAAATGGCAGCTCGTGTCACACAGGCAATATGCTCAGCAATTCGCCTCCAGTGATCAGATTACTACCACCTACAATCAAATAAAACACAAAACATTGTCCTGCATAGAACGTTCCTAACAATACAAAATCAATGAGACCATTTCTTTCTGAAGTGTCACACAGGCAAGGATAAAAACAGCTAAACTTTATTTTCTGTGACAAATAATTGCACATTTGCTTAGCTGCTTAATAATAATAAGAAATAAATAAAAATTGTGTAAAACATATGTTACAAAAATATACATTGTGTTATAAAAGTAAGATTTAATCATATTAAACACATTCAGGGATAAGAGAAGAAAATACAAGTCAAGAGTCGTACTAATAATGAGCAACAAAATCACAGGAACTGACTCTTTCGTCTTTCTCCAGGTGTGCTGTAGTTTCTACTATTCCAGCAGAAGCTACCTACAGCTACTCGTGTCGTGGGATGGAGGGACGTTATGTTACTGTCAATATTACTGGAACTTCAAAGATTCTTAGTTTCCGTGAAGTGGGAGTCTATGTGATTTTTCCAGGTAATGCATACTGTAGCGGGCTGAAGAATCACATGACATGTTGCGGTGCAATAAAGACCCCGGAGGGTGTGTTTATTGTGCCAGACTTGTGAATAAAAAGAAATAGGTGAAGGTGCCAACGTGCTCCGTGCTCGTCCACAATCTCCTGGTGACCTTCTCGGTCGGCCGGCTGCGTGCAGGGTGCTCTGGATCCTGTACGTGGGTGGCGGGCTGTGCGATCAACTGGTGTCTGTGGATATGAGAGAGACAGGGTTAGTTGGCCTTCTCTTGGAGACCTCGCTCACAAGTGTGTGCCAGCTCGGCCCTTTTCTAGCCCTCTCCAAACGAGCCGCAGCTGTGATCGCTCAGTCCGCTGTGATTGTGAGCAGGTGCAGCTCCTTCGTTGCCAGGGCGACGCTGATAGGTGCCCGGGACACTTGTCACAATACCTACTTAACAACTTGGTCTAAACTCTTTCCATGCTAATTTTTCCATGCAAAAAAAACAAAACAAAAAACACTAATGTCAATAAAGATTTTTTTTTTTTTTTTTTTTTTATATAGTTCTATGCCTAGTTCTAGTCAAGATCAGGTCCAAATACTTGAGGTACAGACGTTGCTCTCATACTATTATGAATGGGAGAAAGTAAAATGCAGAATTTGACTGAATAAGTCCCACCTTCAAAGTAAAACAGCCAATCGCCAACTAGTAATAAGTTATAAGTTGCAAAATGAAAATGTATTACCCAAATTGATTACATTTACATTTATTCATTTATCTGACGCTTTTATCCAAAGCGACTTACAATTGCTATATATGTCAGAGGTCGCACGCCTCTGGAGCAACTAGGGGGTTAAGTGTCTTGCTCAGGGACACATTGGTGTCTCACAGTGACGTCTTTTATTGTTCTTAAATGCATCGACACTTACATATATTACATATTGAAATACTCGATGAATAGAGATTAAATCATTGTGGATTTGAAAATGCATTCCGAGCCGAGCACGCCCCCGAGCTGTCAATCATTACATCAAGGCGGGGCTCGGCAACATGATGCACATTAGGTCAATATTCACCATTAACCAAACAAAAATGGATTACAAAAGCACCGCACAGAACAAAATCGCAATAACGGTAATCAGTAGGCTATTCAGTTCACTTATATGTACGATATCCTACACCGTTTACTATTTGATGAAACTCAATAGTGCCACGTACAGGCCTGTTATGTGAAGTGTTAAAAAATACTTTATTATTTTAACATTTTTGATAATTATGCAGCATTATGAAAGTGTCTTATGCTCATCAAGCCTGCATTTATTTTATTAAAAAAACAGGATAACTGTAATGTGAAATATTACAATTTCAAATAATGTTTTTCTATTTTAATATACTTTAAAATATAATTTATTTCTTTGATTCTGAGCTGAATTTTCAGCATCATTACTCCAGTCTTCAATGCATGGTCCTTCAGAAATCATTCTAATATGCTGATTTATTATCAATGTTGGAAACAGTTGTGCTGCTAAATTTTTTGCTTTTTATTTTTATTTTGGAACCTGTCATACTCTCTTGGGATTCATTGTTAAATAAAATTGAAAAAGAACAGCATTTATTCAAAATAGAGATGTTTTCTAATATTGATCTTTACTATGTTTCTATCAGTTTAACAAATCCCTGAATAAAAAAAACATACTGACCGCAAGCTTTTGAATGGTAGTGTATATTGTTACAAAAGTTATATTTTAAATAAATGCTGGTCTTATTTAACTTTTTATTAATCAAAGAACCCTGAAAAAGTATGACCGTTTTCCAACATTGCTAATAAATCAGCATTGCATAAAATGTATTTTAAAGTATATTTAAATGTTGTGACTTATTGCAAAAAATATAAAATATTAATGTATCCAAACTTTTGACCCATAATTTTTTTTTTCTTTTTTTTTTACATTTGAGCCCCTGCCCCTGAGGAACTCTCTGCACGTGCTATTTTACGGATTAAAAATAAAAGAGTAATAAAATATAAGGTAAGGTAGTAAAAAAGTGTAGAACCGCACTGTAAAAAAAAAAAAAAAAAATAGAAAAAATAGGGCAGTCGTGACCTAATGGATAGAGATTTGGACTTGTAACCTGAAGGTCGTGGGTTTAAGTCTCAGGTCCAGCAGGGATTGTAGGTGGGGGGGGGAGTGAATAACCAACAATACCATGACTGAGCTGAGACCCTTGAGCAAGGCACCGAACCCCCACTGCTCTGGGTGTGTGTTCACTACTGTTACTGTTATTCCGAGTAAGGGTCACCATACTGGGCCTCACATCACACTCCTTCCCCTTATGTGCATCAATCTGAGTGTAAACCCGTTTGAAAAGCATTTGGTTAATGGTGAATATACCACACTGGTGGTGGTTGAGGAGAGACCCCCCACATGATTGTAAAGCGCTTTGGGTGTACAGCAATACACAATAAGGCGCTATATAAATGCATCATTCATTCATTCATTCAATATTCGGCTCGGAATGCATTTTCAAATCCACAATGATTTATACTCTATTCATCGTGGGGTATTTCATGAAAATGCAATTGAAACGCCATATATGTAAGTGTCAATGCATTTAAGAAAAATAAAAAGACATTTAAATCACCGGTTTGCTACACTTTTGCTGCACCTTTGGCTCAGAATGCATTTTGAAGCTCTCATTGAATTTTGCTACAATTATCCCACGGTATCACAATGAAAATGCAATCCCAAGTGTCCTACCCCTAAATCTAAATCCATTTAGGAGAAACAGCATTTAAATGATGATTTTGCTACAGTTTTGGATTAGACATGTTAAACATATTTAATCAATTTGGGTAATACATTTTCATTTTCATTTAGCTTAACTTATAAAGCTTTAAAATATGTTTTTAATTTGCATATTAAAACTAGTGTAGAAAATGGCAAATTTAAATTATATAATTTAATTTTCATTTTCATTTTGCACTAAATGTTGCACATATGAATGGGAGAATGTACATTTAAATACAGAAATACATTGCCATTTTACATTTTGCATCGCCATTTTGCATATTACATTGCAAATTGAATTTAACGTACTCGGTTACTAACGTAACCTTGGTTCCCTTAGATACGGGAACGAGTACTGCGTCGCTAGACGCTATGGGGAAAAACTCCTTTTTCTCCGAGGACTTTTTCAATCACGCAGTAATAAAAAACGAACCAATGGCTCGTCAGTGGTACTGCACGAGCCTATGGCGGCAAAGCCCGCCAGAGCCCGCCAGAAGGGGCGGGGTCATCTGGCTATATAAGCGGGCGCTTCGCCATAGGAAAACAGGCCAATTCGACTGAAGCGACGACCTGAGTCGTGCAGCTGCATGGCATGGCATAGTACGCAGTACTCGTTCCCGTATCTAAGGGAACCGAGGTTACGTTAGTAACCGAGTACGTTCCCTGTCGATACTACACTCGTACTGCGTCGCTAGACGCTATGGGGAACAAATACAATCCCGCCATGCCATGAAGAGAAACGACAACCATAAAACTGGCCTTGAGCAGTAAGGCTCAGAGGGACCAATTATGAGCAGGAAGCATCCTGCAGGAGGCATGAGGACCGAACTCTTCAGAGGTCAGTCCAGCCTAGAAATCGTTTCAACGGTCATAAGTACAGCCTCAGCACCAGGAATGGGGCCAAGAGCGTTCTTGGAGAATCAGGCAATGCCTGAGGGGACCGCTTTAAGACAGGTGTGTGCCATCTAAGCAGAGAGGAACCTAGCCTGTAAGGCCGGGACATCCAATCTATAGAACCTGGCAAATGTGGACGGCGAGGCCCAGCCGGCCGCCGCACAAATGTCTGCCATAGGCACACCACTAGACCACGCCCAAGAAGAGGCCACGCCTCTCGTGGAATGAGCTCTCACTCCAATGGGGCTCTGGAGGCCCAGGGAGGAGTATGCTAGTGCGATAGCGTCAGCTAACCATCAAGATATTCTGTGCTTTGTGACCGGAGACCCCTTGGTGCGGCCGCCAAAGCAGACAAAGAGTTGTTCCGTCTGTCTAAATGACGTGGAACGCTCGATGTACATTCTCAATGCCCTGACTGGGCAGAGAAGGTTGAGCTCTTGGTCCTCCTCAGAAGAGGGGAGCGCAGAGAGCGTAATAACCTGGGCTCTAAACGGAGTGTAGAGCGCCTTAGGGACATAGCCGTGTTTTGGTTTTAGGACGACCTTAGAGTCGTTAGGCCCAAACTCAAGACAGGCAGGGTTTACAGAGAGAGCCTGCAAGTCACCTACTCGCTTTACCGATGCTAGCGCTAGTAGCAGAGCGGTTTTAAGCGACAGTGTTTTTAAGCTTGCAAATTGTAGTGGCTCACAAGGAGGGCCCTTGAGGGCTCTCAGGACCGTGGGCAGGTCCCATGCAGGGACTGTGAGGGGTCGGGGCGGATTGAGCCTCCGAGATCCCCTCAGAAAACGGACAACTAGGTTGTTCCGGCCCACCTACTGTCCGGCTATAGGAGCGTGAGAAGCTGCTATAGCTGCCACGTAGACTTTGAGCGTGGAAGGGGCGCGGCCCTTATCCAACAGCTCCTGTAGATATGACAATATCACTGATATGTCACATGTTGTCGGGTCTTTACCGCGGGCTTGACACCAGGCGGAGAAAACCGACCATTTAGAGGCGTAGATGCGTCTCATGGACGGGGCTCTAGCCTGTTCAATGGTGCTCAGGACATTCTCGGGGAGATCTACAGAGTCCCATCGAGTGCCCATAGATGCAGGTCCCACAGCTTGGGCTGGGGGTGCCAGATCGTTCTGTTCGCCTGGGAGAGGAGGTCTCGCCTCAGGGGAATAGACCACAGAGCCGCTATTAGCAGCTGCGATAACTCTGGGATCCAAAGCTGGTTCTTCCAGAGTGGGGCCAATAGAAGCACCTTGTGCTTGCATTCCCTGATCCGCCTGATTACCTGAGGAATCAGAGCGATCGGGGGAAAAACGTAAAGAAGGAGGTTGGGCCATTTGTGGGCCAACGCGTCCTTGCTCTTCGAAAAATAAATCTGGCAGTGAGAGTTGTCTTTGGAGGCGAAGAGGTCGACCTCTGCCCTGCCAAAGATTCACCAGATTTCTTGAACCGTCTGTGGGTGGAGCATCCACTCCTCTGAGGGGACATTGTTCCGAGAGAGCATGTCTGCTCCTTGGTTCAGAATGCCGGGCACATGAGCTGCTCTCAGTGAACGCAAGTTGAGATGTGCCCATAGTAAGAGGCGCTCTGCCATCTCGAAAAGGCGTTTCGAGGTGAGCCCAGCCTGGCGATTTATGTACGACACCACCGTCATGCTGTCCGAGCGGACTAGCACGTGGTGACCTTTCAGGACTGGCAGGAAGAACTGAAGAGCTCGACATACTATTTCCATTTCGAGGCAGTTGATGTGCATCTGTCCTTCTGCGTTCGTCCAGGAGCCGAAGGTCGGTTTGCCGTTGCACAGAGCTCCCCAACCTGTGTAGGAAGCATCTGTTGTAACAACCTTCCTTCTGTAAACCAAACCCATTGTCACGCCTTGTTCGAACAATCGTAGGTTCCTCCAGGGGACCAGGGCTGACACGCAGGCCCGGTTCACCCTGACACGAATGCGTCCATGACGCCACGCATGAGGCGGAATTAGAGGTTTCAGCCAGTACTGAAGGGGTCTCATCTTGAGAAGGCCCAACCGAAGAACTGGCGATGCGGAGGCCATGAGGCCCAGCATTCTTTGAAACGATTTGAGTGGGTAGGAGGCTCCAATCTTGAAGGAAGCCGTGAACTGCCGTATGGCCAGAACGCGATCTGGCGCGACTTTCGCCTTCATGCGGGCGGAGTTGAAAACTGTCCCCAGGAAAGAAGTTCGTTGGCTGGGGGACAGGGAGCTCTTGGCTAAATTGATCCTGAGTCCCAAGTTCTCCAAGTGCCTGAGGAGGAGGGACCTGTGTGCTACCAGCTCTGCCTCTGACTGTGCCAGAATGAGCCAGTCGTCGAGGTAATTCAGGACATGGATTCCCATCTGTCTCAGAGGGGAGAGAGTCGTGTCTATGCACTTTCGTGCGGGGAGCTAGAGCCAGCCCGAAGGGCAGGACCGTGTATTGATAAGCCACACCCTTGAAGGCGAATTTCAAGAATCGTCTGTGGTGGGGGGCTATCTGGATGTGAAAATAAGCGTCTTTCAGATCCATCAAAAAGAACCAGTCCTCTGGGCGAATTTGCGAGAGGATCTGCTTCAATGTAGTCATTCTGAATGGCCGTCTCATGAGGGCGCGGTTCAGACGTCTGAGATCGAGGATGGGCCGGAGGCCGCCATCCTTTTTGGGGACGAGGAAATAACGGCTGTAGAAGCCTGATTCGCTCTGAGCTGGGGGAACTATTTCTATAGCTCCTTTCACCAGCAATTTCTCCACCTCGGCTCGCAGAACGTGAGCGTTGCTGCTTCGCACTAAGGTGTGGACCCTGCCGCTGTACCGCGGGGGTCCTCGAGCGAATTGAAGTGGATAACCTCTTTCTATAATCCCCAGAACCCACTGTGACACTCCGGGGATGGCCTGCCAGGCCTCGGCCCGTGTGGCAAGGGTGTTGGAATTAATTTGGGTGGAGAGTCGCCATGTGGGGACTCGACACACCTGTTAAGAGAAAATTATTCCTTTGAAAATGTTTGCGTTTTATTTTTCCTCACTATAGTAGTGATCAGCTGCGTGGGCGCTATATAAATGGGCCCAGTTCACAACAGTATGTACACAAACACATTGCCGTCGACACACTGAGCTAAACGGGGTGTTCAGAGGCGTGACAGAGGCCGTTTCGCGGCGCTAGACTCAATGCTTCCATCAGGAGAGCAGTTAACTCCCCCCTGGGCGGGGTCTAGAGTCTGAACCTGACAGAGATAATCATAATGACAGCCCTTTCTATCAATCTGCCTAAAAAGATCAAACCACTCATTAGAAGAGGGGTGCTGATGATCCTTGTGTGGTAACACCCTGGCAGATCAAAAACTGATGCACGCATCCCATCAGATCCGTTCGTAGCGGACGAGGGGAGGCAGGGCAAGACACAGACTGTCAGCTGTCAGATCAAAGCTGTATGGCGAGTGAAACACGGGGCTTTGGCCAGCGTAAATTCACTCAAGCTTGAACGCTCAAACCCGCGATTTGATAGTTCTTCTCCGAGGTAACTGGGAGGGGAGAAATACGAGAGCAGGGGAGGCGGGGCCAACTTCGTTGAAGTAGTACAACCGCGAGCGCAGCAAGGACAGCTTAATAGTGAAAATAGCGCGAGCAGATCAAAGAGCTGCGAGATGCGCTAATCCTTAGTGCAAACACACCGGCAGATCAAAGCGCTGTGTGCAGAGTGAAACAGGCGGGGCTATGCCAGCACGCAAAAATCACTCGAGCCTGCCCGCTCAGCCCCGCGATCTCTCAGTTTACAGAGAGTGAGAGCGGGGAAGGCGGGGCCAACCAGCGCAGTATTGTAAGATCTGTATAAATGGATTGTGCCACTCAGTGCGATGAGGAGCGCTGATCCTCGCGTGTTTAACACACTCCGGCAGATTAAAGTGAGCACGCGAGATAAACTGACGTGCAATCACTCAAGCCTGATCGCTCCGCTCCGCGAGTTAAGTGTTCCTTCCTCCGAGATGTCTGGGAGAAGAGGAACATGAAAGCGGGGAAGGCAGTGGCGCCTTATAGTGAGCGAATCAGGGGCGGCTTTCGACGAAAGCAGTCTGTTTGTGAGGGAGCAGCTTTAGCGACTCACACGCACACACAAAGCTGTCAAAGATAGCTTTCTACTCCGGTCCGCCCAAGAGGATATAGCCGCTCATGTAACGAGGGGCGGTGATTCTCACGTGTAAAAACACTGGCGGATCAGAGCGCTGCGGTAAGAGTGAGCACGCGGGCTCTAGAGCCGCCGTGGGATCACTCAAAACCGGTTATTTAGCCCCGTGGCCCTATCGTTTCATTCTCCGAGCTTGCTGAGAGAGAGGAAACGGAAGAGCGGAGCTGCCTTGCTAGAAGGCCAGCGAGTGGAGAAGAGCGAGACTCATACTCGACTGAGCATTCTGTCTCAATGAACGCGCAGTCTGTGTGGGCGTTGCCCACAGAGGCGAAGCGCTCACTGCCCTTCTGCATCGTGCAGAATTCCCTGCACGAGCCACACTCGCAGTGCGACATTTGCAACAACGTCGCTTGAAATTTGCTCTTTCAGAGAAATTTGATTTTAGACTCACCGGATGGCCGCAGGGGACGAGGCTGGCATCTGCACAGGTCGCTGGAGCGGCTCGAAGAGCAGGCAGAGCAGCGAGAGGGTGCAGAGTAAAAGGCAGCTTCTATCCGCAGCGAGGCGTTTCTACGGCGAGCGTCTTCCAGTCTCGAGTGTCAGCGAAGGGATGATCGTCGTCGCTGAAGGAGAATTGATCTGTTTTCCTATGGCGAAGCGCCCGCTTATATAGCCAAATGACCCCGCCCCTTCTGGCGGGCTCTGGCGGGCTTTGCCGCCATAGGCTCGTGCAGTACCACTGACGAGCCATTGGTTCATTTTTTATTACTGCACGAACCAATGGCCGTGCAGTCACACTGCGTGATTGAAAAAGTCTTCAGTCCTCGGAGAAAAAGGAGTTTTTCCCCATAGCGTCTAGAGACGCAGTACGAGTGTAGTATCGACAGGGAACTACGCATTTGCTTCCATAAACATCAGCTGGTAAATTAAAATCTGCGTTCTGGCGCTGAGCATGAGACAGACGCATGCTTACAGCACTGCGCATTATAACCAATCACACACAATTCTGTTGAGCTTATGAATGCAACAACCAATCAGAGGCATTCAGATGAGTCATCGCTGAAACAGTTTTGTTCAGCACAAACTCACTGACTAAATTCTGCTCTCTGGTGAATTCTCTCATTAGAAACGTCAAAGTGCAGATGTGCATGTGATGTAAGTGAGACATTAATTTCACAGTGTAAACAGCTTCAGTGATTATAATGAGAGGTTTTTGAGAGTGCTTCAACTCTGGTTAGACTGAAGTCGATGATAATATTCTTTGATAATGTAAATGTTCTTTGCTCTCTTTCTGTAAAATGAAGTTTTACAGAAGTAAAAGTAACTTAAAATGTTTTTATTAAATTCATGTTAAATACAGTAAGTCAGTCATATTAAAATATTTTATGACATGACACCCATATCTGTTACTTAAGTAAAAAGACAGGTTTTATGCATAGTTAATACACTAACATTAGGCTATACTTTGACAGTAATGTGTCAGGCTGGGGAGAAAGGTATTGTAATAAATCTAAATTATGTGAAAATAATGTGATTTTTGAACCATCAAGCATGAGAATATGTTCTAATACACCCCCAAAACAAAATCAAGACTTTGTAAAAGAGCATAATAGGACCACTTTAACTATATGATGTAAATATGAGACAAAAACTGAAACATGGGCGTTTTTTTCCCCGTATCTTGAAGGAAAATATCTTTAGGGACATTCTAACTACATTCTCTAGGCTCCTTCACGCAGTGAGTTGTTGCCCTGCCTCATATTTGTCATCAATCAACTGTATGAAATCTCATTTGACCCACGTGGGTCTGGGGCGGGGCAAGTGCATTAAATGTGTTAATAATTTGAACTTGTTATTTTTCACCAGTACACATACATTTATTATGTAAACAAAAACTGAATTAGATTAATCGCGATTAATCATTTGACAGCACTAATATATATATATATGTATATATAAATGCTGAGTGAAAATATATTCCTTGAAAGGGAATTTGTCAAGACTTTACCAGTTTGGGCAGATCTGATAGAAATGCATTCATAATCTAAAGAAAACCTAAAGCACATTCAAAGAGTATAAAATGAGCTGACTAAAACCATTCTTGACCCTATGACGTCTTACAGGTAATTTGGCAACAGGAAGAACCGTCACACAGTCATCAACCTATGGCTCCTGGTCTGCTGAACGAGCCATTGACTTCAATCCTGGTTTCAAACAACCGTCGTTATCATGTGCCGCAACCACTACTCAGACTAACCCATGGTGGAGGGTGGATCTGCGTTACATTTACAGAATAAGTAGAGTTGTCATCACAAACAGACTGGACTGCTGTCCAGAGCAAATAAACGGAGCAGAGATTCACATCGGAAACTCTCTGGAGAACAACGGCAACAACAATCCCATGTGAGACCCTCTTTCTGTGGCTTAATATCCATAAAGATCACTGAAAACACGTGAAGAAAGACTAGAAGTATAAATAATGGTTTCTCCGTCTCTCTTTAGATGTGCTGTGATTTCTAGCATTCCAGCTGGTGTTTCCTCCACCTACACATGTAACGATATGGAGGGTCGATACGTGAATCTGTTAATTCCTGGAGATTCAAAGAATCTTACTCTGTGTGAGGTGGAGGTCTATGGAGAAGGTGAGATCAAACAAGCAGATTTAGTGTTTTGGGAAACTATTAATGACTTTATTTTTTAAATATAAATTATTGATTGAAAATGTTAAGTTCAAGAGATGCATGCTTTCAACAGTCAATAATTCACTAAACCATGTCCATCCTTATTTAAAGTGAACCTGTATTTAATGTTATCTGGGTCTTTTTTGTTGTTTTTCATAGATTTGTCAGGATCATTACACAACTTATCATTGCATCCATTTAATCTTAAGAGATGCATTTGCACTAAATTGCTGTAGATACTTTACAATACTTTACTTTATTGTCTGTACAGAGCCCCTGGACAGAAATTCATATTTGACACTGGCATAAAAACATACAATAGACAAAACATGTATACTATCTATAGAACACATGGAACACACATTATCCTCATAAAAAAATAAATAAAAATATATATGGTCTGAGCGACCTAATGGTGGATGTGTCCACATTACCAAAACACTTGTCCAGAATTTTACCCAGCCTCATCGGACAAGTTATATAAGGCTCCAAATTCATCAAAAATGTGGATATTTCACAGTTGTTACAATCACAGAGGAAAAACACTGGATCATCTGCTGAGTTGTGCAGCACCTTGTTATAACTATCAGCAATGCCCTCTGTGGCAAGTGTGAAGTTTGGCCCAGGTACATAGACCAGGATAACAGTAATTTGTCCGAACTCTCTGGGCAAGTAATGTGGTCTAAATGAAAGAGACAATTCATAATCAGTTGAACAGTAGGTCCTATGTACCATTAAAGTTGTTGCCCAGCGGTCGCTGACAAACATACATAGTCCTCCTCTGATGGTTTTGGATGATTTCTGGCTATCGTGGTCCAGTCGAATGAACAAATATCCCTCGAGGCTTATATCGTCAGACTCTGTTAACCATGTTTCAATAATGCAGAGCAGATTCCTTCTCTTGTAATCTCAATGATATTTCATTAATGATGAGAGTTCAGGCATTTTGTTCTTGAGTGAACGAACATTAGTCAGAGTTACTGTGGGCAGGGGAAAGCGGCTGCAGTGTCGTTTGAGTCGATTCCGAATTCCTCCTCTAGAATCTCTTTTTTTTTTTTTTTTCTCCACGTTGTTTGTGGGGAATAAATAATTTTGATGGGAACATCACAAAGAGAATTCGGTGGGAGTTTAATTTTATATCAAAGACTCAGTAAATCATCACAGCTGTAAATAATCAGTCCGTTGGTTTTCAAACTTCCCGACTCCACTTCAGCTTCGAGTGTAAGATTTCTGCACATTTTAAACTCCAGATCCAGACCAAAATAAATTTAAAAAGCATATTTCCAAAAGTCTATATATAAAATAGCATAAAAACAAACAAACAAACTTAAACATTTACATTTTACATTTACATTGTTATGTAGCAGATACGCTTTTATCCAAAGCGACTTACAAATGAGGACTATAGAAAACCAACAAAATCAAAACCAACAAAAGAGCAATAATATGCAAGCGCTATGACCTTCATACAGTACACGTAGCAAGTGTTTTTTTTTTTTTTGTTTGTTTTTTTATAAAGAAAACAAGCAGATAATAAATACAAAGAAGACAGATAGATAAAACAGAATTAGAATAGAGTGCTAGATTTAGAGGTTCAAATAAAGATGGAAGAGATAAGGACTCAGCTGCTTGGATTGAGTTGGGCAGGTCATTCCACCAGGAGGGAACAGTAAATGAAAAAGTCTTTGAAAGTTATTTTGTGCCTCTTTTGGATGGTACAATGATGTGTTGTTCACTTGCAGAACGCAAGCTTCTAGAGGGCACATAGGTCTGAAGTAGTCAATTTAGGTAAAGGGGTGCAGACCCAGTGGTGGATTTGCAGGCAAACATTAATGCCTTAAATTTTATGTGAAACAGACACGAGCACACCATGTGTGGGTCAGCACTTGCGCATACGCCCCAAGCAATCGAATTTCATTGAAGTCACAATGCATTTTATGTTTTTATTTTCTTTTAGCATTTTTGTTTCTCTTCTGTCCATGTATGTCCACTCTCATGTGTCACTCTTGTAGGTCCTCTACTGAAGAAGACCCTTGTGAAGATGAAAATGAAGTCCAGTTCGAGTCTGTCTGAACTTGAAATGAGAGCCCAGCTCCTGTCACAGGTGAGAGAGGGAAACACACATAAATCTAAGTGCACTGATAGCAGTTTTAAGAGTTCTGCTTGTTTCAGCTTCAGTCTGCCCTGGCGGAACGAGGGTTTTCTGACATAACACTGCAATGGTCTCAACCGCCCAAAAAGGAAGTAATGCGGAAGGAAGCTGCACCAGGTGAGTGTGTTCATACACATACTGGAAAAACCTGAACAGAATGTTGACTTACGTAAAAATCTAATTATTAAAATATATCTGCATATATTACAAATTAAATGGAAGATTGTTTTATGATGTAATGAACTTTTATTTACAGCTCAATGTGCTGTAAGAAAGAGATGATGATGGTGATGATGATGATGATGATGACGATGATGGGGAAACCTAAACTTCGGATCGGAACATCTTTCAGAAAATCTTATGTTCTTCACTTACCTGCTGGAATATTCTCCATCACTCAGTGTTGATCACAATAAAGTTGTATGTGAAAATTTAAACTACTGATTCCTGAAACTGAATTTTGAAATATGCAAACTTATTTGTGTTATAAGAGGCAAAATTATGAAAATGACTCCTCATGAAACCAAACATCAGGAACTCACAAAACAGATGTAGTGCGACGAAACAATAAACTTTCTTGTTTGGCGCATGCACACTTAAATGGTTGGTCGGGCTCCGTGCTTGTGTTGTTTTTTAAAACTGTTTAGCTTTTCTCTTTTTATTGAATTTTTTTTATGAGACTTTTTAAAAAAAAGGACCACAGAAGTGTTCAAGGAGTGAATTTATTTCCTTATAAAATTTATTCTGAGGCCAAAACTCAGGAACTCTCGCAAAGACAGATGCCATGCAATAAAACCATAAAACTAATCTGGAGAGGAGATCTCCAAAGAGAACAAACAATATCACCCCGACCAAATTTATCTCCTTGATCATCTACCCCCCAACCCCCTCCTCCTCTCCTCTCTCTGCCTCTCCTCCCTCACTCTTCTTCCCCAAAAAGCAAGAATATCCATTTGCTACAAATGTTATATCTTGTCAATGTTTTTCTTTCCCTTTCATGTTTGGTATAATTTTAAAGGTCTCTGTGCGATTGGTAAATTGTTAGTCACCTATATTATGAGAAATATTGAAAACTTAAGTGAATTCTGTACTTCTGTATATTCGATCTCCTTTCAATATCTGATAAAAATTTCTCCACACAAGGTGTGACCATTTGGGGCTCGAGAACAGCTCCTACAGAGATTTCTCTGAAGGGAACGAGAGCTGCGTCCGGAGACGCTATGGGAACGCCTTCAGCGTCATTCCGCTCTGAATATCGTATGTAATCAGTCCAATAGAAGGGCGAAGCGTCACGGGCGGAGTGGCGTCACGACCAGGAAGTATATAAGCACGTGAGGCGGCGCCTTCATGTCATGAAGCAAGCGCTGGCAGGGATGCCGTAAGTATGGCTGCGAGACGCAGCTCTCGTTCCCTTCAGGGAACCTGGGTTACATACGTAACCTCGGTCGTTCCCTTCCAGGAACGTCGAGCTGCGTCCGGAGACGCTATGGGAACGCTATACCAACGCCTCCATACTGACAAGTCCCTGTCTGTGTCAGGACAAAAGGACAGAGGAGCCTGGAGTGGCTCGGACATCAAGGTTGTAAAACCTCGCAAAGGTCAGGGGCGTGGACCATCCAGCAGCGTCGCAGATGTCCTGTATTGGGACACCTGCCCAAAGGGCCTTTGAGGCCGCCATACCTCTAGTTGAGTGCGCTCTGACTCCCAACGGATGGGCAAGCCCAGAGGCCTCGTAAGCAAGATTAACAGCATCAACAATCCACCTACTAAGAGTGGGCTTCGTAGCAGGAAGACCCCTCTTAGGCGGACCATAGCATACCAGCAACTGGTCCGACTTTCTCCACAGGGCAGCTCTGTGGATGAACACAGTGGTGATTCTCCTGGTCGGGCTCCCTGAAGGGAGGAGGACAGAAGGCCTGCAGTACGACCGGCTGTGGTACGACTGTCGGGACTTTAGGAAGATACCCCGGACGGGGGTAGAGAAATACTTTCTCCATGCCAGGCGCCGGCCTGAAGGTCACCCACCCTCCTCAGAGAGGTGATGGCCAACAGGAAGACAGTCTTAATAGTGAGGAGTCTATCAGTTATCTCCTCAAGAGGCTCGAACGGCACCCTACTCAGAGCCTCTAATACCACAGCCAAGTCCCACGCACGTAGGGACTCGTGGTCGCACCGGGGCCTCAGCCTCAGCGCACCGTGGAGGAAACGTATAACCAGGGGTTGTCTGCCCACTGACTGGCCATCGATAAGGGCGTGGTATGACAAAATAGCTGCCACGTAGACCTTAATCGTGGAGTGGGTTAACCCTGCGGAGAACCGGGCCTGCAGGAACTCCAGCACTGTACCAACTGGGCAGTTAACTGGGTCAAATTGGCAGTCTCCGCACCAGGAAGTGAAGAGTTTCCACTTCAGGGCATACAGTTTCCTCGTAGAGGGAGCTCTGGATTGAAGGAGGGTCTCAACAACCTCAGTTGACAGACCGGAAGCTACGAGTTGCGCCCCCTCAGAGGCCATACCCACAGCTTCCATAGCTCCGCGCGGGGGTGCACGATGGTGCCCCCTGCCTGTGAGAGGAGATCTCTTCTGACAGGCACCGGCCACGGGGTGCCGTCGAGAAGAGCAATCAGGTCCGAAAACCATACTCGGCCCGGCCAGAACGGCGCTACTAGCAGTAGACTGACCGTGTCCCGGCGCACTCTCTCTAGAACTGCCGGGAGCAGAGCGATCGGGGGGAAGGCGTACAGACGCAGCCTCGGCCACGTCTGTACCATAACATCCAGACCCAGCGGGGCTGGCGGAGCTAGAGAGAACCAGAGGGGACATTGCGCTGACTCTCGAGTGGCGAAGAGGTCCACCTGTGCCTGGCCAAAGACCTTCCAGATCTGCTTCACCACCTCTGGGTGAAGCACCAATTCCCCGGGCCTCAGCCCCTGCCTCGACAGAACGTCTGCTCCCACATTGAGATGCCCAGGGATGTGTATAGCTCTCAAGGATAGGAGCTTGCCCTTGGCCCACACCAGGATCTGGCGCGCCAGCTTGTACAAGGGGCGCGACCTCAGACCTCCTTGGTGATTGATATAAGAGACTACTGCCGTGCTGACGGTGCGCACCAGCACATGGCGGTCTCTTAGGTCCGGGAGGAAGTGCTTGAGTGCACGGAACACAGCTAGGATCTCTAGCTGGTTGATATGCCACGACTGGTGGCGTCGACTCCACAGACTACGAGCAGGGTGGCCACTCATGACCGCACCCCAACCGGTGAGGGATGCGTCCGTCGCTAGCGAGACGTGGCGACACGGAGCTCCCAGCACCGGGCCCTGAACCAAGAACTGAGGGTCCCTCCACATGTCTAAGGCACAGAAACCACGGTGTGATACTTTGACAGCGCGGAGCAAGTCTCCCCTCAAGGAGACCCCTCTGTTCTTGAGCCACCACTGTAGGGGCCTCATGTACAGCAGGCCAGAAGGAATCACGCTGGACGCTGCTGCCATAAGCCCTAGCAGCCTCTGAAACTGCTTGACAGTGAATGGCTGGCCTTGACGCACTCTCTTGACTGCCGTGAGAATCGACTCGATTCGAGCAGGGGTCAAACGCGCCTGCATCGTGGTCGAATCCCACCCTACGCCTAGATAAGTGGTTCTCTGAGCTGGAGAAAGCACACTTTTCTTGGCGTTGAGTCTCAACCCCAACTCTTTCATGTGGGCGAGAACGACATCTCGATGCCGAACCGCCAACTGCTCTGACTGAGCGAGAATCAACCAATTGTCGATGTAATTGAGTATGCGGATGCCCTGCAGTCGCAACGGGACCAGTGCCGCATCCACACACTTGGTGAAAGTGCGGGATGAGAGTGCTAGGCCGAAAGGAAGAACCCGATACTGATACGCTTTGACCCCGAAAGCGAACCTCAGGAACTTCCTGTGAGAGGGAAGGATGGACATATGGAAATAGGCATCTTTGAGATCTATCGAGACAAACCAGTCCTCGGACCTGATCTGCGATACAATCTGCCTGACTGTAAGCATCTTTAACTTCAGCTTTCTGACTGAGCGGTTCAGAGCTCGCAGATCCAATATGGGCCTCAGCCCCCCATCCTTCTTTGGAACAATGAAGTATCGGCTGTAGAAGCCGGCGCGAGTCTCGTGAGGAGGAACCAACTCGATGGCTTCCTTCCTTACTAAATTCTCGACTTCTTGTTCCAGAACCAGAGCCTGCTCGGGGCGGACCGTAGTCACGCAAACCCCGTTGAACGGCGGAGGTGGCCCATCGAACTGGATGGAATAACCATGCTCTACCGTCCGCAGAACCCAAAGAGACACGTCTGGCAGCCGCTGCCAAGCCGCTAGATGATCTACTAAGGGAATCAGTCTCTCGAGACTGACCTCTGGTGTCAGAGATATCGCCAGACCACTGTCTTGCTGCGGCTCTCCGGAGGAAGACGCGGTCTCTGGCACTTGAGGCGAGTTTCTCAGACCCGCAGTCACAACCGGCGGGGGACTCTGAGAACAGCATTCGCTGGGACCTACTGTGCCCTGGAACTGCAGGGTTGACAGACAGATCCCCAGAGGGCACCGAGGGGAGACGGTCACCGGGTACCGCGGTGTAAGCCGCTCCACCCCAGTAGGGGCCGCCCTCCAAAGTCCTGGAGCACGCCCATCAGGACTTGTGTGCCGAGGACCTCCTAGCCGTAAGGGTATCCCGAAGATCAGCCTTCGGCTTAGAGGCACTCGGCTCCGCCGCGGGGGAGCACGAATGGCCACGCTCTGCTTCTGCGCAGCCCGGTACGAGGAGCTGGTATGCGGCGGGGACTGCTCCCGCCCAGCAGTCCCCCGAGTTAGAGATCGGCGAGGGAGGAACCGCTGAAACGCCTCCGCCTGCTTGCGAGCCTCCTGAAATCTGTCGACGACCAAGCTGACTGCGTCGCCGAACAGACCAGAAGGCTGAAGCGGGGCGTCCATGAGGCAGAGCCTGTCTTTCACCTGAATCTCAGACAGGTTCAGCCACAGGTGCCTCTCCGTTGCCACCATAGCTGCCATCGAGCGGCCGATGGCACTGGTCGACTCCTTGGTGGCGCGGAGGGCAAGATCAGCGGTCTTACTCAACTCAGAAATATTTACTCAACTAAAATTAAAAGTAATAGTCCGTATAGTTACTTGAGTAGGAGTAAAAAAGTATCAGATAACAAAACTACTCAAGTAGTTAGTTACTAGTTACTTTAGATCATATACTGAATATAGTCTATTTTTATTTAGATATATAGATATTTAGATACAATTTATACATACATATACATATATATGTACACACACACACACACATATCTATCTATATATATATATATATATATATATATATATATATATATATATATATACAGTATATACATACACACACTGCCGTTCAAAATACTTTTAATGTATATTTAATGTATTTATTTCAGTGATGCAAATCAGAATTTGTATCAGCCTGGTTTATTATCAATGCTGCTCTTTTTTTAGCTTTCTATTCATGAAAGAATCCTGAACAAAATGTCACAGGTTCCAAAAAATATTAAGCAGCAAAACTGTTCCCTGTTGAAAAAACCGACATATGCTGGTAAGGTATGTTTTGAAGCATGGGAGCTGATTTAAGATGGTCCTTAACTGGTTTAAGCTGGTCATGTGCTGGTCCGACCAGCGTAAGACCAGCACATGGCCAGCTAAGGCCCGTCTTAAACCAGCAAAGGACCAGAATAAACCAGCATCCATGCTTCAAAACATACCTAACCAGCATATGCTGGTCTTTTTCAACAAAAGTGGTAATAAATCAATATATTTGATTGATTTCTGAAGGATCATATGACTCTGAAAACTGGAGTAACAGCTCATAAAAATTCTGATTTGCATCACTGAATTAAATTAAATTATATTTTAAAGTTTAATTATGTATTATAAATGTATATATGTATATAACCTCTGAGACGGAGAAGAGTGAAAACTCCTCACATGACCGCTACAGAACATCTGAACTTCAATTGATTTTATTATGTAAGAGTTCATTCTAAATAATTATCTGAGCTTTAAGGCATACTATTATTTGTTTATGACGCTGATGTTGCGTGGCAGCTTTTGCATCTTATAAGTCACCTACCTAATTGCTTAAACATGGCGACAAGCCACGAATCAGATACGTTTCAAAAGTACATGCCTGGAGCTGAAAAAAGGAGTAACAAAAAGAAAATACAAGAATCAAAGGCATCTTTAGAAGGCTCATTGGATCAATATATTAGACAATGTGTGGAAACAAGGACTGAGG
This sequence comes from Barbus barbus, assembly GCF_936440315.1. Taxonomy (NCBI): domain Eukaryota; kingdom Metazoa; phylum Chordata; class Actinopteri; order Cypriniformes; family Cyprinidae; genus Barbus; species Barbus barbus. Next base: position 3,725,437 of record NC_136730.1, read on the forward strand.
AGTGCTAAGCGAGAGAACAAGACAGAGATGGAGAGCGGGAAAAAGAACAGGAAGATGGACATGCAGAAGCAGGTGACGTTATCACTCCTGATGCGGAAAAAAAAATGGCCTTGGTAGTGCTGCTGGTACGAGGTCAGACATTGAGTCAGCTTCAGTCACATGCATTGAAAAAACTGGAAGATATCACTGACCCTGCTAATTGACCAGAAAATCTTGCCAGCAAGATGATAGACATGCTAGTGGAAAAGAGGGCCTCTCTAGCGAAGCGCACATCTTTCCTAGAAATAACGAACATATTTAACATATTTCAGGAGTTCTACTGTAGGAAACTACCGAATGGAGAAAGCGTATAAATAAATTGCCTGGTTTATGCTTTTGCTGCAAATTGTTCGGTTCAAAAACCACAACCAAACGGGCAAAAATGTCATTAATGACTGGAGGCACTTAGCTGTAAAATTAAAAGTGCACGAATCATCCAATGATCACACAATTAACGTAACAAAATGTTTACAGGGAAGTAAGACTATTGACAATCTGGCTCAACATGAGATTAATCGAGAGAGAGCACACTGGCAGGCTGTGCTGACTCATATTCTAGCTTCTGTGCAGTATTTATCACAGAAAAATCTAGCATTATCCATGAAGTCAAGACCTCTAAATACTTTGCTCTAATTCTAGACTGCACACAGACATGAGTCACCAAGAACAAATGTCCCTTGTACTTTGATTTCTAAATATGACTTCGCAGGAAGTAAGCATCAGGGAACATTTTCTTGACTTCATACAGACTACAGATCAGACAGGACAAGGACTATCAGACTCTCTCCTGGCATCCATCAATAGAACGGGCCTCCTTATCAGCGACTGTCGTGGGCAAGGATATGACAACGGGGCTAATATGAAAGGACAGAATGAAAGTGTTCAAGCGCATATCCTCCGTCTCAATCCCCATGCGTTTTTTCACCCCCTGTGGTTGTCACAGCCTGAATTTAGTTTTAGGCGACATGGCAAAATCTTGTCCTAAAGCAATGACATTTTTCAGAGTGGTACAACGAATTGACACACTCTTCGCATCTTCGACAAAACAATGGCAGATACTAAAGATGCATTCATCCATTACTCCTAAACCTTTATCCAACACCCGGTGGGAATGTTGGATAGAGAGTGTTAAAGTAATTTACTACAAGTAGTCAAATCAGGGATGCTTTACAGGAGAGTCCAAAAGTTCAAACCGAAGTTGAATCTCTTGTAAATTATGAGTTACAAAACTTTTCATTAATTTTCGCAATGGTCATTTGGTATGACATACTGTTTGCTGTAAACTCAGTGAGTAAACATCTGCAATCAAAAGATATACAACTGGACGTAGCCCTCACACCTGTTAAGGGATTAATTGATTTCCTTCAAAAATTCAGGAGCAACAGGATTTACGTCTGCAAAAGTAACAGCGAGCGAGATTGCTTTGGAATTAGAGATTGAGCCAAAATTCAGTTAAAAATTCAGAGTTAAGCGCGACAAACGAAAGGCAAAGGACACTGATATTTTGGTTCAGTGTTTTCGCCATATTGTTTTCGCCATGTGTTTCGATTGTATCGGTTGCTTCAGTCTGTTCCTCTCTGTTGTGCTGCTGAGAGGTTTGCAATTGTAGCTCTATTTTTATTTTATATGTACCATACTTTCACTCTCTGTTGTTTAAAGTGATAATATATAACTTAATTCCCACCATATTTCTGGTATTATCTATGAAACTAATCTAACTCATTTGATCGTTCGCTTTTAAAACCGCGAGTGCAGCACGTTAGCATTCGTTAGCCGGTTAGCTTGTTACTCGTGCTTCCATTCGCATTTCTATTCGCGCCTATTATTGTTTTCATTTCTCTCTCGCTCCGTTTTTCCCGAGTTCATCAAACAACAGTGGTAAGTGGTAAGTTAAATTGGTATCATTCATCAATCACGGTGAGTAATGGCTTCTTCTCCTGCTATTGTGGTTTGCACTGCTTGCCACATGTATAGATTATCTCTCTCTGTCGGCGACAAGGGATTAACGTGATAGGGAAATAGTTAAACTGACAGAGAAGATTTTAGAACAAGAGACACGCATCAAAACTTTAGTTGAGGATAGTAAGAATATGAGGGCTGTAGATACTGCTTTGGATGCGACTAGCTCAGGGAGTCCAGTACATTGTTCGGTTCCGGAAGAGCCCATGCAGCAGGGCAGCTGGGTGACTGTAAGGCGGCCTAGTCGCGGGTCAAAACACCGCTCTTCCGTTCCAATCAGAACATCAAACAGGTTCTCCCCACTCAGTGACGCACCCACTGAGAAACCTGATGAAAGTGCTCTAGTTATTGGATATTCTATTATACGGAATGTGAAAATAGAGACACCAGCCACCATAGTCCAATGTTTACCGGGAGCCAGAGCGCCTGACATCTTGGAAAATTTAAAAGTGCTGGGTAATGCTAAACATAAATTCAGTAAGATTGTTATCCACATCGGCGCTAATGATGTTCGACTTCGCCAGTCGGAGATCGCTAAAAATAATGTTAAAGAGGCGTGTGAACAAGTATAATGTCAGACACTGTAATATGCTCTGGGCCGCTCCCTGCTTACCGGGGTGACGAGATTTGTAGCAGGCTGCTTTCACTCAATGGCTGGATGTCTAAGTGGTGCCTGCAGAATAACATAGACTTTATAGACAATTGGAAGAGTTTTTGGGGCAGACCTGACCTGTTGAAAAGAGATGGTCTTCATCCCTCCTGGGGTGGTGCCGCTCTTCTCTCTAGAAATATGGCACATAGTCTTAGAGTTTGTACTTGACTAACTGGGGCCCAAGTCAGGAAGCAGACAGACTGGCTAAACTGACCGTCTGCTAGCCGCCTCACGTCACAGAAGTCAGGTAATTCTCAGCACATAGAGACTCCTTCTCCTAGATATCACACTATAGAGACTGTGTTTGATCCCCAAACTATAAAATACAGAAAACGTCCAAACCAAATTAAGAGTGACAATTTAATTGACGTTCAACAAACAAAACATGTTTACAATACAGAGAAACAATTGATAAAACTTGTCTACAAAAGCACTTTTTGTAAATGACTTGATCAATGATCATAACCTAGATTTGCTCTGTTTGACAGAAACATGGCTAAAACTAGATGAATACATTATTTTAATGAGTCTACCCCTCAAGATTACTGCTATAAAAATTAACCACGTCCAAAAGGTAAAGGGGTAGGGGTTGCTACAATTTATAGCAATATTCTCAGTATTTCTCAGAGGGCAGGCTTTAAGTATAACTCGTTTTAAGTTATGGTGCTGTGTATAACATTATCAAGAGAAACACGTGTAAATACCCCTATGATGTTTGTACTGGCTACTGTATACAGGTCACCAGGGCACCATACAGACTTTATTAAAGAATTTGCTGATTTTCTATCTGAGTTAGTACTGGCTGCAGCTAAAGTCTTAATTGTTGGCAATTTTAATATCCATGTCGATAACGAAAAACATGCATTAGGATCAGCATTCATAGACACTCTGAACTCTATTGGGGTTAGACAAGATGTTTCAGGACCTACTCATTGTCAAAATCATACTCTAGATCATAATATAGTCTTTTGTAAACTCCATATTGTTACATGTTTGCCCTTCTAGTTTCCTGTTTATCCTTATTTGGTTTTGTTCCGGTTCTTGTCATTAGTTAATCATTGTTTATTATCCCCACCTGTTTTGTATTAATCATCTCATTTACTCCTTTGTTCCCTGTTCTTTATAAGCATTCAGTTTCATTGCAGTCTTTGTCTGATCACTGTTGCGTTTAAGTGTGTACCTTCTGATATTATGAGTTTTCTATTAAATGTAACTTCCTACGGAAATCTCCTGTTGTCTCCTGCACCTTCCTGCCTTGACACACTGTTACAGATGATCGGACCCATACAGAAGATGAGGCTAAAATTAGTCCCCCGTAACATGTGCCCATGCAAAACATGCTTGCCGCCGTTCGTGGCCACCAAAAGTACGCGCTTCCAGAGCACCCCAAGAGTCTGCTGCGCCTTCCTGCTTTGACACACCGTTACACATATAGCTAAAACTGTAAATTCTACTCCTTGTTACAAGTATGGTAGAACCATCACTTCTACCACAAAAGACTGCTTTGAAAGTAATCTTCCTGATTTATCTCAGTTCCTCAGCATATCCAACAGCTCAGAAAAACTTGATGATTTAACAGAAACTATGGACTCTCTCTTTAGATATATATAAATTGTATCTATCACTTTAGATACAGTCGTTCCTTTATGCTTAAGGAAGATCAAAGAAAACAGTCAGACTCTGTGGTATAATGAGCACACTCGCACCCTAAAGAGAGCAGCCTGGAAAATGGAGCGCAGATGGAGGAAAACAAAACTAGATGTATTTCGTATAGTTTGGCGGGAAAGTACCCTGTCCTACAGAAAAACATTAAAAACTGCTAGATCTGATTACTTTTCGTCTCTTCTAGAAGAAAACAAACATAACCCTCGGTATTTATTCAATACAGTCACTAAATTAACGAAAAATAAAGCATTGGCATTTCCCAAGAGCACAGCAGTAATGATTTATGAACTACTTTACTTTCAAGATCGATACTATCAGAGATAAAGTTGTAACCATGCAGCCATCAGATATATAGATCCCCCGAGGAACAATTCCACTCATTCTCTATTATAGGAGAGGAATAATTGTATAAACTTGTTAAATCATCTAAACCAACAACATGTATGTTAGACCCTTTTCCATCTAAACTACTAAACGAGCTATTTCCAGAAGTCATAGAAGTCATAGGGGGAAGTCGTGGCCTAATGGTTAGAGAGTCGGACTCGTAATCGAAAGGTTGCGGGTTCGAGTCCCCGGCCAGCAGGGATTGTAGGTGGGGGGGAGTGAATGTACAGCGCTCTCTCCACCCTCAATACCACGACTGAGGTGCCCTTGAGCAAGGCACCGAACCCCCAATTGCTCCCCGGGCGCCGCAGCATGGCTGCCCACTGCTCTGTGTGTGTGTGTGTGTGTGTGTGTGTGTGTGTGTGCATTTGTTCACTACTCACTGCTGTGTGTGTGCACTTGGATGGGTTAAACGCAGAGCACCAATTTCGAGTATGGGTCACCATACTTGACAATACGTCACAAAGTTACTTTTTTTACTTTAGATCCTCTTTTGCCTATTATTAATTCGTCATTGTCATTAGGATATGTCCCCAAAACCTTCAAATTGGCTGTTATTAAACCTCTCATAAAAAAAAACACAACTTGACCCCAAGGATCTAGTTAATTACAGACCGATCTCAAATCTCCCTTTTCTGTCAAAGATACTAGAGTATCCTCACAATTATATTCCTTCTTAGAAAAAAATGGATTCTGTGAGGAATTCCAGTCAGGATTTAGATCGTATCATAGTACTGAGACTACTCTCATTAGAGTTATCAATGACCTGCTCTTATCATCTGATCGTGGTTGTATCTCTTTATTAGTTCTACTGGATCTTAGAAGCCTGCATCTCTGATGGTATGGAGTTGCATGAGTGTGTGTGGCATGGGCAGCTTACACATCTGGAAAGGCACCATCAGTGCTGAAAGGTATATCCAAGTTCTAGAACAACATATGCTCCCATCCAGATGTTGTCTCTTTCAGGGAAGACCTTGCATTTTCCAACATGACAATGCCAGACCACATACTGCATCAATTACAACATCATGGCTGCGTAGGAGGAGGATAAACTGAAATGGCCAGCCTGCAGTCCAGATCTTTCACCCATAGAAAACATTTGGCGCATCATAAAGAAGAAGATGCGACAAAGAAGACCTAAGACAGTTGAGCAACTAGAAGCCTGTATTAGACAAGAATGGGACAACATTCCTATTCCTAAACTTGAGCAACTTGTCTCCTCAGTCCCCAGACGTTTGCAGACTGTTATAAAAAGAAGAGGGGATGCCACACAGTGGTAAACATGGCCTTGTACCAACTTTTTTGAGATGTGTTGATGCCATGAAATTTAAAATAAACTTATTTTTCCCTTAAAATGATACATTTTCTCAGTTTAAACATTTTATATGTCATCTATGTTGTATTCTGAATAAAATATTGACATTTGAAACTTCCACATCATTGCATTCTGTTTTTATTCACAATTTGTTCAGTGTCCCAACTTTTTTGGAATCGGGTTTGTAAAAAAAACTGGATGACGAGTAACTTCTTACTGCTAAATTCTGAAAAAAACAGGTGTTAATTATCACACCTAAAAACCCCACATTTAATAACCTAGAACACTATCTAACACTTGACGGCTGCTCTGTCAATTCTTCTTCATCAATTAGGAACCTTGGTGTGCTGTTTGATAGCAATATTTTATTTGAAAACCATGTTTCTAGCATCTATAAAACTGCATTTTTACATCTCAAAAACATATCTAAATTGCGACATATGCTCTCAACATCAAATGCATAAATGCTAATTCATGCATTTATGACCTCAAGGTTAGACTATTGTAATACTTTATTGGGTGGTTGTTCTGCACGCTTGATCAACAAACTACAGCTGGTCCTAAATGCAGCAGCTAGAGTCCTTACTAGAACCAGGAAGTATGACCATATTAGACCGGTTCTGTCAACACTGCATTGGCTCCCCATCAAACATCGTATAGATTTTAAAATCTTGTTAATTATTTATAAAGCCCTGAATGGCTTAGCTCCTCAGTACTTGAGCGAGCTCTTATCACATCAAAGACACACACTGTCAGTTTAAATCTAGATTAAAGAAACATTTCTTTAACCTGTTAACCTTCGCCCCCCATTTTGGGCCTCACAGGTGAATATAACCTACCTAAATTAAAACGGTAACAGATCCTGACAAAGTGTGCTACACAAACAAAGTATCTTTGGAAAGAAGACACTCTGGGCTTTACTATCCACCATCCAGAGATGATAATGCTCAAATAGATAAAAAGTTATAGACACTGACGTGCCTTGAAAAATATTTTTCCACACTGAATGTTTTTTTTATTTCATATACAAATACATGAAATAAGTCCTGGAGCAATCCAGAAAAGTAATGGATTGAAAGCCACATGTCTCATGAGTTTACATTTCACATTTGAAGAAGATACCATGAACAATGAGATTCCTGCAATATTTTTTCCTGAAACTTTTTATAGTCCCCCCACCCCCATGTTTGAGGAAAAATAACCATCAAATGGATTGCAGAATTATACAAACTATTTTAGTCATTATACATATTCCTGCATAGTTGTTCAATTATAAAATGATAGACAGAATTATAGACATCATATAAGTGATTTATTTGAGCTCTAAAAAATACAAAAATAATTATTTGAGTAATAAAAAAGAAAAAAAAAAAAAAAGAAACAAATGCTTTGTATATAGTATGTATACTGAAGTATTCTGATTACCAGACATAAACTGATATTGGCAGACATGGTCATAAAGTCAGTAATCACACGCTGATGTGCGTCCATACGTATGATAATCATGCAGATACGGCCAGACGCAGACGCTGTTTTTGAGCGTAATTTATTCCATAACTGACGCGAACAATAACTCTCCCGAAGAAATGAAATGTAAACAAAGGAATATGCATCCTTATTACAACGTTATTGTTTTGCTGGACTAAAAGTGCTCGCTGGGATGTTGTTCTGTGGACCCTTACCTCTCTACCTAAACTGAGATTTCAGCAGTGGACGTGTTTGTGGCTCGTTATTACAATGAATCTGGTACGTACTGCTTTTTTATTCTGCATGTTTTGATGTGTACTGCTTACACAAATGTAGCAAATACATTCCTTATAAGCTTTCCATCGAAAAACAGCGATCTGTCTTCGATGCTTGAGGCTTAGACCTTCAGAATGATATATAGTTTGTCAAGATTAATGATATTCTTTCATGTTAAATTTCATGCGCCGTCGCTCTGGTAAATGTTAACAGGTTAACCTGGCTTACACATAACACACTCCTACACATCTATTATTCAAATCCATTAAAGGATTGTTAGGCTGCATTAATTAGATCACCTGGAACTGGGAACACTCCTCATAACACACGATGTACTCGTTACATCGTAAGAAGAATGGCTTCGGTTTCTCAGTCCGTGTCCGGATCAGATGGTGGATCGGCGCCGGGAGATGATGTCTGCGGCTTGATCATCGGCGGAGGCCGGATACCTGGATTAGCCCGGGGACATATCCCCAGTGAAGACCTCGACTAAAAATACAATAAAACTAAAAATAAAACAAAATAACTAAAAATATAATAAAATAACTATATAATACTATTATTGTTAGAAATGGCAAGAATATTAAAATAGAAATATAATACATTTATACATTTAAAATTTTAATTAAATGAAAAATTAAACAATAAATAAATAATAATATCCTGGCCAGAGGAGAACTGGCCCCCTGACTGAGCCGATTTTCTCCCAAGGTTTTTTTCTCCATTCTGTCACAGAGGGAGTTTTGGTTCCTTGTCGCTGTCACCTCTGGCTTGCTCAATTGGGGACACTTAATTTCTAGCGATTATTGTCAATTTGATTTCATAGATACTATTTAAACTAAACTGAGCTAGACAATGACATCCCTAAATTCAATAATGAAATGCCTTTAACTGAAAATTGTGTGTTTAATCTTACTATTTTACATTACTGACACTCTATTCTCCAATTTGATACTGTTAAGTGCTTTGACACCATTTATATTGTTAAAAGCGCTATATGGTGACTTGAGTTGACTTGACAGAGAAGAAGTTTGAAATAGATTACTTTTTAGTAATAATCGACAAAGCCCTGGTGTCTTTAAATTCACGATTTCAACAAATGCAGGATTTCCAAGATAAGTTTTTTTTTAATATGGCAATATTGGATGTAATGGCAGGTGAAGAAATGAAAGATCACTGCATGAAACTCTTGATGATGGCTGTAATCTCTTTTCCGAGCTGAAAGAGATGAGAGAGATGATGCCTCAGGGAACCAACACGGCACTTGAGGCCATTCAGGTTATAAAGTTTGTTGAGGGCACGTTCCCTAACGCCGAAGTTGTATATCGAATTTTATTGACCATCCCAGTGACAGTAGCTTCAGGGGAATGAAGCTTTTCAAAACTTAAATTATTTAAGAACTATCTACGGACAACTATGCCACAGGAGAGATTGTGTGGACTGGCAATGTTATCAATTGAAAGAGCTGTTACTTCTGACCTGGACTATGGAAATTTGATAACGAGTTTGCTGCAAGGAAGGCCAGAAATATTCTACTTAAGCGTGATCGGCAAGTTATTCTTTAAAAGCCTATGATAAATCGAATACTAGCATTCCGTGAAGAGATTTGTAATTCTGTAATTATTGGTGTTCTCTGTTGTTATTATTATTATTATTATTAGACTATTATTATTAAAGTCGTGAAAAAGTCGTGACGTATTGTCAAGTATGGTGACCCATACTCAAAATTGGTGCTCTGCGTTTAACCCATCCAAGTGCACACACACAGCAGTGAGTAGTGAACAAATGCACACACACATACACACACACACCGTGAACACACACCCGGAGCAGTAGGCCGCATTTATGCTGCTGCGCCCGGGGAGCAGTTGGGGGTTCGGTGCCTTGCTCAAGGGCACCTCAGTCGTGGTATTGAGAGTGGAGAGAGCACTGGACATTCACTCCCCCCAACTACAATCCCTGCCGGCCCGAGACTCAAACCCACAACCTTGGATTACGATCGATTACGAGTCCGACTCTCTAACCATTAGGCCACGACTTCTGAATTATTGTGTTTTTGTTTGTGCACTTTGGGCTACTTTTGCCGTGAAATTATTATTATTTTTTTTCCATTGGTATGGTTAGCGCTGTTTGTCTCCGTGGAAAGAATGGGGAGCTGCTTATTTTTTCTTGTTCTTCATGAATACAAGTGAGAACATGCATTCTCAGACATAAAAAACAAATGTGCAATTGTTGTTGATTAGTCCTCATTCTGTTCTCAAAATTGATTGCATGATGCTTTTACTTGCCGTCACAAACACTGCTGTCCGTTACCACGACAACTGCTTGCGTTTGTGATGAAAGTGGTTTTCCTGGATGAAAAGTAGCCAGGTGACTAGATAACAAAAAAAACAAAAAACTAATTGAGTAAAATGTATTTTGCGCAGATGAATTCTGTTTGTGAATTTTATAAATGTTTCATTGTAGTAACACATACATGATTTGATATGAAGTTGACAGAATCGCCAGGTTAGGGCCCCGCATCTTCTAACTCTCACTGGGCCCCGCCCCCATGCTTGACCCCAGACATTCTAGATTAACGGCTGTAATGTTTGTAGAGATGCTGCATGATGAGGAAGATCAGGCAATTCTTCGTCCTGATTCAGAGTCTCAAATATCTGATACTGATGACTTAGACTATGTGTCACAGGGTCAATCTGGAGTTGTGGGTGTAAATCCAGCTCTCCTAGATGAAGAAGACTCTGTGATGACATTGAAGACTTGTCTGATGAAGAAATCAAAGAAGAAATTTCTTGGAGATATATTTTACCTAATTGACGTTGATCACTCAAATGCAGTTATGGGGTTTTTGAGCAGCGAATGTATGCAAATGTGCATTTCTTCTTTCATTAAAACAGCGGCTCACATTACGTTTCCATCAACAGGTTACAACGTTTGGGCGCTCAGTTTTTCTTGCTGTAAAATACATTTGGCCAAAATCTCATTTGATTAAAGATGAATTGCTGCTGTCTGCAGGGGTGGATTTAGTGATTTGGGGGCCCTAGGCAAATATAGGAATGGGGCCCTACACATTTACACACATTTACCTAGATCAACCTTAAGGATCCTTTTTTTGTCGTGATGCTTGCTACTGCACAATGGTGTCCAATGTTTCTATAATTCTTTCATTTTCATTTACATTTATTCATTTAGCAGACACTTTATGGAGAGGACGCTTCCTTCTGGCCACCAGAGGACGCTTGCCACCAGAGAACGCTTCCGCTTCCGGGACACACCCAAACTGAGATCACACACACACACACACACACACACACACACACACACAGGGCCTTGCCCTTTTCGCCTTTTTTGTTTTGTTTTTTCCAATTTGATGGGTGATCCCGTTTGCCACTGAACCTGCTTTAACGACGACAGTGGGGCTTTGATTGCCTTAGTCAAACGGGTTGGCGCGTTTGGTCGGGTTGTTAGTTAGTGCGCTATATTGAACCGTTTGCCACTGAACCTGCATTAACGACGACAGTGGGGCTTCGACTGCCTTATTCAAACGGCTTTTCTAAACGTATGAATATATCCACTATAGCGTTCTATAACAAATCCGATCAGAGCGCCTGTTTATCACTAGTTTTATCACTAGTTTTATTCTGATTCTCGAATCTGCTATTAGTTTATAGCCCGTTAGCATCGGCAGCGTGGCAACCGCTAATCTCGCTTACATTGCAAATCCTCTATTCACACACATTACTATCGTTTCACTGTTACTTGCTTAAATGGCGGATTTGTGTCTACCTCTGAGTGCAGGTGAGGACACGTTCGAGCTGCATTCGGTGCAGCTGGAGCTGGAGGCCGTGGAGAAACAGATCCGCGACCTGCTGGAGAAAAAGGCCCAGCTGAAGGAACGGAGAGCCGCGCTGGAAACATCCCGGGCTGACGCTCACAAGTCCGGGGTAAGTATACAGCACGCTGCTAACACTCCCACCACCTCTACTCCGTGTGTTTCTCTGCACAGACCCTGTGCACCCAGGACGCGGTCTTCACAGATGTCCTTCACTCCGGCGCCGGGACGCCACGGACCCTGGGTGCTGCAGCAGCGGAGGACGCGAGCCAGGCCTCGGGTGACGAATTCTCCCCCCCCTGTCTTCGAGATCTCCACTAGGAACAAATTCGCCCCCCTCCGCGAGACAGAACGTGACATTGTGATCGTTGGAGACTCCATTGTCCGGCACGTCCGTGCTACGATAGCTGAAGGTAAAGTACACGCTTCTAACATCCCCACCACCTCTACTCCGTGTGTTTCTTTGCACAGACCCTGTGCACCCAGAACGCGATCTTCCCAGATGTCCTTCATCTCCACCCGGAACCGCTTCGCCCCCCTCCGCGAGACGGAACACGATGCTGTGGTCGTGGGAAGCTCCATCGTCCGGCACGTCCGTGCTACGTCAGCTGAAGGTAAAGTGCACACTCACTGTTTCCCCGGTGCACGTGTTCTCGATGTTTCTGCGCAGATACCTGCAATCCTGAAGAGCAACGAGAACATCGGTGCTGTCGTGCTGCACGCGGGGGCCAACGACATCAAGCTGCGGCAGACGGAGACACTGAAGAGGGACTACAGGAGCCTGATCGAGACGGTACGCAGCACATCACCCGCGGCGACGATCATCGTGTCAGGACCGCTTCCCACGTATCGACAAGGAAACGAAAGGTTCAGTAGACTTTTTGCTTTAAACGAATGGTTATCGTCATGGTGTAAAGAACAGAAACTGCTCTTTGTTAATAATTGGAATCTTTTCTGGGAGCGTCCTAGGCTTTTCCGTGCTGATGGCCTGCACCCCAGCAGAGTCGGAGCGGAACTCCTGTCGGACAACATCTCCAGAACGCTACGCTCCATCTGACTAGTAAGCCAATTCTCAAATAACTGCTATGACGACTTTTGTTCTACCCACTTAAAAAATAGAAGTAATTACGTTGTCCAATCTATACAGACTGTGTCTGTTCCCCGAATAGCGAGATCAAAATATAAATTCAATGCAGGATCTAGAAATAACCTGACCGTGATCAAACCAGAAAAACACAAAATAAATGAACAAAAACAATTTTTAAAACTTGGACTCTTAAACATTAGATCACTCGCACCCAAAGCAGTTATTGTAAATGAAATGATCACAGATAATCATTTTGATGTACTCTGCCTGACTGAAACCTGGCTTAAACCAAATGAATATTTTGGTCTAAATGAGTCTACTCCACCGAGCTACTGTTATAAACATGAGCCCCGTCAGACTGGCCGTGGCGGCGGTGTGGCAACAATATATAGTGATATTCTCAATGTTACTCAGAAAACAGGATTCAGGAGGTTTAACTCATTCGAACTACTTCTGCTTAATGTGTCACTGTTAGATATGCAAAATAAATCTCTCCTATCTCTTGCTCTGGCTACTGTGTATAGACCGCCAGGGCCATATACAGATTTCCTAAAAGAATTTGCAGATTTCCTCTCAGATCTATTGGTTAATGTTGATAAACTACTAATTGTCGGAGATTTTAACATTCACGTTGATAATACAAATGATGCGTTAGGACTTGCGTTTACTGACCTAATAAACTCTTTTGGAGTCAAGCAAAACGTCACCGGGCCCACTCATCGTTTTAATCATACGCTAGATTTAATTATATCGCATGGACTTGATCTTACTGATATAGATATCGTACCTCAATGTGACGATATTACTGATCATTTCCTTGTATCGTGCATGCTGCCTATTACTGATATTAGTTATATGGCTCCGCGTTATCGTTACCGCCAGGGCCATATACAGATTTCCTAAAATAATTTCCTCTCAGATCTATTATTTAATGTTGATAAAGTGCTAATTGTTGGAGATTTTAACATTCACGTTGATAATACAAATGATGCGTTAGGACTTGCGTTTACTGACCTAATAAACTCTTTTGGAGTCAAGCAAAACGTCACAGGGCCCACTCATCGTTTCAATCATACGCTAGATTTAATTATATTGCATGGAATTGTTCTTAGTATTGATCTCTGCGTCTAGTATTTCAGCTTCATTCATTGCACCCAAAGAAAAACTGCAGTGCTTTACAACTATAGGACAGGAAGAGCTAAATAAACTTATCAGTGCATCTAAACCAACAACGTGTTTATTAGATCCTGTACCTACTAAACTACTGAAAGAGTTGTTACCCGTAGCAGAAAAACCGCTTCTCAATATTATTAACTCATCGTTATATTTAGGTCACGTCCCAAAACCATTCAAGCTGGCGGTTATTAAGCCTCTTATTAAGAAACCACAACTAGATTCTAATGAACTGGCAAATTACAGACCCATTTCAAATCTTCCGTTTATGTCAAAAATTTTAGAAAAAGTTGTGTCTGCTCAATTGTGCTCCTTCTTGCAAAAAAATGATCTCTATGAAGAATTTCAGTCAGGTTTCAGGCCTCACCATAGCACAGAAACTGCACTTGTTAAAATTACAAATGACTTGCTTCTTGCTTCAGATCAAGGCTGCACCTCATTGCTAGTATTACTTGATCTTAGTGCTGCGTTTGACACTATAGACCATAATATACTCATAGATCGATTACAAAAATATATTGGTATTCAAGGACAGGCTTTAAGATGGTTTAGATCCTACCTGTCCGATCGTTACCACTTTGTTCATTTAAATGGAGAGTCATCTCAATTATCACCAGTAAAGTATGGAGTACCACAAGGATCTGTCCTAGGTCCTCTGCTATTTTCAATTTACATGTTGCCCCTTGGAAATATTATTAGAAAACACGGGATAAGTTTTCATTGTTATGCTGATGATACTCAATTATATATCTCAACAAGACCAGATGAAACTTCTCAACTATCTAAGATAATAGATTGTGTAAAAAGTGTAAAAGATTGGATGACCAATAATTTCCTCCTATTAAATTCAGACAAGACAGAGATATTACTTATTGGACCAAAAAACAGTACACAGAATCTCGTGGATTATAATTTGCAACTAGACGGATGCATTGTTACGTCCTCTAAAGTCAAAAATCTGGGTGTTATTTTAGACAGCAATTTGTCCTTTGAAAATCATATTTCCCATGTTACAAAAACAGCATTCTTCCATCTTAGAAACATTGCCAAGCTTCGAAACATGCTACCTGTTTCTGATGCAGAAAAGCTAGTCCATGCATTCATGACCTCTAGACTGGACTATTGTAATGCACTGTTAGGTGGTTGTCCTGCATCTTCAATAAACAAGCTACAGATAGTCCAAAATGCAGCGGCTAGAGTTCTTACCAGATCAAGAAAATATGATCATATTACACCAATTTTACAGTCTCTGCACTGGCTACCTATTAAATTCCGTATCATTTACAAAATATTATTACTTGCCTATAAGGCCCTAAATGGTTTAGCTCCTGCGTACCTAACTTGTCTTCTACCACGCTACAATCCAACCCGCTCTCTAAGGTCGCAAAACTCTGGACTTTTGGTAGTACCTAGGATAGCAAAGTCCACTAAAGGAGGTAGAGCTTTTTCACATTTGGCTCCCAAACTCTGGAATAGCCTTCCTGATAACGTTCGGGGTTCAGACACACTCTCTCTGTTTAAATCTAGATTAAAGACACATCTCTTTAGCCAAGCATACACATAATGCATTTTATAATCTTGTACTGTAGTTATATCTGATCAAATGTACATTATTATTATTCTTTAGCTTGGGTTGAACAATTTATTTTTGCTTAGATGGAACAGCAGCTACGCTAATCATGTCTCTGCTTGTCTCTACGTTTCTGCCACGGGATTAACATCCCGTGGTAGCCAGGAATTACAGAACTTCAGTCTGGATCCAACCACTACATGGTCTGAGATGACCGAACACCTGAGATGGAGGATCAGCGCCGGGAGATGACGTATGTGTCCCTGATCGTAGGCAGAGGCCAAACGCCTGGATGAACGCCAGAGACAGATCCCCATTGAGGACCCCACCACTTAGACAGCCATCGGAAAAGACAACTGGAACCAGCTGAGCCCATTCAATCTGACTTGCTGCAGTTTGGAACTGAACTGCTGGTTTGTTGGCCAGAGGAGAATTGGCCCCCCGACTGAGCCTGCTTTCTCACAAGGTTTTTTTCTCCATTCTATCACCGATGGAGTTTTGGTTCCTTGCCGCTGTCGCCTCTGGCTTGCTTAGTTGGGGACGCTTCATTTCCAGCGATATCGCCGACCTTATTGCAAAGACACTATTTAAAATTATTGACACATTATTTTCCTTTTGTGATATTGTGCAGTGCTTTGACACAATTTGCATTGTAAAAAGCGCTATATAAATAAAGGTGACTTGACTTGACTTGACTTTATTATTTCATGTTGTAGACCAAGAAATAGCAATTGATTTACCATTGAGATACAAGCTTAAACAAAAAACTAAATAAATTATGACATGATAAACCTCACAATTGAACATTTAAACCATTTTTTTTAAGAAAAGGGATGAGTCAGATGTATAAATTATTATATTATTTAAAACGGGTTTATGTGGGTGGATTTTCGCATTGGTCTGAACAAAAACTGCAGACTGGATTATTGAAAATGCACATTCATTCTCTGCCAGTAGGAGGTGTTTTTGGAACGTCAGAAATATAGCGGTTTCCCCGGTAACAGCTGTAAACAAAGCAGTGCTCAGCTCATAAATGATACTTTATCAGGTAAAATGAAAATGCCATCAAAACGTTTCTGAAGACAATCGGTTCCCTTCATAGGTTAATTTATATAAAAACTTTAATTAGCGAGAATGAGTGTGAAAAAATACAGCCTATATTGACGAGGAAAGTCCACTGATGAGTTATTAGCCTACATTTAATTTTAGTCATTTTAACTTAGGGCTGTCAATCAATTAAAATATTTAATTGCGATTAATCACATGATTGTCTTGAGTTAACTCGTGAATTCAAATATGTATTTACAATATTCACAAGAGACTTAAAACAACACAATAAAACTAGAATAACTTAGGCTGTTAAAAACACAGAGTCTTCTATTTCCATACCATAAAACAGTCCTTAAGAATTCCAGCGTGCTGTAAATCCCAATGTGAATGTGATCGGTCACATGACAGGCAGACCCAGACTCATTTAAAGACATACACACATTAAAATGGTTAAGAGGAATAAAATGGCTAAGACAACATGAAAACCTATTAAAACTCCAATATACATAAAATTATTATAATATACTGAGAAGGTTAAAACATGTGTCCTGTGTGACAGTGACAGTGTCAGTATTGTGACAATACCGTTCGCATGTCCGTGCTTAAAGCATTTTAGTGGGCCCTTGGCTTTTGGGGGCCCAAAGCAGTCGCCTACCTTTGCCTAATGGGTAAGTCCGCCCCTGGCTGTCTGTATGCACAGGCTATATAAGTGTAGGCTATTGGCTATGACTAGACAGCAAATGCTAGCACTCTCTCTCAGGTCCCACCTGTCTGACTTCAAATAAAATATTAGCTGTTATAGACATAGTGTTTCTTGCGTAAAGAAAATGCTGTACTTATTCAAACAACAAGATGTTTACCATGGCAAGACTTTGTTCAGCTGCTGCAGGGTTGCCAGGTTTTCACAACAAAACCTTCCCCCGCATTCCTTCAACCCGTGGTTCATTCAGTCCAGATAGAGGGGGTGGAGTTGAGGTTTTACTGACAGTTTGAGCGAATCCAACAAGATTTTAGTCACAAGCTCTATTTAATATGTTTCATTGGCCAAATATTTAAAACAGACAGACAGACCAAAAGGGTGATTAATAGCATTGATTTATTGAAGAAAAAAAAAGAAAAAAAAACACCACCAGCACCAAAAAAGGGCACTTCGAAATGTAAGGGGAAAAAGGGCACAGGATGAGCTCTACCTGTGCACGTGCCTGAATGAGGTGGCTGTTTTGCAACAAGGTGTGTTGATGTAAAAAATCAGTGAAAAAAGTAAACGTACAAATAAGGGACATGTCAGGGAAAATGAAGAGACTAAAAAGGAAAATGAAAATTCAAGTGATTTAGCCTAGGGATTTCAACTTTTTATGTGATGATGATGGCGGTCATACAAAAAATATTGTTGTCCGTGGTTTCAAATTTTGTTGTGGGTTTATGGGATGGCCTGGTTGAGTGTGAGATTTCCAGGCCTGACATTTTATCCCAGTCCGCCCCTGATGTCTGCTGTATGCAGATTTTAAGGAAAGTGTGCTTCGCTCTTAAACTAATTCTGACAATTTTTTTCCGGGGCACAAATCCATCAAAGATGAATTTCACAGGACTGTAGGTGTAGAAATAGGTTTAAGTGAGGCTAATCTGATAAATGATGTTCACTTAACACCTTTCTGTGACCCCTGGAAGTAACCCAATAAGCAGAATTTCCTTCAGGATTTCCAGTGTGGTTGGATGCATTGAAGACAAGCATATCCCCACCATCGCACCTTCTGAAAATGAAACTGATTACTGTATGGAATGGAAGGATGCCAGATGGAGGGGTTGTAGCTATGGGATGCCATAACCACAGCTGTTAAATCAGCACAAATTATTCACTATCTATTTGGCAATCTTTATTTCCTTCAAATACAAGACCAACAGTTATTATTTTTCCTTTTGGATTTTAAAATTCTTCCAATAATTGACCATCTCCTCTTCGTCTGTCAGTGGTGCTGCTGCAGGTCCCACCCCCCACCTTTTTTTTGCGAGCCTCTTCCTTTCTTGCTGTCCACTGAGTACAAGTCATTAATTTTATTACTCAAATTAAGAAATGTAACAGGTTGGATAAGAGAATGTTTAATTATGTGAAAAGAGTGTTAGACTATGTGGTAAAAGCTGCAGTGCATTGGAAGAGATACTGAGTGATATTTAATGTCAAATGTTTGTAGAGTCATTTAGCCTACACCCATGAACCTTTTATAATTAAAGCTTTACCTTGATTGAATTGTGTTTTATACTTCATTTTTAGCTGCTGCCACGTTCTTGTTTCTTTTTCTGTCTTTTTACTTTTTTGTGTGTTTGTTTGTTTGTTTTTGCCATGGGATATAACTTAATAAAAGTTACACAAATAAAAGTTGGGTGTTGGGTGCTGTTGCCATAGTGAATCGTAATTTCGGAGCAACACTGCCTTCGGTGCACGCTCTAAACTCAGTGTCAACGTACTCAGAGTTGAATGAACTAACTAAATCCAGTCATTCTGAAACCGAAAACTGTTGAGTTTCCCATCTCACGGTAAGCCAACTCAGAGTTCAAGTTTAACAGAGGTGGACAGTAGTGAAGTAGTTTAACTTTAAAAGAATCTGCAGTTTTTCAGAGTGATTTTCTTTGGAAAACTTTACTTCACTACATTCCAAAGCATAATGTCATGCTTTTTACTGCACTACATTTCATAAATAAAAGTTGTTGTTTGTTCTACCTTTAACACTTAAGAACATTTAAAAATGTAGTACTTTCTTGTACTCAAGTAAATCTTTTAATTATTTTTACTAGAGTAAAAGTAAGAAAGTAATAGATTTATAATGTAATTAAGTGTTAAATTATATTGAATAAAAGTTCAATATTATGCTTTGGAATGTTGTGAAGTAAAGTTTTCTAAAGAAAAACACTCTGATAAAGTACAGACACTTAAAGTTATTTTAAAGTAAAAATACACTATTGTCCGCCTCTGAAGTTTACATTCAGAGTTGGTTGAAACGGACCCCAGTTCTTTTTCAGTTAACAGATGTTTCCTTCAACTCAAAATACATAACATAATGTATAAACAAATATTGTTTAAAAACATAAAAAATCTAATATTTGTGTTGGGTTTCTGAGAATTTCGAGCTTGTGTGGGTTGTATTTATTTGGATAATTCACATTATGATGTTGTTTGTTTTTCCCTTCAGGCAGTGTTAAGACAATTTGCAAAACAAATCATGCTGCCTTAGTAGATTTACCTATATTTGTCATAATACAAAGTATTCTACAACCCAAACTCTGGAAATGTTGACATATTTTAAATTTGAATAAAATGAAAACTAAAAGAAATTCAAATCACGTGAGCCAATATTTGAATCACAACAGAACACAGATAACATAACAAGGGTTTAAACTTAGAAACCCAAACATTTAATTTGAAATTTCAAATCAAAAGCTATATAAGATAAATGTGTGTTGGAAGTGTGTGTACACATCCATCCTATAATGATAAAAATCCACCCAGTGTTTTTTTTTTTTTTAATCCCTGTTTTAAAATCTCCTTTCTCAAATCAGGCTGTTCTGAGATTCCTTTAAGAATGACATAGTTCTGTACATATCCCTCTCACGATAGTTGATTGACAAGACCGTCTAACCTTAGACCCGCCCTGAGTGAGTCAAGACCTGTCCGCCATTGAGTCGACTCCGGTACAGGGGAAGACAAGATGTCTCAGATTAAGCGATTGAGGCATTTTGTTGTTGGATGTGATAATGAACATAGCAGTCATCATTTACTCCCGACATCTGAGCCGCTGAAGACGCAGAGGATTAACGTTACTTTCATTTTGAAAGTGAACGCGGCGATCCCCGATCTGCCTAAATGCATCTATGTCCGTGCGAATCATTCGTGATCCTGCTTCATCTACAGAAGAATTGAGTAAAACGTCTTTTTTTTATGAATCTTTGCAAATCACCTTTCCTAATAACGTGCTAGTTAGCCAGTTTCGCAGCTAAAGTAAACATTACTGCTCGTCACCTCACCCTACAGAAGAGAGGGACGGGGTCAGCCGAGCTCATTAGCATTTAAAGCAACATGGACTAGAATGGCTAGATTGTGTGATCCTAGAGCATTGTTTCACCCTAAAAGTGTGCCCTAACTAATTGGACATTCAGAAGAATTGACACTTTATTTAGTATTTAGTATCTGTATTTACTTTTTGATTATTCTTGTGAAACCTCTGTTCGGAGTTTAAGCACAGTTATAGTGTATGGAGAGAGAATTGTGTCTTTATTACATGCGCGAAAATAAATGATCCGAGAGAAAAAAAAAAGTTTGAGAGAAAAAAATATCACACTGATAGCAAAAAAGCATTTCATGAGAGAAAAAAAAATATTTGAGAGAAAAGGTTTTCATACCAATAGCAAAAAATAATAATATTTGAGACTAAAAAAAGTTTTGAGAGAAAGTATTTTCTCATAGAACATAAAAAAATATACATTTGAATTTTTTTTCATTATTTCTGAGAAATAAAATCTCTCTCAAAATACTTTGAAAAAAACTCTCAAATATATATTTTTTGCTATCAGTGTGAAATTATTTTCTCTAAAAAAAAAAAAGTGTTTTTCTCAAAACGCTTTTCTTTGCTCTCGATGCAATTTCTTGCTCTCGTGTCAGATTTTGCTTTCACTGTGAGAATTGTGTCATGGGCGGGGCCACGTTCCTATTGGCCAGTCGGGTGAGCATCGTCTTGTCTTGGGAGTCGAACTGAATCATTACACCATTGCTCGGTTCACCTGCATGATACCGCCTCTGCCTTATGGCTAGTTTAGTTGAGCACGGACACTCAGCATCACTGAAGATTAAACATCAAAAAATAGCACTCATATTCAGGAATGAATGTGTATTATATTATTTGCTTGCTAATCGCTAGTAAAGCTAACCAGCCATCATGCTAGGTAAACTTGCAAACTCACCTGGGCTGCGTCCGAAATCGCATACTACTTGTGTAGGTACTACTTTTGAATTCAAACGTACTTCTCGACCGTTAAAACAGTACGTTCTATATAGTATGAATGAGGGTAGTATGAATGGAATTCGGACGTACTACATCCGCCATGTTCATGTTGTCACGTGTCATGTGTCGTCACAACAGCGCGAAAATTTAAAGAGCCCACTCTTCAGCAATGTTGCTAATAATTCTTACCGTTTTCATCGCCGTTTTAACGTTGATTGGATCAACAGCTCAGAGGAGGCATAGGTCAGCTTCTCGCAGATCATGCCTTCGTCCACAGCTTATAAAATATTTGCATTATCATATAATGCAAGTATAATCACCAATTTAGCTTGCAAGTTTTACCTCAGAATAAAAACACGTCTATGAACACCGTGACAAAGGCTGATTTGGAGCAACGAAATAAAGTAATTTATTGTTATGAATGAATACATATAAAAATACACAGGACAAACAAAAGACGCATGAATCAATGAATACACTTGAATGAATGCATACACACACATATATATATATATATATATATATAGAGAGAGAGAGAATGAATAGAAACAAAAACCTTTTACAGCCGATTCACGAAGTAATCTCATCGATTTACAACGTTTAAACTTTAATAAATCAGCAGTTTACTTTGATTATTTTAAACAAGTGCAGTTTAACCACAATAAACAACGTTGTCCCTGAGGTACTTGCACTTGAAAACAGCAGCGTCGCCGCCTTCCGCCATTTTCCGAATATGACGCCTCCTCTCGCGTGGCCTCATGGGATAGTAAAGTGTCCATCGTATGCCTACTACAGAATTCGGGCGGAAGTAGTAGGTCATCCGGGTACTTCTCGCCTACTGTTTTTCGAATACTATGAATTCGGACATACTACTCGCCTCGCATACTGTTTTTCGCATACTATATAGTAGGGAAGTAAGCGATTTCGGACGCAGCCTCGGTTTATATACTATTTTTAAATCAAATGCCAAATGAATGTTTTGATTTAGATAGTTTCACGCCTTATTTAGTGAGTAGTGAGCTAGTTTCTACCTTTGCACTTGCTAGCCTCAAAGCACCTGAAGAGTAACTGTTTGTTCATCATATACAACCTCCTGTACAACTATCAACTAACGTTAGTATGCATGGAAGGTGGCAACCCTATAGCTATCTAACTTTAGACAGTGATTGATATACCGTTTGAAAGTATCTCACCTAGTTTTGTTTAAAATAAGTTAGTCTTTGTATGGTTGTTGCACTACACGTTTAGCTACACTGCACATGTAGCTTGCAAACTCAGCTACACAGGGCTTATTCTAAATATGTTTAACCATCTAGCCGAGGTCTAGAGCTGACAAGGTAAATTACAGGTCTAGGACTAACTCTTACATTAGCAACCCACGAATATGTTTGTGCCTGTACTGTCATGGTAATTAAATTAATGCTGCTATATTTATAGCATATATTTAACATATGCATAGCCTTCATGTCAACTTATCTGTATTTCCTCCATTTAAATTGCATAGTCTAAGGCAAAGATTTTAGAGTTATATTGCCTACCTATAGTGAGAGATACAGATGCTATTAATAATAATCATTTTAGATTATAGTTCAGTTATAGGTTCAAACAGAAAATGTATCATATTGACCTTAAAACAAAATAGTTTATTCTGAGTCCATGGAGTAAAACTGTACAGGAGGTTGTATATGATGAACTAGGGCTGGGCGATATATCGGATGACATTGTTATTTTCATCTCGTCAGTAAAGCCGGTTCCTTGATTAGTAGTAAATCACCATCACCTGCTTTCAGATGGAGCGGCATTTACTACCATAAGTTCACTGACAAGCTGAGCCATATCGCATTAATTATCGCAGGCGATACGTCTGTGATAATGAAGGGGAAATTGCCCCGGTTGTCAGTGAACTAACGTTATGAAGCTAGTGAAAACTTCACTTACAGTGAAACTATCTAAATCAAAACATTCATTTGGCATTTGATTTAAAAATAGTATATAAACCAGGTGAGTTTGCAAGTTTACCTAGCATGATGGCTGGTTAGCATGAGTGCTATTTTTTGATGTTTAATCTTCAGTGATGCTGAACTTGCTAAGCCAGCTGTGTGTCATCATCTTACCCAAACATTGGAGTGTCCGTGCTCAACTAAACTAGCCATAAGGCAGAGGCGGTATCATGCAGGTGAACCGAGCAATGGTGTAATGATTCAGTTCGACTCCCAAGACAAGACGATGCTCACCCGACTGGCCAATAGGAACGTGGCCCCGCCCATGACACAATTCTCACAGTGAAAGCAAAATCTGACACGAGAGCAAGAAATTGCATCGAGAGCAAAGAAAAGCGTTTTGAGAAAAACACTTTTTTTTTTTAGAGAAAATAATTTCACACTGATAGCAAAAAATATATATTTGAGAGTTTTTTTCAAAGTATTTTGAGAGAGATTTTATTTCTCAGAAATAATGAAAAAAAATTCAAATGTATATTTTTTTATGTTCTATGAGAAAATACTTTCTCTCAAAACTTTTTTTAGTCTCAAATATTATTATTTTTTGCTATTGGTATGAAAACCTTTTCTCTCAAATATTTTTTTTTTCTCTCATGAAATGCTTTTTTGCTATCAGTGTGATATTTTTTTCTCTCAAACTTTTTTTTTTCTCTCGGATCATTTATTTTCGCGCATGTAATAAAGACACAATTCTCTCTCCATAATAGTGACCCCGTGTGGTGAATCTGAGTAGTATCTTTGATGTAAGTTGAGAGATATTGAATTATGACCTGTTATTTGTTGAACCATTGATTAAAAGTCACCTACGATCACAACCAAGGAAATCTAAACAATGGACTGAGTTAAAATATAAAAATAAATTAGCAAATCTAAAACCTGATTTTGTGTCAATTTATTTATTTGGTTAACTGGCAATATATATACTTCTTTTTTGTGCACATATCAATTGCATATCAATCATTTTATCCTTATGGTGAAGGTTCACTTTTGCGGCAACAAATATTTTATGCCATTTTAGAAAATAAATTACTTCATGTCAAATGATCTTAAAGTTTTCAGAAGAGGCAGAGAAAGAGAGGTAAGTGATGGAGACGGAGAGGAGGAGAGATGATGTTGGTCATGTGATGCACATTTACACAGATCATCCTCAATAAAACTGATAACACTCACACTCTCCATCCCAAAAGAAAGACTGATGCCTTTAATCTGCCATGAAGAAGCTCTGTGAGTGCCTGTGGATCTTACTGGGTAATGTACAACATGCTGTTTTACTAGATGTTCCCCTTTGTTCAGAGATGTCACTGATCATATTTTAGTTTAAACGCATCCTCTAATGTGCATTCACAGCAAGAATTCTTGCCAAACCAAAATATTCTACATCAGTTTTCAGTGCATGTTGCTCATGTATAATTTCTAGGTTTCTATAATAGTTTATTTTACTTTCATTTGCTCTATAAAACAAATCTAGTGTTTGAAATTCATTAAAGTCGGGTAGCGATTCTACATGGAGATTCACGTTAGATTTACATAATTTACTTGTTTCAAGGCTGGACATATTTAATGCACTATTTTATTAGAGATAGCTCACCACAAAACAAAACTTTGTAAACAAAGAATCCTTGACACAATCTTATATTTGTCTGCAAGACTTGTGTGTGGAAGTCATACAATATTTTGTGCGAAGAACAGAGAAATGTTTTCCACACCACATGCTGAAGTGGCATGAACAAATCACTCAGATCTATTCATTGAAAAATGTGATCAAGTCTGATTCATTTATTCTCAAGGTCACAGATGTTAACAGACTGAAAAAGGTTTTTTTTTTTTTTACTTTTAACTTTTAACTCCAGAAGACAGTGAGGTTATCGTTCACAACACAGATTAATTAAAATGAGCATTTTATTTAAATAATCTCTGGAGTTCATTTGAATCGTGTTGTTCACACAGGGTTTTTATCAATTCAAGAAACAGCAAATGGGGCAGATGGTAAGAATCTGTTAAGTTTAATGAAATTCAATTTATTTTATCCACTATTTTTTTTTTTTTTTTGCAAAATACTTCACATTATAAAACATTGTCATTCCAGACAACAAACGCTCTTCAATATGCATTTCAAACAATTGTCCAGTCCCTATGTTAGATTATACATCCCTAATAATATAACATAATATGCCACCTACCAGCCAATCAGAAATTAGGATGTTGTTGTCTCCGTTTAAATTACGCGATTCTGCCGGAAGCACGTTCGTTACTAAGCAATGGAGTGTAAATTGGAAGAGAAAGATCCGATGAATGCTGTAGGTAACCCCCTCATTTCTCGATTTTAAGACTCCTGGACGAAATCTCTTGCCTGTGAAACGATAGTGAGAGCTGATGTTGAGGAATATAGCCAAATCTGTGCTAAAGTATTATTGATGCAGTCAAAAAAAAAAAAAAACTGCTTTGCAACCAGAAGCTTTAACTCAACTTTGTCTGAAAGGAAAGTGAGATGTTATAACAGTTTGATAAAAGATAGACAAATTCATGCAAATAAAGTAAATTGTTTTACAAATTTAAAAAAGTATCAAAAATACAAAGAAATTTTGCCCCAAACATGCTAACTGGACTGGAGAGAGAGAGAGAGAGTACACATTTCAGCTTATGAATGTTTTTTTTTTTTTTTCTGTTGTGTTTGTTGCACATTTTGATGTTTTGCTGTCAGGGGCAGGGGGCTCCCATATAAAGCACTGTGGCTTCTCCAATCAAATTCAGATGCAGCGTGTTTTCCATGGAGGGTTTGAACAAACCCAAAAGTAGGTACAGTTTGGCTCTGGGTGGAACACTGTTATATGTCATGACAGTGCTTTATGTGGGAGTCCTCTACCCCTGTCATCAGGCATCAAAATGTGCAACAAACATTTACAACAGAAAAAATTAAACATAAGCTGAAATGTTTAGTCTCTCTCTCTCTCTCTCTCTCTCTCTCTCTCTCACACACACAGCTTGGCATACATGCTCAGGGTAAGTACTGTAATCTAACTGTGTGTGTACAGTATGTACATTGAGTACTGCTGTTCAGTTGGCTAGTTTGTGGCAAAATTTATTTTTCTTTTTGATACATTTGTATTTTTAAATACCTACATTTTATAAGAATGAACTTGTCTTTCATCAGATTTACCAGATGTTACAACTTCTAGTTGTGCTGGTCAGTTATGAACAATATGGGAAATTGAACAGCTAGTAAAAAACTTGGGGGCTGCAAATATTTGAGTTGCTCCTCCCCTTTGTGTGGCCCCTCCCCTAATATCACTCCAAACCTTTGCTATAACTTGAGAGCCCTGTAATATTACTAAATAGGCCTAGAAGCAAAGAGATTTCAGAGTTTAAAAATACACTTCCGCAAGGGCAAACGTCAAGATTCCTCTGACATCCATTAAGATTGATAAAGAATTCCAAATAGAACTGAATTTAGATGATAGTTTACTGCCCCTGATTCTTGAAACATTCTCCAGAGAACGCAGCACTGTGCCGTAACACAAAGCAGTCGTCCGATTGGGATTCCAGCTGGATTTCTAGCAATGCTGTTGATGGTTTGCGTGACAGATGTGCACACACCCTCACAGAGACCAACCCGTGGTGGAGAGTGGATCTGCTGAATGAATACAAAGTGAACAAAGTGGCCATCACTAACAGAGACCACTATAGCCTTTATCAGAGGATAAATGGGGCGGTGATTCATGTCAGAAACTTCCCTGACTACATTTACAGCAACACTGTGTGAGGATTTCTTTGATATTTGTCTCTGTCTACAACTGAGAATGGTCAGAAACATATAGTGGCTGTTCTTTCTGTCTGCAGATGTGCTGTAATTTCTACTATTCCTTCTGGAGCCACGGCCAGCTTCTCATGCGGTGGGATTGAGGGACATTACTTGATCATTCATATTCCTGGAGATCAGAAGACTCTCACTCTCTGTGAGGTTGAAGTATACGGGCAGGTGATAGGTAAGTCTGTAGAGCTCTTTTTAAAACGTAATATGCCATATTTAAAACAAAATATCAAAAAATGATATATAAATATACAAATATACATATTCTTCCCACCAAAGCCTATTTTATAGTCCAGTATGTTGTGTTTATGTACTTGTCAGGAGATGGCGCTGTTGTCCACATGTTGAAACCTATAAAAGGTGCAGAGTAAGAATGGAAGTTGTTGCACCTGCTGTCTAATCATGTAGATGCCTGGCTCTGTTATACCGCTTGTGGGTTTGAATAAACCTTGAAGAAGTGAGAAGCTTTTCTTGTCTTTGATTACCTGGACTTAGACATAACAAATTGGCGACGAGGATTTTGCTGTTCTACATGAAAGATGTCTGCTGTTGCTTCTTTTCCTACGCCATTCTTACCATGTCCGGGTGAGCCGTCTATTCCTTTTGGCGTCTGGTTAAAGATGTTTGAGAATTACTTACTTGTCATAAATGCATCAGGAGATGACTGGCCAGTTGCAAGAAAGCGAGCTTTGTTTCTTCATTGCCTGGGAACAGAAGGGCAGAGATTATTCTATACTTTACCAAACCAAGGAGAAACAATGGAGGATGCTATTGAGACTTTGAAACTACACTTTATTCCTCGACGTAATGTTGTGGCTGAGCATCATGCATTTAGAAAACGAATTCAAGCACCAGGTGAAACAATCCTGCAGTATGTTGCTTCTCTTCGGGATTTAGCCACCACATGTGAGTTTGCAGCTAATAATGATGAAATGTTGCGAGATCAATTAGTGGAGAATGTAAACAGTCATCGGATTAGAGAACGTCTGTTATTAGAGACTGATTTGACTCTTAATAAGGCTATTACTATTGCTACACAAATGGAGGCTGCTGGTGAACAAGCTAAACTTTTTTCAAATCAGACTTCAGTACCTGTGCAAGCAATACAAGCAACAAGTGTGTCTGCTGTTGATTGTTACAAAAGACAATCATCTTTGAAATCTCTGCCTGTGCCTTCACAGTCTTTTGCTACTTCCTTGGCTCGTGCATGTTATCGATGTGGATCTACAAAACATCTGGCAAATGATTCCAGATGTCCTGCAGTTTCTGTAAAGTGCAATAATTGTCAAAAGTTGGGACATTTTGCAAGAGTGTGTCGTTCACAGCAAACACATTCTGTACATGAGATTGAACTGCCTGAGCTTCAGATTCTTTATATGCATGATTCAGTATCTAATAAGATAAAGTGTACTGCTACTATCATGACTGCATCAGTCTCTGTACCTGTGGAGTTGATTGTGGATTCTGGATCTTCCGTTTCCATTCTGCCAAAATCTGTGTATGAAAAACATTTTAAACAAGACTCTTTGCTGCCTCCTGCTGTTAAATTGGTGACGTATTCACGAGATCCAATACCAGTGCTGGGTTGTCTACCTGTTACTGTTACCAGAGAAAATATGACCTGTAATACTTCAATCTTTATAGTTGAATGTGGCACTGCTCTTCTTGGCATGGATTTAATTAATGGATTGCATCTGAAGTTTGAAGGTTCTTCCATACTTCCAGGACCGACTCAGTCTTCAGCCTCTGTAATGCGGCTTTCTGCTTCTGTGCCTGTTAATAAGCTAGGATGTGCAAAAGGATTTGTGCATAAGGTAAAAACTTCTTCAGTGGTGAAACCTGTACGTCAGAAACTTAGACGGTTGCCATTATCTGTTCGAAATGCTGTCAGTGATGAACTTCAACGCCTTCTTGACTTGGGTGTTATTGAATGAGTGGATGCATCACTGTGGATTTCTCCAATTGTAGTTGTTCAGAAGAAGACCGGTGGTATTCGCATGTGTGTAGACCTGCGAGAACCAAATAAAGCTGTTGTTGCGGACAGTTATCCTTTGCCTCATATTGATGAGATGATGTCTATGCTGCGTGGAGCAACTGTTTTTTCTACAATTGATTTAGAGAATGCTTATTTCCAGCTTTTGTTACATGAAGAAAGTCGTGATCTGACTGCATTCATCACCCATGAAGGACTATTCAGATTCTGTCGAGTACCTTATGGCCTTGCTTCAGCTCCATCTGCATTTCAGAAAATGCTAGCAACTGTACTACAAGGATTGCCAAACGTAGCTAATTATCTGGATGATGTCATTGTATGGGGACACACAAAAAGTGACCATGACCACATGCTCAAAGTGGTTCTTCAGCGCATACATGATGCTGGGTTACAGTTGAATGATTCAAAATGTCACTTTAATAAAAGCAGTTTGCGCTTTCTTGGTCATACTGTATCTGCACAGGGTATTTACCCAGATGAGGATCATCTTAGTGCAATGCTTCATGCTCCTGTTCCTAAAGATGTACATCAGCTCCGTTCCCTTCTTGGATTGTTGTCATGGTACAATAAATTCATTCCAAATTTTGCTACAGTTGTAGAACCTTTGCGTGCTTGCATCAGACAAGGTTCTGAGTTCAGCTGGTCAGATGAGGCTCAGAAGAGTTTCAGTACTGTAAAGGAGTTGTTACTACAAAGCCCTGCTTTAGCATTGTTTGACCCTGACTTGCCTACTGTCGTATCAACGGATGCATCAGATTATGGACTAGGTGCTGTATTCTCTCAAATTCATGAAAACAACACAGAACACATTGTTGCATTTGCTTCAAGAACATTGTCTACTGCGGAACGCAAATATTCAACGATTGAAAAGGAAGCTTTAGCATGTGTCTGGGCTGTTGAAAAATGGAGAACTTACCTTTGGGGTCGAAAATTTCTTCTACGTACGGATCATCAGGCCTTGACAATGCTCCTCTCCTCTAAAGGCACAGATCGCGCTGGAATGAGGATCGCACGTTGGGCAGAGCGACTCTTGTGTTTTAACTATGAGGTGAATTATTATCCTGGCTCTCAAAACCAAGTTGCTGATTATCTTTCACGCCTACCCTTGCCTGCTTCTGATGAGGATTTTTCCGATACTGAGCCGGAGTTTGTTGCATTTTTGTCTTCTGAAATGTCTGCTGTGTCTCCAACTGAATTTGCTCTTGCCTCTGCATCATGCTCAGAAATGACTGCATTACGTGCTCAGATTGATCGTGGATGGCCCTCTTCATCAGCTGCTGTGGGGGTTGTTCTACGTCCATATTTTCAAATACGTCATGAGCTTGCTGTGCAAAAGGACTATGTGTTTAGAGGGTCACGTCTTGTTGTTCCTGTTGCATTGCGACGTGTTTTGGTGAATCTCGCCCATGAAGGTCATCAAGGAATAGTGCATACGAAACAGCGCATTCGTGAACTTTACTGGTGGCCTGGTATTGACTGTTTGGTTAAGGAACAGATCAAGAATTGTGAAGTGTGCTTGTCTTCTGATAAGGTTACAACTGTTCGTGCTGCACCTTTACAACCTGTACCTTTTCCAACTATGCCATGGGAAAAAGTGGCTATTGACATTGTTGGGCCATTTGAAACTGCTACCTGGGATTGTCGGTACATTATGACATTGATTGACTATCATAGTAAGTGGCCAGAAGTGGCATTCACTTCTTCAATCACAAGTAAAAATGTGATCAACTTCTTGACGTCAGTTTTCAGCAGATTTGGAAATCCTCATTACATTGTATCTGACAATGGATGTCAGTTCAAGTCAGTGGAGTTTGCTGCATTTCTGAAAGATCGAGACATTCAACATATATTTACGTCAGTGTATCATCCAGCTGCAAATGGAGCTATTGAGCGATTCCATCGAGTACTGAAGAGTTCTATTCAATCTGCTATTCTGTCTGGAAAGCCATGGAAATCAACAGTGACAGATTTTCTTCAAATTTACCGTGCTACTCCCCATGCTGTTACTGGACGGTCTCCTTCGGAGTTACTCTGTGGTAGAAAATTGCGTACTCGTCTAAATGTTCTCCCTCTTCCTATAACTTGTAAGGATCCTGCTGTAAGTCAGAAAGTGTCATTGTCTCAAAAGAAGATGAAAACATACACAGGCCTCAAACGAAGAGCCTGTACTCCTGAGTTCAAACCTGGAGATTGGGTGCGTATAAAAATTCCAGTTCATGTTCCAAAAGGTCATCCGAGATTCTCAAAGCCTTTGAAAATTGTATATCAACTTGGACCATGCACTTACCAGTTATCAGATGGGAAAAACTGGCATGCATCTCATCTTTCTCCAGCTTGTGCACCTGTGGAAAATGCCATTGAGAGTGAACTGGTGTCCTTGCCCCTCCAGTCTGTTCCTTCCTCTACAGTGTTGCCTAAAAATGAACCTGTGAACTTGCCTAATCAAACTGCTTCTCCATCTGTTCCTGTAAGGTCTTCATCACGAGTGAAACGCCCTCCGCGTTGGTTTCATGATTATGTTACTTAGTACAAAAGACATTGATTATCTGGTACTAAATGAGGAATTAATTCTAGTTCTAATATGTCTGGTTACAGAATGTAGAATATATTGGTAAACTAATTGAATTGGATGTAAATTTTGTATAGGTTTTTGTCTATTGCACCAACTATGTAATTTGGGTGGAAATTACAGTTTTGAGTAAAGGGGGTATGTTGTGTTTATGTACTTGTCAGGAGATGGCGCTGTTGTCCACATGTTGAAACCTATAAAAGGTGCAGAGTAAGAATGGAAGTTGTTGCACCTGCTGTCTAATCATGTAGATGCCTGGCTCTGTTATACCGCTTGTGGGTTTGAATAAACCTTGAAGAAGTGAGAAGCTTTTCTTGTCTTTGATTACCTGGACTTAGACATAACACAGTAACACTTGGAATATATGGTATGTGTTGCATGAGACTTTTGGGTCTTTTTTACAATGCATGCATTCTGGTTTGGGTGGCTGAACAGTTTGCAGCTTTGTCCGGTTAGAATAGGGATGCAGACTGGGCATCTGGAGCACCGGGAGTTTTCCCAGTGGGCCGCTGTACAATGTGGGACGGCCCATTGCGTAAATATATTTAAAGAATACATTTTAGTAAATGTACGTAGCCTATATCCCTCCATTGGCCCAGACAAATTTCACTTGAGTCAAACATTTTAATTAATTTACCGCGCTCTGGCTCAGTGCAGCGGCTCAAAAGTGCTCGTCAATGTCAAAATGTTTGAAATGGCCAATCAAAGTGTAGAAGGCAGGATTTACTGTTCAAAGATCTGAGGTAAGATGTAAGCAGCTAAACATGATGTAATGGCCTGGGTGTGTATCCCTTTAAGACTCTGGTTCGGGGTTTCATCTGCCACTGCACTCGTGTGTATACGCTGGAGGAATACTTTGTACTTCCTATCGTTTTGTTGCATCTTCTTTAGCAATAATACATTTGTTGATGGTGACCTGCATCGTGTGTTAACGCACAATAGGTTACAGCGAGACTAGCAAACTACTACTGGCATTTTCTAATTTCTTAATGCCATTTACGTTATTCATCCCAAAGTACATAGAAACATTAACATTAGCAGTTTACAGCAGACATAAAATAAGAGTGAATGTTTGTAAATCTATCCAGGCTTTCTTCTGTAATTTCACATGCCTGAGAAATTGTTTAAAAGAAACATAAAATATAATTCTATCATTCTCAAACTTACTCTATAACATTGTAAATCTGAAGACTTGCGCTTTCAATTGCCGCAGGAAAGTGATATATATATATTACAATAAAGATACATTTTGCCATTTAGTTCACATGATTTATTTTATATACGTTACACACTGACGTTCAAATGTCTGAAATAAGACATTTTATTTATTTTTTGAATGAAGGCTGAATTTATTTGATAAAAATACGGTAAAAATAATATTCTGAAAGATTACATTTAAAATAGTGTTTTTTTTGTATTTTAAAATGTAATTTATATCTGTGATTAAAACTGAATTTCCTTCAGAAATCACTCTCCTATGCTGATTTGCTGCTTATTATTACCAGGTATTATTTGTGATCAATTATCGTCACACCTCATTGGACTTTTGATTCCATCCCTCATGTGTTCATTAACCCAGTTTCTGTCTCTCTTTCATTAGTTAATTCCTGTGTGCCCTTATCTGGTCATGTTCCCGTTCTCATCATTAGTTAACCTTCCTTCACCTGTGTCTAGTTTGTTATCCTCATTACCCAGTGTATATTAGTTGGCCTCTTGTTGTTCTCCTTTGTCCAGTAACACGCACACACAATAATGATGCAGATATGCAATAATATCACAATGTACAGAATATACATAGAAGCATCTCACAACAAGGACTATCACAGAAATATTCGAGAATGTACTGAATTGAACAGGTAATATAGGCAGTGCTATGCTAATCGGCTACTACTTAATCAACATGAGAATTAATCAACATGAGAATAACAGTCGATCATTCAATAATAGCAGAAAATATAGACAGCGATCACTTACTTCTAATGTAAGCACACTGTAACTCAGTATAAACTTGAAGTCAACGTCTTTACAGTAACACTGAACTAACTAGAATAAAGCTGCGAGAGGGGCTGGATTCAAATTCATGTTTCAGTTTCATTGTGACGCTTACATACATCTGAATCTGCTCTTTTTCATACGGGGTCCACAGTTAACACTCACCAAGAGCCAGATGTTGTGACAAGTTCGTTTTGTAATGAATCACACAACAATGAATCAAGTTTAAGAGCCAAGAGACAAAAACTGACGCCAAAGAATCATAAGTGGAAATGGGTGAATTAAAGAGGAAGCGGAAAGAGTATTGACAGGAAATAGAGGAAAATGGCGACGTGGTGAGTTGAAGTGAGTGCTGCTACCAATAGAGCCACGAGGCGCACCAAGATGGTGCCAAGGAAAGTTGTATTAAAGTAAAGTAAAGTCGTGACGTATTGTCAAGTATGGTGACCCATACTCGAAATTGGTGCTCTGCGTTTAACCCATCCAAGTGCACACACACAGCAGTGAGTAGTGAACAAATGCACACACACACACCGTGAACACACACCCGGAGCAGTGGGCAGCCATGCTGCAGCGCCCGGGGAGCAATTGGGGCACCTTGCTCAAGGGCACCTCAGTCGTGGTATTGAGGGTGGAGAGAGCGCTGGACATTCCCTCCCCCCACCTACAATTCCTGCCGGCCGGGGGCTCGAACTCGCAACCTTTCGACTACGAGTCCGACTCTCTAACCATTAGGCCACGACTTCCTTATTGTGAGAGACGTTGTTTTCTTTTGTGCACAATTTAGCTTTCGGTTTCTTCAAATTATATGCGTAGGTGCTGAACGACCTTATTATTTATCTTCTTCTAAATCATACTAAAAAAGATAATTATCATCCACCCTCCTAAGGATTTTGTGATTATATCGATGAAAAACTTAGTCTAAATGATCGTGATCATTGATGAGCTACTTTTTCAGAAAGAAAAATGAAGGCAAGCGTTGGAAACTCGAGGGAGAATCTACAGAAACCCACACCGGAATGCACTCCACCGACAGCCCAGCAAAAAAAAAAAAAAAAAAACAGAATGGAAACACCTGAGACAGTTTTTAACAGCACCCTTCCAGCTGCAATCAACATGGAGAAACACAACAGTCATTTCAAGGGAAAATGTCTGTTGAGAATGCTGGGAAAGAAATGAAAGAACAAGTGAGTGGCATAAATGGCAGATTGGATACGGCGGAGGAAAAATTATCAATGATCAATGTGGAAAATAAGATGCTGCGAAACAGGGTGAACGAACTTGAGTCCTAACAAAGACACTGAATTCCGGAATACGACGACGAGAATGTCAAGATGACTGTAATTGATCTTCTATCATGCATTTTGGGGATACTCTGCAAAACTTGGATTCTGCTCACTGTTTGGGTCCCAGACAGAAAAAGGGTTTTGCTTCCTCACAACCACTCCATATCATTGTGCAATTCTTGGCGTGCACGACACATGACTGCATTTGGATCGACACCAAAAACTCTGAGGTTCTCAAACAAAAAAACATTAAAATCACTGAGGATCTGACACAATATATGAAACATGCAAGAGCCAAGTTATGGCCACCGGTGGAAGAAGCTAGACGACAGAAGAAGATCGCTGGATTCAAAGAGCCCTTTGCCATCATAGACTGTAGAAGAAATTCAGTAGAGGACCTGATTTAACTTCCCCCTCATTTATTTTTTAATCCCTTATACACTCACCTAAAGGCTTATTAGGAACACCATATTAATAATGTGTTTGACCCCCTTTCGCCTTCAGAACTGCCTTAATTCTACGTGGCATTGATTCAACAAGGTGCTGAAAGCATTCTTTAGAAATGTTGGCCCATATTGATAGGATAGCATCTTGCAGTTGATGGAGATTTGTGGGATGCACATCCAGGGCAGCTCCCGTTCCACCACATCCCAAAGATGCTCTATTGGGTTGAGATCTGGTGACTGTGGGGGCCATTTTAGTACAGTGAACTCATTGTCATGTTCAAGAAACCAATTTGAAATGATTCGAGCTTTGTGACATGGTGCATTATCCTGCTGGAAGTAGCCATCAGAGGATGGGTACATGGTGGTCATAAAGGGATGGACATGGTCAGAAACAATGCTCAGGTAGGCCGTGGCATTTAAACGATGCCCAGTTGGCACTAAGGGGCCTAAAGTGTGCCAAGAAAACATCCCCCACACATTACACCACCACCACCAGCCTGCACAGTGGTAACAAGGCATGATGGATCCATGTTCTCATTCTGTTTACGCCAAATTCTGACTCTACCATCTGAATGTCTCAACAGAAATCGAGACTCATCAGACCAGGCAACATTTTTCCAGTCTTCAACCGTCCAATTTTGGTGAGCTCGTGCAAATTGTAGCCTCTTTTTCCTATTTGTAGTGGAGATGAGTGGTACCCGGTGGGGTCTTCTGCTGTTGTAGCCCATCCGCCTCAAGGTTGTGCGTGTTGTGGCTTCACAAATGCTTTGCTGCATACCTCGGTTGTAACGAGTGGTTATTTCAGTCAAAGTTGCTCTTCTATCAGCTTGAATCAGTCGGCCCATTCTCCTCTGACCTCTAGCATCAACAAGGCATTTTCGCCCACAGGACTGCCGCATACTGGATGTTTTTCCCTTTTCACACCATTCTTTGTAAACCCTAGAAATGGTTGTGCGTGAAAATCCCAGTAACTGAGCAGATTGTGAAATAGTCAGACCGGCCCGCCTGGCACCAACAACCACGCCACGCTCAAAATTGCTTAAATCACCTTTCTTTCCCATTTTGACATTCAGTTTGGAGTTCAGGAGATTGTCTTGACCAGGACCACACCCCTAAATGCATTGAAGCAACTTCCATGTGATTGGTTGATTAGATAATTGCATTAATGAGAAATTGAACAGGTGTTCCTAATAATCCTTTAGGTGAGTGTATTTACTGTACAACACACTAAACAACTAAAGTGAAACAAATTGTAAAATTAGTAACTCTGCTTCAACATTCACAGAACAATCTGCATGTCCTTTAGTAAAGTTACAGAAGAAGATTTTTACAAGAAATGACTGATCATCACCTTAACCTGTTAACCTCCCCCCCCCCCCCCCCCACACACACATTTGGGGCCTCACAGGTGAAAATAACCTACCTAAATTAAAATGGTAACAGTTCCTGACGGTATTTTTACACACCATAGACGTCACCATCCCGTAGTTTAAATAATTGTGAAAATCCCATAATTTTAAAAGAGTTAGACTGTATTTTATCTAAAACTCCTGGAGGTCCTGGTCCTGATGGCTTGCCATTTAAATTTTATATAACTTTTTGGAAAGCTCTAAGAGATTGATTTTCACTGTATTTGAAGACTGTTTAAGTTCTGATGAATTAATAGAATCTATGAAACAAGGTCTTGACTTTTGCCAAAACCAAGAAAAGAGAATTGTTACATTGAAAATTGCCGGTCCATCACTCTCTTAAATTCTGATTATAAATTATTAACTTCTCTATTTGCAAAAAGATTAAAACCCTGTCTGGAAGATGATGGCATTGTGCAATTAAAAAAAAAATGTCAAAATAATATCAGAAAAACATTACTCTCAATGAGGAGTATTGCCCCTAAAGCATTCATGGAAACAGATTTATCATTCCTTATCTTTGTGTAACATATGGTCTGTTCATAATAATTTTGTAATAAGATTTTATACATTCATACTAAAATCGTTCACAATTTTTACCCCTGTAAGTTATTATTATTATTTTTTTTTTATGGATAAGTTTAAGTTTATGAATATTCATCAAGAAAGCAGTTTTTTGTGGATCTGAAAATTAATCAGTGCTTTATTTGTTCTTTAGATGTCCCTTCGCAGTATAATTTTGGACTGAGATTTCAATTTTGATTTACATCCCTTAATAATCTCTGATATTATGAAAGAAGATGTTCCTGTTTTTGTTTTGTAGCTCTGGCTCTGTTCTTTTAAATAATGCTGTTAAAATCGTGTGCTTGCTTGGAAAAGGTCATATTCACAAGTCTAAATTTACAGCTGCTAAACCAAGTTTTATCGTATTTTGCTCTGAATTAAAATGTTTTGCTGATTCCCTGTGTAAATTAAAAAGAAACAAAAAGCAGTTAAAACACACACACACACACACACACACACACACACACACACATATATATATATTTTTTTTTATTTTTTTTTATTTATTTATTTTTTATTAGCCCATTTATTCTTATTATTTCTTCATTTATGTTTTTATGTTCCCTTGCAACAGGTTTTTTTTTTTCTTCTTACTCACTGTTAAATCTAATTGTCATTGTATCATAACATCTGTTTTCTAATTTCAGAAGTTACATTACAAAATGTAATATAAACAAAACAATACAAAGAAAAAAAAATAAAAATTGAGTCCCATTTAGTTGAACCGGATGCACGCAAGGATTAATAACCTCCCCCAAAAAAAGGAATTACTTGGCGTACTATCGGTTCTTCCTGGTGCAGACTGCCGAGCGTGTCCTGTTCGTCGAGCAGACTCTGAAGCTTGTGGGAATGATATACTCTCATGTGACCTGAGTAAATCAAATCAAATTATCAGATGACTAAAACATCTCACGTCTCATAAAATGTCCCATGTATTAAATATTGCTGACCTGTAAATTTGCACACCAGTGACCAGCGTGAAAAATATTTCATATCTCAATCACTGCTTTCCTCATACAGAGTTCAGCTGCCTGGTATTGAGTTCAATAAGGCTTAGATGTTCTAAGCTTTTAACCAGTAGTGTCGCCACAGTTCAGTTACTATTGTCTATATAAGAACATATTCTGCTGTCGTATTGTCAATCAATACTTGAATGTTTTTCTTGTTCTGAAGGTGACAAATACTTTTTCTAAGAAAATAATCATGAAACATGGGACGTGATGGTAAACTGTCCATTGTGCCAATGGATGATATGCACATGAGATTTGCCTTGATGTTGAGAGTGGCGTGAGAGCTGTATCTCAGACGTGGGAAAGCTGCAAATTTCGGGACACATCATCAGTAGCGTACCTTTGAATCAGGGGGTGTTTTGGCCTTTCAACACTAGACACCCTCATCAAAGGTGGCCAGCTACAGTGATCAAACCTGAGCTTGTGTCCCATGCCCAATTATGAGAATTGCCTGGATGTTTAAATGGCACAGCCCACTGGACAATGCAAGGCAGGGGGCGTCCTCTTCCCTGAGTCAAGCCTAGAGCTGACCGCATACCTTGTTCACCTTCCTCCTGGAGGGTTGTGACCTGGGTTCTCAAGTGGGGTATGGGTTGGGGGGGATTAGTGAGCGGGTCATGTTGATGCTCTTTGAGCCCAGCAAGGGTCCTTCTGCTTAATCCATATCCACTGGCTGCTTCTTTCGGCTGCTTCAGAGACTGATCTAATTGTCTGTCGCAGAGCCTGTCCATGGATGTCAAGGTCTTTCAGCAGTCTGATGGTGGAAGAAACCACAAAACCTCTACATCCCACTTCAACCGGATAGACTTTAGCTTTCCATCCTCGTTGTTGAGTGTCTGCTGCCAATTATAGCGCAGTTTCTTGCGCTCATAGACCTCTTCTGTTGAATTCTCCCATAAGATTGTGAGCTCTATGATGTAAACAGACTTCAATGAAGGGGATCAGAGTACCAAATCTGGCCTAAGGGTGGTGGCTGCAATCTCAGGTGGAAAGATTAGTTGCTGGCCAATATCGACTAGCATCTTCCAGTCCCGGGCCATGGCTAGTGACCATGGCTATCCTCTTGGATGAAGGTTGGGGCCGTGATAGAATTGGTTGCTCTCGGGGACAATGAGTTGGTGATATTCCTCTTGCTCTCAAGAGCTGCTGCCAGACTCTTGAGGACCTGGTTGTGCCTATAAAAGTATAAATACAACTGCATTACGTTGAATTAGCAGAATAAAAACAAATGGTGACATGATGACAGAACTTTTAATTCACACATAACTTTATCTTAGTTTTTCATGAATAAAGTCCCATGAGTGCATATTTCCAAAATCTTTCATGCATATTCAGCTTACAGGATATTCATCTTAGCAAAAGACAAAGAAAAGCACGTGTGACATTTTTCAATCATCATCCTGTTTGAGAATTGTATCTGACACTGAAAAAATAGCAACATTTAAATTAACTGGTTTTATTCAAGTCAAAAATATAAGTTAACATCACTGAACCAACCTCTATGCATACCATCAAAACTCATTTCGATTGGCTAAATCAGGCAGAAACAGCTCTTTAAGGTAACCGTTGCAGTTCACCACTTTTGACAGTCGGTGATACTTCAATTCAGGGACCAATTCTGACTATTAACTAGTTGTTTATGAGCATGCATATAACTAGCATATTGCCTGTTTATTAGTATTTATAAAACACATATAAATACATTAGTCTGCATGAACATATTTGAGATCCCTTAATCCACCCCATACCTAAACCTCCTTATTAAATCTCAATAAGCAGCAAATTAGGGGTTTATTGAAGCAAAATCCATAGTTAATATTAATTAATAGTGAGAGCAGGTCCCCAAATTAAAGTGCAACCTTACGGTCTATGTGAATCATTGCAACCTTTTGATTTAAAGTATTTAAAGTACTTTAAGGATGTAAAGTATGGCACCTCTTGTTCTAAGAGGCAAGTAGCCTATGCATATCATACAGAATACTTTGAAAATCAAACATAAAAATAAAAGAATAAGGATTGTAGCTTTTTACATTGCTAAATGCTCTCTTTAGTTGTTTTTACATTAATTTGTAAATTCAATAGACTCGTAACAGATCACTTCCTTGTAATTCTCTTCCAGATCTGTTGGGGTCAGTCTCCTCAGGTAGAGACAGTAAGACTCCAGGTATAAAGGACAAGGAAGAGATTGGCAGATGGTGAGTGCCACATAGTTAACATGGTTGTTTAGCTCTTCCACATGCTGTGGTTTTCTTTGAGGGACTATTATTTCAGCACTCATCAAAGACTGATGCGTATATTAATATTGCTTGTATGAAGTGAACCTGAGGCTGTTTACTTCAGTTGGATTTGCTCCTACGTGATTTTTCATTAGGATTTTTTTTTTTGGGCTTCCTTGTTTGTGGGTAGTTCCTTTTGTGGACTATATTAGCCAGTATAGAACTGCATTTAAGTGTTGTCTGTTATTGTTTTCATGATTTCGTCATTGTTTCTGATAGTGTTTGTCCAGGGAACAGGTCTGACCTTTGTTAATTGTGGTCTTCCAAATTTCTGCTCCATACAGAAAGACTGTTTTTACAGCCTATTTTTGCCTCAACAATTGGCGCCTGTGTCGGTCTGCTAGTTTAAGGAAGGCAAAGGCCTCAACCTCAACTCACTACTTCCATCATTTGAGCTCCATTTGGGGGGTGCTTACAAATACTGTCAGATCTCTGTGTAAACTAAGAAAACACAAATTTCTGGAAAACAGTGATGTCATGTATTACATGTCCAGTTTTTAGGAATGTGTTTTTTACTTCTTTGCAAAGTGACATTGCCAACTACTGGCCTAGCATTAATCAATGCAGTGTTTTTAGTCGTTTCTGTGGAGCCGTATTAAGTTAATAAAAAAAATACATAAATTTTTTGGTGCTACCGTTTTACTTTTTTTAATTATTATTTATTAGTATATAATTTATAAGTTTAGCACAGAATTGTCTTAATTAACATATTACTATTTGCTTAACAATCTCCATTTCCTTTCTCTCTTCTCCAATATTGCTTTGTAGAAACATTCAGAGATGGGCAACACAGAGTCTCCTATAAAATATCCAGGCTACACATTAGTGAGTGAATATGAGCAGGTGATCCTGGTGAAAAATGAAAGTGGTGATCATTTTGTCATTAAAAAGTTCAACAATGGACAGGTAAAGTGAACATTTAAAGTTTGAGTGTTATTTAAAAGTTTATATTTAAAAAGAGAAGAAATTCTGATACACAAGTGTCTGTTTTTAGGAAAATGATTTAAGCCTTCTCGTACAACTCCGTCATCCACACATAGTCCATCACAAGGAAGTCCTCAAAGGTTGAAATAAACTTCAAAATGTATTCTACAACAAAGTTATACGAGTATATTTATTCACCCTTACTTTCAGTAGTTTGTTCACTTCAGTGGTTTAAAATACTGTGATGAATGAATCTGCTTCCAGGTCCTGACTGCTTGTATCTCGTACTGGAGCAATGTGAGGGTGGAGATCTCGCTCAGAAAATCAAGCACAAAATACAGGCAGCAGATGCATTTTCTGAGAGTGAGGTACAGTATGTTTATTGATTTAAAGATAGTAAGATTTAACCTATCATCATGTAATATTATTGTCACGAATCTGGTCCATGCTCTCCCGGTCAACCACCACTAGAGGTCACCCGTTCACCACATTGACTTTTTCACTCACAACACACTGGACTCCATTTCCCACAATTCATTGCACCGACGACACGCACAGCTGTTCACCATTATCTCGCGCACACCTGATTATCATTTCACAATCACTCACTCACTATTTAAGTCTGGGACTTGCTATTGCTCACTGCCGAGTATTGTTAGCCTGCTACCTTACAAAGCGTTCTTTGTTTTCATAGTCTTGCCTTGCCTTGTTTTCCTTTCCGTGTCTGACCCTGCCAGAGTTCTTGGATTATTCTCTCTGCCTTGCCCTGTCTGGATTTTGTACGCCGATCGTCGACCCTCGCTTGTTCCACGGATTGCTCTGTCTTGCCTCTGCCATACCTGTTTGCTGTCTCCCGACCCTGCCTGTATGACCACGTTTTACAATAAAGCTTTGCAAATGGATCCGTACGTCTCACGTCTCGTCAGCCCTGTAACAATTATAATGATGCTAAAATTTACAATTAACTTAAATCCCATAACTTGCCTATTGTTAAACTCACAGCATGGTGAAAATTGCAACATAGGTATCATGCCAGGTCAGAAAAGCAGCATTAGGAAGTACACTGTAATACAAGCATTAAAAACATTGGGAATAATATGTATATGCTTAATATATATTAATATAAACTAATCATAAAAAACATGCTCTAAATAGTGATGTTTTATGTGAACTTTTGAAAAAGTTATTTTATGTTACTATGTCTTGCTTCATACATGCATTAAAAAAATTGCAAACATTTCTGATTTGTAAATTCACATTTTATTGATTTACAGATTCTGGACTGGACTGTGATGATTTGCATGGCATTAAAGTACCTGCATGATCAACAGATCCTACATAAAAACCTGCAGCCCAAGGTACAAAAGAGTCTAAAGTATCAGTGTACATTCATTCTTGGACAAAACAATGGAAGTTTCTCTTCAATTAATCCATTTTATTTCATATGTTGCCATGTGATACTTGGAGTCTGTATGAATAGATTGATTTTTGACTGATATTACTAACTCTTTTTGAAATCCACTCATTGCCAGTGGCTACAAACATATAAAATGTGTGTTTTCTTTTGAAAGAGCCTATTTTTCACTGCATGTGGAACCATTCGTCTTGGGGAGTTTGGAGACATTAATGAACGGTATTGGGCAGCTTTCCTTTAAAACAATGAAGACCCTTCAGCAAGAAATAATGCACCAGTCCATATGATGCACATAATATGTACTGTGTATTTCTAGGTCCACTGAGGCACACGAAACAGAAACTGAAGCTCTCACATATGCTGCACCTGAGAATTTGAGTGACAAATCTTATCATGAGAAGACGTAATAGAAGAATTGCAATGTTAACATGCTCTATATACAGTATATCTCCTAAATCAATGCACTGAAAAACTTTTATAACATTCACTTTCTTTTTCAGTGAAATTTGGAGGTTGGGATGTGTCATCTATGAGCTGTGCAAGCTGAAGTGTGCTGTATAATTTTTAATCATTTGAATAACTAAATACATTGAGTTTGAAATGTATTGCAGACATTTAATTTCAAGTACTTACAAATGCAAAGACTGTACAATTTGTAATCATTCATACAAGTTGTCTAGTTGTCAAAATTGTTAGATATTGTACAATGGTAACATTTTCACACACACAAAAAAAAAGTAGTTTACTCTTATTGAGGAAATCAATCAAACTTCCATCATATTTTCAAACCAATACAATACAGGCAACCAGTTTAACTAGCTTGCTTTCCAAGATTTTAATAGTTGGATAATAGTTGGATGGTTGGTTGTTTTGTCTCAATAGGCATAAAAGGTGTTTTTTTGTTTTTTGTTTTTTTGG
Organism: Barbus barbus; assembly: GCF_936440315.1. Lineage (NCBI taxonomy): Eukaryota > Metazoa > Chordata > Actinopteri > Cypriniformes > Cyprinidae > Barbus > Barbus barbus. The sequence continues at coordinate 3,769,506 of NC_136730.1, forward strand.
TATGAACTCACTGATACATTATTTTAAGATCCCACCAACTGGTTAACTCGTATCGTTATTCCTCTTAGTTTACGGCAGGAAACCCAGTTGAGATTGTTAGGAGGATATTCACCTGCTCCTATGAAGCTCTTCCTAACACCGTTTCTGCGGACCTTCGTCAGCTGGTTAAAGACACACTTGAGAAGGATCCAGAGAACCGGCCATCTGTCAGTGAGATCTTGATGAGGCCTTTTATCATTAAACACCTTCATAAAATGGTAAGTTAGATTACTTATGTTTAAATTTTACTTTTAGGAAATCAGAGAGTCAGTTTTTAAGACACTGGCATCAATTTGCACTATTTGATCATTTTTCAGAGCATACAAACTGTCGATGAGCTTTATAAGACTCTAGATGTACTGAGAAACGTGGCAGAAGGATTGGAGATGGTCCACTTCAACACAACCGTCAGCAGTCTCACAGGAGGTGTAGTAGGATTGGCTGGAGGAATCACATCTCTGGTGGGACTTATTCTGGCTCCCTTCACTCTCGGAGCCTCTCTGATAGTAACAGGAGTGGGAATCGGTACGGCAGTAGCTGGTGGAATAACAGCTGGTGCCAGCAACATAACAAACATGGTTAACCAGCAAACAAACCGGCAAAAGATTAAAATGATCATAACAGAGTTCCAGGAAAAAATTACATTATATGCTGCATCCAAAACATCTCAACAGCAGTGGAAACTCTAGAAAACGAATTTTCAGCAAGCAATGAATCACTTTCCAGTGCACAATCTGGGATGAGTGTTGGAGTTCGACTTGGACGAGGACTGGGAGGAATCCCGGAGCTTCTCCGTTTAGCTCAAGTCATAGATGTAGGGAGAATCGCAGCTCAGGCTGCAAGAGCAGTTCGTGTGGCCGAGACTGTTACAGGGGTTTTATCTGCACTTTTCATAGCTGTTGACATCTTTTTTGTCTTTCTCGACTCCAAAGAAATCCACAACATCCGTAGAGATTACGCTTTAAAATCGAGTCGACCAGAGCCCACCAGCAATCAAACGATAAGGTCGAATGACCAGACATCAAACAACAGCGACACCACAAACCTGCTGCCCTCAAACACTCAACAGGCAGAAGAGCTGACGTCTGAGACCATGAAATTTGTGACGAAAATAAAAGACACTACAGTGGAGCTTCAGACGATTCTGGATATGTTACGAGATGCACTGAACCCAAACTCTGAGACGCCAAACAACGATAATTCTCAGTTATCAAAGGTGGAAATTTGAGTTTGAGTTTGTTCTTTCATTATAGATAAACGTTTTGATTGTAGTACTCGAGTCCTGTCTTAAAACATTTTTTTTGAAGATCTCGACAGCATTTGTCTTTTCTTGGTCTCAGACTAAGAGGACTGAAATTTTATTTCAAGAAAGGTCAAGACCACAACTGTGGACATCACTAAATTGCTGGTGCATTGTTTGTCGTTTATTGTCAACATCATTAATGTGATTGGACATCTACTTCTTCAAATGCAACCAGTAACTTATTTCTAATTTGATTTATTCTGACACTGCTGTGGTTAATGATATTGGTATTTTTTTTAATATCAGAATAAAATATCATAATTTAATACAATCCTTTTTAAATTCTAATATTACAAAAATAATAATTTTCATATTTAAAAGTATCATTTATTTTTTTCATTATAATTCTACATTCATATTTCTAAAAACATTAACAATATTTATGCAGTTGTTATTGTGCCAATTCAGATTCGACTTCTGTGCCACCACTGCAGGGCAAATATGAATTTTGTTGCTCGTGATTTCATTTGACTGATATCAACTTTTTAAAGTGTCTTATTATTCTAATTGTATTTAATCATTAAAAACAAGACATTGGTAGCAAAGCTTAGGTAATGGTAACTGTATATTCTGCAGGGGTTTATAATAATGAAGTGTCTAAACCATTGAGTAATGCTCACTGCACTGCCAATTAATAATGTTAAGAATGTGTTTTGGAATTTTTGCCTTTATTAACTTGATGTTTTGAAAATCTTGTTTTTCTGTAAGCGGGTCTTTTTAAGTGGCTGATAAAAGTATTTTTTTCCTAATGTGTATGTATAGTACACTTTAACTGAAATAAACGTGACCCTTGGTATTTTCTTTTAATCCAGTCCACTTTATTACATTCATAATAAACAGCTTCAATAGGATTAGTTTAACTGACTTTGATTACTTTTCAGACATTTCAGATTGAAATGGAAACCATGAGCGAAGTTCTAGAGGTTTCTATTAGCGGTACAAACCAACCATTTAAACCATTATCTGTAGTGTGTTTTGGGCTATAAATCCATCAGGATTTAGAGGTTTTAACATGCCATTAATAGAATGCAACAAATTACCAGCAGGGACCCAAGTTAATTCTACAGTTTCCATTAAAACCAAAACAGTTCCAACCAACACCAGTTAGGCCAGCTAAACACCAGCATGGGCTGTTTCTCTCAAAAGCAGCATAAGCCTAATTTGATCGTAGCTTCATTGGTTTCCACGGGTCTATGATGTACTTAAGGTTGCGATGCTTTTGGGAAACGCAGCCCTGATCGGGTTTGAAGACCATTTTGAAAGAAATCTGTAGTCAATTTAGGCTACACAAGTCAACAAGTAGACAAAACAGCACTATAAAAACATTCCAAATAACTCCTGCTGGAATATGAGTTTTATGAGAGGAAGAGAATGAAATGTGATGAGAACGACCTGTTGTAATGCTTCCTGATGCAGCGGTTTTGCAATATTTTGCATAAACCCTAATCCTAAATGAATTATATCACTAGGCACTATAATGTGACTAAATAGGACAACACACTGTGAAAAAAATATAAAATCACAAAATCTAAAAAAAGAAAATCAACAAATCATATACAGACTATGGCCACATATATAAAAAAATAATTTGAATGGAGATCCCCATTTCAGTTAACATTACTCACCTGTGTGAAGATGAACTATCACTCACTCCTTCATCATGACAGATTGATTTATAAGTGTATCATTCAGTGTCCCCTTTTTTCGACCCTTCCTTCATTTGTATTTCATTGATGTTTTGGCTAAATCTGAAAGTTTCTCTTCACCTGATAATCGCTAGCATGTTTAAAGATGCACTAATGTGATTGGTTTTTATTGTTCTATACCATCTGATAATGACTGGCTATATGGGGAAAGAACAGTGGCCGAGAGAGCTCAATGTGCTGCAAATGAAAAATATACCAGGAAATTAAGAAAACATCATCAGTTTGACAACACAGATGCTGTAAATACTTACCAAATACAGAAACATGCTGCAAATACTCACAGCACAAATATGCACAGACCACACCGGAAATGTTTAAGGGAACTGATTTGTCTCATTAGAACAGTGATGTCTCAAAAAATCATTATCAGCCCAACAAGCTCAGATCTTCCAGGAAGATGAAAGCAAATAAATGAATAAGCTGTAAGTGTCTAAAAGAGTTACTGTTTGATAGCATTATATATCGTACCTTAAGGCAAGACACTACAGGCAAAAATCATTGTTTATTTTTTATTATTTTTCATGCAGTGGTTAACACTGAGGTTTTGGGCAGTTTGGCATTTCATAAAGTGTTGTTTCAGACTAGTGGAAAAAAAACATCCAAAATACACATTTAACTGCTCATTTTATTGCACTTTCTATTTGTGTCTGTAGACTTCAATACATCTTTAAAAGGTGTGAGTTTCTTTATCCACAGCAGCATTTCATTTTCATAATGCATAATTTGCATATTTAAACATAACTATATTCATGGTTTCCCTGGTATAAATGTCTAAGAGTCAGGTGGGTCACATAACATAATAGATGGATAACGGCTAGTGTATTCCAAATTAATTCTTTATCATAAATTACTCACAAACCTAACCAACAATGAGAGACGGGGAGCCCAGAAACATAGGAGGGAATAACTAAACTAACAGAATCAAGCCAGGACTCCCCACTCCCAAAACAAAATATAAACTAAGATGAGAAAAAGTATGTGGCGATGTGACCATAGAGAAGGCTGTGGCTGGAAACAAGAGACCAAAGAATCCGCCTCCTTCCACTTTATTGCCTCGCTTCCCCGGCTCAGCCAATAGGGACTAGAGATGGCAAAATATAAGACAATATTAATACAAATGTTTATTTGAGGACTCTGGGCTGGGGTGTACGCGAGGCGCGCATAACACTCACCAATCACAAATGAGTTCACAAAAGTACAGATACATTAATTAATTTATCAAATGCTTTTATTTCAAGTGACTTACATCGCATTTAAGCTATACATTTGATCAGTTAATTGTATAAAACCAAACTGTGCTCTGCAAAGACAGCTTTTATTGGGAAGCTTCTGGAATTATATCCAGTTTAAACATGCATGTGGCTTAGCAACATTAATTAATGTTGAACATTTGTATTTAGTACAACCTCTGCCTATGGTTTACAGGTCTGACCACGTTGGGACGGTTGTCTGTAAGTTTGTTTCTCATAGTGAACAGGCAAACATTGGTTATCAATGACCTGACAGGCAACACTCACATAATATTTATTGTTATGAAGATTTTTAACTTCACACTGTCCATTTCTCAATGAACTTTGAACAATGTACACAGTGAACTTGTCTGTACTGATGCACAAGTTTCCTGTGTCTCTGGTGCCTTGTCCGTTGCAGATTCTTATAATGCTATCGGTGTAGGATTGAGGGAGGAAGGACTGGGAACGTTTTCTGCCACAAAGATGACTTCTTTTTAGATAGTCTGCCCAAGCCCATTTTCTGTTCATGTCAAATTCCTCTGAGAGAATATGTCGGTGATTAAAAGTATTATATGCGTTGTTATTCTGAGATCTCTGGCAGGGATATTCCCAGTTAGAAAACAGACCCCGTTTGTCACGGCTTAATGTGACATTATCCAATCCATCAGTGAACACCAGAGTCATGAGGAGCACGAGGAAAACCTCCGTTCTCATCCTGGAAACATATGAAGGACAGATGAGTAGAGCGGCACAGATATAGATACCAGCTTTAAACGAAACCTGAAACTGCATTTACTACAATTAGTTTTGGTTCAGCAAGCTAATTAGCAAGAGGTTCTTAGCATTTGATGTTGTTAGTCATTGTTTGTCGCATAGTCAATTTTATTTGAGTAATTTTATTGAGTGATTGTACAGCACAATGGCTAACATGATGTTGTTATAATTGTACTTATTAATATGAACACAATATGATTATGCACTTTTGCTCATTGCATTCTGTTTCTTAAAGAACGGTTGCTGCAAAGACTATTTGAGGAGATTCACCAATAGCTTCGTACCTTTTCATGCAGTACTTTTGAAATGTTCATTCTTAGTGCTCTGTGATCATGATCCAAATTCAGTTAAATAAATGGTTTTAAATATCAAGATTTGTAAAAAAGAAAAAAAAGTAGTTTAAAATAGTGATAGGTTTAATAATAAGTTTCATATCGATGATATATCAAAATATTGTATTATTTATAATTAATTTAATATTCATTTATTTTTAAAACTTATTTTTTAAATTTTTTAAGCTTTGAAGCCTTTTGGTTTTGACCAGCACAGCCTAAAAAATATTTAACATTTATCAAAGGTCAGATTAACGCTGTTGAATGAGTTTTAAAATACAGTCAAATTTGCACATAATTTTCAAAATAGCAAAACTGTTTACCACACCAGTTCAGTTTAGTACACTTTCTAAATTCATTATAACAAAGACACAAAATAGTGCCAGATTACATGTTTAGTTCATGAGAATTGCTGTTTGGATTTTAACTAGTCTCACTTCCCTCTGAAATACTAGTTAGTGAAAATCATAATGTGAAACTGTGTTTCTTCTCATCCAGACAGTTTGTGTTTGACATGAGCATTCACTGCAATGCAACATCATATAATGATTTATTCTAATTAAGTCAAACAATAAACTTGTATTACTAAACTAACGCTAACTAAAAATTTTACTTAAGCTTAATATCTTGATGTGTAGAATGAGATGCAATAGGATATCCTTCTGAGACTGAACTTGAGAGTTTACATATTAAAGTTAATTTGTACTGTATGCAGATTTACCTTTGTGTTGTTCTTGAGCTCGTGTGAATGAAAGAGTCTGGATGAGCCTGAGCTGAAGAGCAGAAAGTGTCTGAGATGTTCACTGGACTGACATTTATTGACTTGAAGAAAGGTGGGTGTGAACCTGTATCACAAGCACATTTCCTGTCTTCAAACTAAACTTAGTGCATTTTTTATTCCATCTTTGTGATTCGGATCTTAGTAAATTGCCTGTGGAATGAATGAGAATGAATCACAGTCGCCTGTTATGAGCAGTCATGTGAATCACCTATTCAATTCAATTCAAGTTGATTTCTATAGCGCTTTTTACGATACAAATCGTTGCAAAGCAGCTTTACAGGGAATTAAGTTTCTACAATATTTGTATATTGTTGATTTCAAAAACAATGAAAGTCAAAATGAAAATTATTATTCACTAAAGTATTTAAAGTGAGTATTACCCATCTCTAAGCTTCAATAATAATAATAAATAAATAAATGCTTATTGATGCTTTGTGTGCATCATATAGTGTCCGTTTATGTAAATAAAACAAAATCAATATCTGCTTTCTTTACCAGTCGACTGAATACAAGAAGACTCACTGATGTCACTTCTGAGACAATGCCATATTTCCTCAGATTATTAAAATAAATTAGTCTTACTGATGGGTTTATTTGAATTATTAACCAATTATTCCAGGCATGTCTGTTTACTGTATGTCTGAAATAAAGAAATAACATGACATGAGTACTGAGTGAGTGAAGAATCAAAGAAATTTGGTGTTTGGTCTTGATGAATTTTATGTAATCTCATCTGGCTGTTCAATAAAAATGTAATATGTTATCCCTGAACTGACTCTAATTGGTGCATTAAACACATGCAATGCAAACTATACGACTGATGAACAACCACAGAAAACATACAGAGTATATGAAGATGCTTCAACAGATAAACCTTATGCATGACCCTGCACCGTTTGTGGAAGCAGAATTAAATAAATGTAATCACTGCAGAACAATTAAAGGGACTCATTTGAAATTAAATGTATATGAATAGGTCTCCATTTGTTTTCATATGAAGTAGTGACTCTCTTGTGACATTAATGTACATTTCAAGCTTTTAAGAGCCTCAAAAATGGGCATGGGTGACACATCTATAATGTTTTATTTATTTATGTATTTATTTGTTTTTTGAAAATTAGCAATATATGTGACCTTTGACCACAAAACCAGTCATAAGTGTAAATCTTTTGAAACTGAGATTTATACATCATCTGAAAGCTGAATAAATAATATTTCCATTGGTGTATGGTTTGCTATGATAGGACAATATTTGGCCGAAATACAACTATTTGAAAATCTGGAATCTGAGGGTGCAAAAAAAAAAAAAAATCTAAATATAGAGAAAATTGCCTCTAAAGTTGTCTTAGCTATGCATATTACTAATCAAAAATTAAGTTTTAATATATTTACGATAGGAAATTTTCTAAATATCTTAATTGAAATTGATCTTTACTTAATATCCTAATGATTTTTGGGTATAAAAGAAAAATGGATAATTTTGACCCATGCAATGTATTTTTGGCTATTGCTACAAATATACCCCAGTGACTTAAGACTGATTTGTGCTCCAGGGTCACATATATGCAATATACTGTATGCATTGACAAATGCCCCGTTACTTCTGACCGGCCATTGATTGAGAGAGATGCACTTTGCAGCCATCCTTTCTTCCTTTGACTCATTAACAGGTCAGATATATAATAAAAAATAATACATGATCGCAAAGATTCAAAGGCATCAAGAAATAAATTATTCTGCCGTCTTCAGCAAAATCACAATAATGTAGTATATGAAATATGAATTCAGCCATTTTTGAACTCAGCAAGTCCATTTAAAGACTTTTGACTGCTTTGCTTAACAACTTTGCCATTGTGACCATCATGTCAGACTGAAAACAAAAGTGAGTGCAATGTCACAGGAGAGAATGAAACATTGAATTACTGAAAACATATTTATAGAAAAACAAAAGACCACGTCAGATGGTTTCATTTCTCTGTGGGGAAAAACAGCACCTCTTAACACACAAGATAAGATATGATACATTTTTGCACGATCCACGAAAAGAGCAATGTCGAACCACGTCAACAGACAGTATTTCTCAGATTGTTTCTGAATTCCCTGAAAATGACAGCATCACTGTGTTTCAGATGAGACGTTAAACCGAGGTCTAGATTCTCTGTGGTCATTAAAAATCCCATGGCACTTCTCGTAAAGTGTAGGGGTGTCCTGGCCTAATTCCTGCCACTGATCCTTATCAGTCATGGCCTCCTAATAATCCCCATACACTTGACTGGCTCTATCTCTCTCTCCTCTCCACCTGTAGCTGTTGTGTGGTGAGCGCACTGGGGCCATTGTTCTGTGGTTGCCGTCACATCATCCAGGTGGATGCTGTACACTGTTGGTGGTTGAGGAGAGACCCCCCCCCCCCCCACATGATTGTACAGCGCTTTTGGGTGTACAGCAATAGACATAAAAAAGCACTATATAAATGCATCATCATCATCATCATCACTTGCTCCATATAACCATTGGTATTTCATTAAAAAGAAGACCATGTTCTTGTTCTTTATGAGAAGTGAATTCATTTAATTTGAACATAAAGGCATGTTGTGTGTCACCGCAGTTAAATCGGTGTCTATCATGATAAAATCTTAATATCATACCTATATAATTAGTTTGGAGATTTTAGAGAAATGCTTAATGAATGCACTGTAACTAAACCCATTAGATTTTAGCCGACTAAAACTAGACTAAAACTAAAAACAATTCAAATGACTAAAATATGACTAAAACTAAATGGTATTTTAGTCAAAAGACTATGATTAAAACTAAATCAAAATTTGCTGTCAAAATTAACACTGATTTTCACTCCTGTACCAGGTTGTTTAAATAGCAAATGTATTTGCGACCATTTGTGGCCCATGGGCATACTAGTCTGAAAATGAGGTATGTCCAGGCACATCATTGGTGTATTGCTATTTTGAGGCAACTGAAATAGGGAAAATAATCCATCGGGAGCACCGAGCATGGAATGAGGGAAGACCTCCCACATTAGGCATTGAAACGAGGGCATGTCCGACATCTTATCAGAATTCTCCATCCGAGTCCGACCTGAGCCCATGTCTTTTTCTCTCTCTCTTCCCCTTTACACAGCTGCTGTTGCAGCCATTAAAAAAGTTCAGTTTTGGTTCTTCATGGCAAAGTGGTTATATTTAGTTTTGTTTCTTTATTAAGTTAATGTAGAAACATGATTGGAACAAGTTATGTTTGTTAAATTCAAGTTAAATATTAGGCTATACCAAGCGCCAGCGCCAGCCAGTGAGTTGAGCATATGTTTGATCAGTTTAGGCTTCTCAAATAAACATGAAAAAAACTATTTTGCGTTCAAATTTTTTGCATATGGGCCTGGGGCTGACTTGCTACGCCACTGATTGCACCATAGTAATTTACCATGGTTTTACTTCTTGTAACCACCACCTTACTAATACAAATTATAAGCAAGAACTTCTCTCTTTAGATGTTTAGCTCAGTGTCAAATTATCAGTGTCTTATATAAATTAGGTGTGTATATATTATATATTAGGCTAAGCAAAATGGTTTGGTAACATTGTACAAAATGTACAGAAGAAAGTAGGTCATACAGGTTTGGAAACACATAAGGCTGAGGAAAGTATGACAGAATTTATTAGAAGTATAGGCTTATATTTTCTGCATTCTAGCTCAAAATCATTGCTTTATTGTCAAGTGCATTTCTATCTGACAAAAATGCAAAGTAATAGCCGTCAATATTTGTTTCTGTCCTGTTTTATTTATTAATTTATTTACTCCAGTTGAAGCCCCTATAGCCCAGAAAAACATTCATGGGGGAACTCGTGGGCCGGATATGTCCAGGGCCCAATTTGAACCCCAGTAATACAATCAGTGTATAAATGCATAAAATAAAACATTACATTCAGATGTATCTGTGAAGCATTTTTCACAATGAATATAATTCTAAAGAAACATGTTGAAATTATATAGAGCTGTAATAATGCGGTCGACAGATGGGCCGGAACAACCAGGAAGTCATGCTGTAGACTACTGGAACAATAATCTACCGACCAATTTTAGAGTGCACTGTATTGATATTACTAAATTACTCTATAAATTACTAATAAACCAACAATAATATATATATATATAGAGAGAGAGAGAGAGAGAGAGAGTGATGTGTGTCGGTTAGTGTGCATCAATTAAAGCGGCGCATTGTCAATCCTAATTATTACTCAATATATAGTTAGAATACGACTTATAAGAACATCCCTAAACATAATTTTCAAATAATTTAATCAGAACCTAATTCATTTTCAAAAATATGTAACATTTAATTAAATAAAGCAATCATGATCTCCTAAATATGAATTATATTTATATTGTCATCACTGATTTTATTTGCACTCAATCTTGTTCATCCAGTCAATATACTGTATAGACCGCTGACAGCTGTATCAAAATGGACAAAAATAATTTGATAAAATTATGGGGGTAATAGTGCGTTCACAACTTTGCATTCTTAGTATGCTTCCTAGAGGGCAGTAGCCTGAAATGTCATATCTCTTAATATACATAACATAAAATAAAAATGCCAAAAAAGACAAATCTAACAAGTTAAGTTTAAATTAAATTGTAAGTAGTTGAAATAAAAACTTTTTTTTTTTTTTTTTTACTGTACTTGAATAAAGTACAAATCCCCCCAAATTTCACTTAGGTACCGTAATCAATTAAAATTACTCAAGTATTTAACACCCTTGCATTTCTGCTTGGCAGAATGATCTTTTTGTTCTTAGGAAAAGTCTCAAGTGAAAGTTTCAGCACTGAGTCCATCTGTTCCAGAAGCTGCCTGGTCACATCTGAACCTTGAACACTCAGAGAACCTCATGCATCAAATTGAACCTTTGTAAGTTCTGACCACAATTGTGTCTGACCAACCAGCTCTTCATTTAAACCTCTTTCAATGGTAACCTCTTAATTTCAGAAGTCTCATCTGGCTGACAGTTGCAGTTCCCCCTTCTATTTTAATAAAGCAAGTTCTTTGCAGAGAAAAAGCAAGCAGCTTCTTCTTTTGCAAAATGCAGAAAGCAGAAGTAAACTCCTCTTATTAATTTAAAGTGTATAATATAATAGCAAGAATCATTTGCGTTTTCTTTTTTACTAGAATCTAAAATGACTAAAATAGCAATGCACCAGAGTTATCTTGGTTTTTCTTAGTTAACATTAACCAAAATCATAGAATCGTAGAATGGATCAACTTTTATACCGACTCCCAGACATAACATGATATCAATTGTAGACGCTTTCAGGTACAGAATATCATATTTGAACAATTTGCAATTAATATCTTACTATTTATTCACCGCTTTTAGGGCACTAATTTCCTAAATTTATGTATGGTCCCTAACCCATCTGAGCCAATGCATAAATCAAATTCTAACCCGTAAAGGATTGATTACGACTCAAAATGTCATAAATCTCACAGTTCTCTGAACAGAGACTTTTTATTTGTTTATTGGATTGTTTGTTTGTTACTTACGGAGCCCCTTAGAGCTCATGGTGGTGGAAAGATTTTGGGGTGGGGGAAAAAAATTTGGGATGGGAGGAAAAAATATTTTTCAAAACTTTTGCGAGGGAACGCAAACATCTTTGGGAGAGAACGCAAAAGTTTTGAAACTAAAGCTTATAATAATAATAATAATGAAGCACCTTTATTTTTAAGAGTTTGCGTATTAAATTTATCACCAACTTTTGCTCCAAACTCTTCTTATACTACAAAAATATATATTTAATAATTTAATATATTATAAAATATATAATTTAATATTAATTCGATATATATAAATATATATCGAATCTTTAATTTTATAAATTAAATTTTGTAAATTGAAATATTAGATATTCAATATCAATCCCAAACATTTGGGTACCCCTCTAAATTACAAAAGATGCATAACTTTATTTGTAACTTCTTTAACTTTACTGGTGAGACGGTATTTATTGGGTAGTTTCCAGACCTCTTTCCATTCAATCTGATCATATAACAAATTCCAAAAAAGATTTGCATTTAGGCAATAATGTGGTCCTACATAATTTCTTAATATAAAAAGTTATTACATTTATTATCTATAATTTTCACACCATTAATACTCAACTGATTAGAATATCAGTGGATAGACTTTGAAGGTATATTGCCAGACAAAAGTTGAATAAGGCCACTAGGAACGGTGTACTACTGCAAACTCTTTAACAGTTATAGGGATCTTATAATAATTAAGGAATTCACAGTAATAAAAAGATGTCCATTATTCTCGAATAACTGTCTCACCAAGATTATACCATTATTGTACCAGTTTCTATAAAACAAAACACTTATTTTTAAACGTAATATATTTGTTGTTCCATATCACTAAGTTATGTGGAGAAACGTTATGTTTAAAAATGAGCATCCATTTAAAAAAAACTGTTTATGAAAAGAAGAAAGCTTTATCTTTAACCTTGTTAATATCAAAATTACACCTCAAAGAAAATAAATAAATTAAAAATGAAAATCTAAATCCCCCAACTTGTCAAAAATTAACTCAGGGATGATATTCCAAATGTTGCCTTTAAATTTCACATAGTCCTTAATCCACTTGTTCACAGTTAGCAGTAATAATGTCTAGTTCATTAAGATCACCATCTTCAATAGTCTTTTTTAAATAATGTGGTCAATTCTTCCAGTTGAAATTGAACAAAAAAGTGTCCACCTCTTTTATGACCAATTGTGGAATGTCTAATACAAGAGCCGTATAGATTAAATGTGACAACCATTCAGTTTTGGATAATAATATTCTTCTTTTTAGTGACAGATCTCTCATTAACCATGAATGTATTTTTTGTTTAATTTTCTTAATTATTGGTGTAAAATTCAAATTATTTCTCTCCTTTTGATCGTTACACATCTTAATACCTAAACACTCTACCATCTCCTTTACTTGAATACCAAGTATATATTTACATATTTTCAAAGGGAATAACACACACACACACACGTTGGTTTTTGTGGTTTATGGGGACTCTCCATAGGCGTAATGGTTTTTATACTGAACAAACTGTGTGTGCTATTGCCCTACACCAACCTTACACCTAAACTTAGCCCTCACAGGAAACATGCTGCATTTTTAGATTTTCAAAAAAACACCATTTAGTATGTTTTTTAAGCCTTTTGAATTACGGGGACATAGGCAGTGTCCTCATAAACCACCTTCATATTGTAATACCTCTGTCATACCCATGTCATTATACAAATTTGTGTCCTCATAAACCACATAAACATACATGCACACACACACACACACATATATGTGTGTGTGCTCCTACACTTTACAATAGTAATTGTGTCCTTTTGGTAATTTTGCAGTAATGAAATCACTGCTATTGCTAACATTTGCTAGCAGTCTAATGTTGAACTAAGTATACAAATACAAAACTACAATACAACAAAACTACAATAGTCTATTTACAGATGTAAATAAAGTGTCAGCACTTGAAGTCCTGAACAGGACAGTTTCGCCTCTCTGCTCCACCTGGTCGCTTCCACTCCATTCTCCAGTCTCGCATAACCGATTCATGATGTATTATTTTAATTCATTTAAAAAAAAATCTATATTATTGAATGGCGATTTCAGAAATAATCACTTTAGTACATTCGGCAGGCAACAAAAACAACAACAAAAATACATAGGGCAGCGGGCCAAATTGTAATTCTCCCAGTGCTCCCGATGGCCAGTCCGTCCTGCACGTGATCCATAATCATAACATCATCTGTGACGTGAGTACCCATCAATTTTTACTTATTTATGATTTTCACAACTAGATGGCCTCAATGTACTGTTACAATATTTTTTACAAGACAACTTATTCATTCTTATAATGTTGATTCATTAAGAAGCTGTTTTAAAGCAACAGTTATTAGACTGAAAATAATGGGTAGGTTATAAACAGAACCTCTTCGTGCATTAGCAAACAAAATATATATAGTTAATGTTTTCCCCGTTTAGTTCTCCTACAGCAAGGCTATTTTAAATAAAGACTGGTAATTAACTTTACATTTACTTTGTATTAAAATATATAAACTTAAATGTACACGTCTTATTTGGGAACATAGAATTTTAATAGTTATGCATAAAACACAATTCTTTTGAAAAACAATGCAGAGCAAAAGCACTTCATGTGAATTTATATAAATGACGTAATTTAGGCAGGTTGATTTGCTATTCTGTCTATTGTTTTAGTAATTTCTTCCATGGCATTCTCTACCTGAACCATTTCTATCCACATCTGATCAAGTGTCATTCTAACTGGCAGAACTCCGAGGAAACTGGCTCCAATCAAACATGACGTTTGAGACTGTATCTGCGCAGCCAGTACACTAATGTCATATATCTGCATGAAGCGCACTAATTCACTGGCAGATGAAAAATATTTATTTAAATACCCAACATGACGCTCTGGGTAACTGAGGTCTCTCAGTATTTCATGAACATGCTGGCTGATCTCATTCATCTTGTCCATCATAGGGCTGATTTTACACTGAAATTTCCTCAGTTCAGCTTCAGTGTCTTGTTTTAACTTGGCCTGCAGGCTCACGATCTTCTTGTTCCAGATTTGATCAGCGATTGCAGCGCCTGAAACCACAGCTACTCCTGCTCCTGTGATAAGAGCAGAAATGCACCGATGAACTGGAGCTAAAACTAACCCCAAACCCACCATCAAGCCTCCGGTAACTTCTGCATATGTGGCATTTGTAAATGCTCCAGTAGCACATCTGAAGTCATCTTCAAATATCCCGATGATAAGATTCAATCTCTGCAAGCTATGCTGGACTAGAGAGAAATCTCTCAGATAGAGTGCAACCAATTGTTTTTCGAGATGATTGAAAACTGATCTACAGGGAAAAAAACAAATATTGAATTCTATCACATCATACAATTTGTATTACAGTAATTTCTAATAAAACTAAGCACTGCTGATATGTAGATTAAACTATTTAATTTTAATATTTGTGCAATGTGTGTTTGTTTATGCAACAACTTTGCTTCATATAGTGCAATCACATCTTTGTATTAATATCCAGTAATTCAGATTCAATGAGTAATGCATAAAAACATTGTCTTACAGCATTTTGAGAGGTTGCTCTTTGCTCTTGCCCTGACGTTTGGGTTTTTTCCTGTGTATGTTCCTTGCATTGACCGTAACAGCTGAAACAAGCAAATACAATACTATTTGCATTTTGCAGGAGTAATTTATACAAAAAGCAATACAACATCTGCCTATTGAACATTATAAATTAAGGCTAACATTTAAAATGTTAAAATTGTTTAAGTTGTAATTTTACCAAAAAATCTGTTTCAGCTCTTCAGTGTATTAATTCTTCAGTATATTACAACTTACTATACAATAGCATGACATCTTATGGCATTACAATGCCAGCTTAAATCAGACTGAATTATGCCTGGTCTTTGGCGCATCAAAGTATACAGAAATGCAGTGTTAATGTATTCATGCCACCTCTGAGCCGCATTAATCAGTCTGTGTAAAGCCACCTAAATGCCACTCCAGAAGGGCTTCTCTGTCACCTTTGCAGTGTAAAGCTGGCGCAAGAGTTAAAAAGCCTCTTTATCTCTTCTAACTATCAACAGTACCCAGCTGACCATATTAACCTTAGAGGACACTATGTTATAAACTAAGTCAGGTTTTTTATTTTTATTATTTATTTATTTATTTATTTTTTCAGAGCACAGACTAAAGAACACAAACATCAAAGTTCAGTTTTACTGTCAGAGCATAAAAGAAGCTATGCAATGTTGAAAAACAAAACAAAACAAAACGATATGACCTAATTTCACCTTTCTGCTGTTTTCAATTCTCTTACTTACCTCCGTTACTCCGTGCTTCCGTAAATTCGTCCATCTGCGATCGTCTTCTGCGGTTAAGGCTAGAAGGGATACAGCTGTAGCTCTACTGGGCATGCGCACATCAATACAGCATATTTCTGGTCACACTGTACACCGATGATTACTATTTTTGCATGTTGGGTAGGTGTAGACGTTAATAAAACAGTCTAATGGGAAGAAAGTTTAATGTCATTGTTAGTTTCTGGTCGGAGCTGTATCCCTTCTAGCCACAACCTGCTTTTGCTTGAACAGCTCTTCAAAATAAACGTCTTTATTTTATTTTATTTTATTTTTTTGTCACTTATCAGCATCAAAATAAAAGTCTCTTGAGGAGTAATAACTCAAAGCAGGCCAAAAAAAAAAAAAACATTTTAAAACAAGACACATAACTAACATTATGAAAATATAAAACAAAGATTCGTATTATATGAAAATACAATTAACTAAAAAACTAAAAAACATTTAAAATAATAATAAAAAAGGGCTGGTAAATCTGTTAAGTTTACATGGATATTTCCTTTAACCCTAATCACAATGCAGTGCATCTACTTAAAACACCTTTTAAAAATCGCAATACTGAACATTCCTTTAACAATATGGCTTTTTTATAGACCTTTCAAACAACATATTCTTTCTTGCAGGGTTCCTTTTAAGATTAATTGCATTTCTGCTCATTACAGAATCACATTTGCTCTGAATTTACTTGATTTTACTTGATATTTATTTTGAGTGCTGATTTTTTATTTTTTAAATCTGTCACATATAGGGATTTTTGTTTCACTGCACAGTTAATGTTGGAGGCAGCACTTGACTTGTTACACAACCTGCAATTCCACCAGGAGTGAAAAGTACTCACAAGTGGGCTCCAGAAATATTGGCACCCTTATTAAATATAAAACCATGGATAATGTGGCAAACTTCTCTATAACAACTTGTGGTTACATGAGACCTGGCGTACTTTTGGTGAACACAAGACCCAACTAGCATCTGCAGTTCTCCAACTGTGATCCTCCTCTATCTTTAAATTAAGACAAATTTCATGATAAAACATCAGGATTCTTACAGTATTGGTACTGTTCAAAGATTTGTTTAAAACATCACTGGTGTTTCTTTATGTAGTTTTACAATTCTCTATGAACAGCAAGTGTTGAGAACGACACATGAAATAATTAGAAGAATTACACACATGAAGTCTGTTAATCAGCTGTATTACAAAACATACAATGGAGAGTCAGATGCAGGAAGAAAGCTCACAGAATAAACTATGAGCAGAAGATCACATCACCTGCATTTGAGCGTCATCTGGTGGACAACAGTGATGAAATCCTCACATATACCCATACACACATGCATATGCACATATATTAAATATGCATGCATTAAATACATTGTCATATTAAGTAAAAACATATACGAAACCTATTAGAAATGAGGACAATTTCATATGTTAGCATATATATATATATATATATATATATACCATATACAAATATCTATGTTTATGTATGTGTAAAACATTTTTGGACGTATGTGTCTTGTACATGTGTATCCATCTTAACATGTCGAGGTATTTTGATATTATATAAATTAATATAAAAGATGGACATAAGTATTGAAATAATAATAATAAAAAATAAAATAAACTTTTATTTATCCACATGTACAATTTTTCTTTAGCAACTATAGGCTATTTTGTATAATATATTACATATATTTTCTCATATAAAAATGCCATTTACACATAAAAATGTAATGCTTTTCCTACAGTATGTTGCTAATGGATAGAGAGTCGGTAACCTGAAGGTCGCGGGTTCGAGTCTCAGGTCTGGTGGGGGGAGTGAATGTCCAGCGCTGTCTTCCTCCTTCTGTACCACGACTGAGGTGAGACCCTTGAGCAAGGCACCGAACCCACAACAGCTGCTCCCCGGGCGCCGCAGCACTGTGCGCGTGCATGCACTTGGATGGGTTAAATGCAGAGCACAAATTCCAAGTATGGGACACCATACTTCGCCTCACGTAATTTTCTTTCCTTAGAACTTGCGTACGAAAGAGAGAGTTGGCCGCTCACCCGCTGATTGTTATAGAACACTACTTTGTTCATCTGTTTCGTTTTGTTTGTAGCGTTTGTCAAAGTGTTCCCTTTTCTGTTTTATATCCGCTCCTTGACGTATGTGAAGGGTGTGCTTGTGCGAACTATCGGACTACCAGTTCTGTGCCTCGGGTTTTCATTCTCGCCTCCCGTCTTTCACTTCACCTGGGCAGACTACAACCCATATGGACTGTAGTTTTGTGCAACTAATTCATATGTTACTCTCTCCATAGGATAGGAGGCTTGTGCTCCTGAAAATTATGGAAGAAGAGGAAAAATGTGAATCTACCTGAATCCACATGAATTCTGCAGGGATCAGATAAATTCACATTTCTTTCTGAAATGTGAGTTTTCTTGATTGCATTATTTACAAAAGGATGTTTGTGCAAAAGCAACATTCATCTACCGTATATAAAGTTACATTATATAAGCTTCTGTAATAGTGTTTACACTGTACATTTAACACAATGGACAAAAAAACAAAACTTTAACTAAATCAGCAAAAGTATCACACTTTTTATTATCTGACTGATTTACTTCCTTGATCCGCTTGTAACAGAGGTGGAAATTTGACTTACTGCATGAGGTTAAAGTTTAGCTAATGCAAGTGATTCATTGTATCCTGTAGCCTACTGCATGAGATTCAAATGCATAAGCAAATTACACTCTAATAATAATATAATGGCTTTGCAATGTAAGTATTCACTTTTTTTTCCCATGCATTATCTTGGTAGTGCATGTTGTTGTTATTATTATTATTATTATTATTGCAACCTTTTGGACAAACTAAGCACAGCAAGCTGAGACAAACTAGCTTGTTCAAAGCAGCTTCAGGAATTAGAATAACTATGTGTCAGTGTTGCAAAGTTAATCATTAAGATGATGTCCTAATTCAGCTCAAATCAGTTCAAGTTTTGTGTTCTAGTCAGTTCATTGCTGAGTTTTAGTTTCAGCAGGTTGAAATATGACATTTGTAACTTAGCCAGGCTTGACTGTTTGCATGAACTTGCAAGTCACTTTAATTTACAATGTGGTACTGACATGACACAATAGCACTTGTGTTGTTTAATCACAGCAACAATGGCATCAAAGGGAGGTCACCATCGGCGCGGAAGCATGGCAGAACCAGTTAACATGTCGTGAGAGATTGTTGATATTGTTTTAATATGTTGTTATTATGTTTATGTTTGTTATGGGTTTTCACTTGATGCAGATGATTAATAAAAACTTGTGTTGTTACATATAACTATATTATATATACCCCCGGTTTCACAGACAAGGCTTAAGCCTAGTCCCAGTTTAAAATGAAAGTCTGAGCTGTTTCAACTGAAAGAAACTTGAACTGACTGATCTTAAAATATATCAGTGCCTTTGTTTTGTCTCAAGATGCACATTATTTTTTTTTTCTAAGGCACATTTTTAAAAATTACTTGAATGTCCTAATTGAACTATGGCCTAATCCTGTCTTAGTCTAAACCCTGTCTGTGAAACCAGTCCATAGTATACTGTATGTAGCATAAAGTATGAAACTAAATACACGTTTACTATAAATCTACCAATATTTGTCTTGCAAAACATACAGAATATACTGTCACTGATGTTTGTTTTTGTTTTTTTCCTTTAGATCTGATGTTATTCATCTCAAAGAGGAATTGACTAGACTTCATAAGGACATTTTTCCAGAATGCAACAAACATATGGAGAAAATTAGTGATCTCATCAATGAGTTAGATTATGGTAACAGACTTGTTATTTATGCCTTCAGAGGAGCAGTAATAACTGGAAGAATTGCAATAGTGCTTGTGGCATTATCTTTCTTTGTTTTCGACGATGAGGTTTCTGTGATTTTTGCTGCAGCAGGGGCAGTTGTGGCTGTAGTTGCTGTATTATGTGTTGCTTTTGGGCAATTTAAGAAAGCACAGCAGAAGAACTTAAAACGATCCATTGAAGAAGAACTTAAGGGATTTCAGGATAAAATTAATCCTACTATTGACATAATGGAAAAAATCTGTCAATGTACTGAGGAAATACTGAGAGACCCTTCGCTATCAGACCACAAAACCCAGGCATTAAGTGAATATTTTGCCAACTGCTTTGAAAAAAGGCATCACTTTCAGGAACATGGCAGGAGTAAAGTGGATGACCGGATGTCTAAAATTAAGCATTTGTCTGGAACGCTTTCAGAAATGATCGCCGAGTTTAGTTCTGTGCCTGATATCCTTAAAGAGATCATCGAAGACAACAAGAGGCAACGTGACAAACCTGCAAAGCCCACACATGAGCAAATAAATAAAAGAGAGTTTAAGGAGAAAGCAGAGCAATTCATTAATGATATGCAGAAAGGAATTTTCGAGTTAAAAAATGGAGTGAAAGAAATCAACCAAATAGCAGAAAGAATGTCAAATCGTTTGAGTTCAATCTGACAAAATGAAAAGTCTGAACTGCTGAGACACAACTTAAATGTTAACTAAATTAATGTTAACACTGACAAAAGTTAAGAATGCTTTTTTTTTCAGATCGTTTTTGCTCTGCATTCTTGATAAAAAAGTAGAAGAAGTTATTTTGTGTATTTTTTATCACTTTCATAACGATTTTTTTTTATAAATGTATTGGAATGTAAAGTGAATAAGTAATTGTTTTAACCCTTCAATGTCCTCACCAATGGAAAAACAATAAAAAGAATCAAGAAAGTCTGAAAAATTATTCAAACAACATTTATGCATATTATGCTATCAGTCAGTAGCTTAATTTTTCTACCTTTACTATAAATCGCACAACTGAACCATTTGGGTAAGCATGTATTAAACCAGTGAAAACAAATTTAAAAATGTATATATATTTGGGAATACAATAACATTAATAACATTAACTATAATATTAACCATTATAAATAAAAACCCTGCAGACTAGACCCAACGGTTCTGCAGCTGTGTGAGAGGACATAATAAACATTATCAGCAGGTGGCAGTATTCTGCATTTGTCACTTTGAAAAAGAGAGAACTGACTCAAAAGAATGGCTGTGGTCACAATGGCATACTTGCCTACTGCCCAGTACACAGTGTACACTGCCTACTATTGTTTAAAGAATAGTGTGTGAAACAGTATACAATAAGCAACAAATATTTCAGAGTAGCATGCTTAATTGTCACATGACAAACACAAACATTAATTCAGCACAGCTGTCAAGATTGTTACCTTACAAACAAATGTGCTAACTATTCTTTTTACAAAGGCTTCATACCAGTAAACAATATTACCCAATTGAACTCATTTCATAACTGAAGAGAGGCTATTGGACTGAACTGAATGAGCTGTCTTTAACTGAACAATATTTTTGGCAGTTACACTAAGTGGAAAAAGTGATATATTCTAGTTACACTAAGTGCAAACAATAATAAATTCTGTTTACAATAAAATAGCATGTCTGTAAATAGTTAGGTGGCAGATATTTAGCCTATACTTCAGTACTGTAGTACATTATAAAACAGTATGAAATAACATATTGAGTGTAAATTATCATAAATTTAATTTGATGAACGCCACTTTATTGGGACAAAAACCTGCCTACAGCTAAGCACACTGTATTATTAATGAGGCATTTAATTTCCACTTTTCAAATATTAACTTTTTTTTTTTTAGAATGCCTTTCTGATCTGGTATGTGATGTAAAAAAGGAGTTGCACGAGTTTGACAAAAAGCAGAATTGAGCTCGGATGGCTTGCATCAACAGCACACACCTCCTGTCTTTTACTCTCGGTCTTCTACAGAACACACGTGTCTTTTGCAAACGCTGCTGCTAGGCTTTTAACATGTACAGGGACGTGCAGAGACTTCCTCAGGGGCAGGCGCTCAAATGTAAAAAAGGGCCAATATGAAGGGGAAAAAATATAGGTCAAAAGACTTGATACATTATTATTTTATATTTTTTGCAATAAGTCACTTATAGTCATCAAGCCTGCATTTATTTGATCAAATCAAATTTTAATATACTTTATTTACTTTGCATTTTATGCAATGTTGAATTATTAACAATGTTGAAAACCTGTGATACTTTTTTCAGGATTCTTCGATGGATAAAAAGTTAAATAAGAACAGCATTTGTTTAAAATATAACTTTTGTAACAATATACACCTTTCAAAAGCTTGAGGTTAGTATTAAAGAAATTTGTTTTTATTCAGCTGATAGTAAAGATTGATATTGTTAGAAAACATCTTTACTTTGAATAAATGCTGTTCTTTTAAACCTTTTATTTATCAATGAACCCCAAAAGGTATCACAGATTCCAATAAATAAATACAAATATATATATATATATATATATATATATAAGCAGCACAACTGTTTCCAACATTGATAATAAATCAGCATTAGAATGATTTCTGAAGGACCATGCATTGAAGAATGGAGTAATGATGCTGAAAATTCAGCTTTGAATCACGGAAATAAATGATATTTTATTAAAATAGTATAAATGTATATTAAAATAGAAAAACATTCTTTTAAATTGTAATATTTCACAATATTAGGCTACAGTTTTTTTTCTGTATTTTGATCAAATAAATGCGGGCTTGAAGAGCATAAGACACTTTCATAATGCTGCATAATTCATTAAAAATGGTAATATAATAAAGTCCTTTCACGTCACCATTTCGCCAGCCTACACTTCACATAACAGGCCTGTACAACCCAGGCTCATTGGAAATACGTGACTCTGCATACATTTCTGCAGAACCTGAAATACGTTTCTCCAGGTACAATGCACTGCACTTTTCGTGTGAAATGTCCACTAGAGGTGCGGAATGGTTTCAATTTTTCCCTGTTTCAGATTCAGGTATCTGTGCTCGGTCTACTCAGTAAACAAAACTTTTGTATTAACTTATTAATTCCAAAGTTTTGAGATGCCAAGGACACACGTCTCGTCAGCATGGATCGCACTTTGCCGAGGTACGTCAAGAATATGTATTTAATATTAATTTACATTAATCTGTGTTCGCTGAGCCAGAGACAGACACGTTTATACAGCACTGCATTATAAGCAATCAGACAGCATTCTGTTGAGCTTATGAATGCAAGGACCAATCAGAGGCGTTCAGATGAGTCATTGCTAAAATGCCGGTGTTTTCTCACTTTTAAAAACATGTCACGGTTTAAAAATAAATACATAAATAATGGTTTTCTATTTTTACCATACTTTAAAATATCTCTGTGAGTCATAGCTGAATTTTCAGCATCAATTTAACACATCCTTCTGAATCATAGTCACTCATAGGAGGAGTTTTAAACAGCAAATGAGTCATTCCCCTTTAATAGCTGTTATGCCCTCTTAAGGCCATGTTTTGGAGAAGCGCAGGCAGATATCAGAGGCGCGCAGAAAAGAACAATGGGATCAAACCAACGAAAATATTATTATTGTATGTGTTTCACACTATTTTAATATTTTAGCTATAAAGTTGGATTTATGTGATCTTCAATTTTCATCATCAATATACAGAGATATAGTAGAACCTTAATTTGTAAGAGTGTAAATGCCTATTGCACTAATGGCAGTCATGCAATTCTGCAAAATGTAGTTTATGATTGTGAAAAATTGATTAAAAAAAATACATGGATTTAAAAACAAATCTTAATTATAACATGAAGGGTTCCCTTCTGGTTATATATATATATATATATAAAAAAAAACACTTCACCCCCTTGGCACCGCCCTTGTAACGAGCCTGTCTGGTTAAGAGCTGAAGTGAAACCACTCCAAAATCCTGTCCAGAGTTTGGGAGCGGTTTCACTTCAGCTGTTTGGAGGAGAAAATAACGGGAAAACGTCCATTTCGGGTAGGTTTTCGCCTTGTTTATCGTGTGTATGTTACTCCAATGGTTTAAAACGAAAGTGGATAGATTGGCTTCTGATAATGAGCTGCAGGCTAATTAAATGATCGGGTCCCGCTGTAAAGCTCAGAGGTTCCTTTGTTTAAGCGCGTGAGAGTCGAGCTTCTCCAGTTTCATCGCGTCGTTCATGAGGGAGAAAAAGACAAGAGCTTAGACTGCATCAAGGTTGGGAGTCCGTTCAATGTACAGTTTGCTTTATTTATAGTTGTAACTTAAAGCCAGTCATTCATTAATGATGCACCGAAATAAAAACCGCGCGTAAAAATGAAATAGAAACTAGACACTGGGGCGAAAATATGACAAATATAACTGTGTTCATTTCTGTGGAGAAGAGAACTGGATCCGCTTCGGCCAGTCAGTATTCATCATATCTGATTACCCCTGATGGCATTTCCAACGGAGATCTTCTACATTTCTTTCATTTATATTTTTCACATACTATTTTTTGTACTGAGTGTGATTAAGGGTAGGCTAAATTTATTTATTTTATTTTATTGAATTATTTATATATATATATATATATATATAATATATATGCATCCATTCACACTTCATTAAACATTGTTCATACAAAAAAAATTATACAAATAATAATAATAATATATACAAAAAACATCTCTACTTTGCTTAATCGGAGATCTTGGCTAAAAAAAAAAAAAAATTTATACTGAGTATTTATTCATTCATGAACTATAATATTATCTAAATTACAAATGACTTAAGGAACCAGTTTATTCAGTCTCTTTGAACTCAGAATGATCTCATCTCCACGTTACTAAACTAAAATGTAATAAAGAATTGAAAGCATAAGGATATTTTACTTACTGTAGGTGTGCCCTTTGTTCTGGTCCTTCATATAAATTTCCTCCTGCTCCTATATTCTTGCACACAATGTAATCACTTGTAACACAGAGAATGAGCTGCACTACATTCACACCGTCTCTATACTGAATTATATCCCCAGTCTTCGCTCCATCTCCAGCTCTTCTCTAACCCTCACTAACACACAACACAGCATATCTCTTCTGGAAAACACTTCTTAACATCATTTGGCTGAGGTGGAGTGATGATGCGATATGATGGAGACTGATCAGACTGGGAATCAAGAACAATATTTTGAGAAGGTGAAGGTAACCCAGAAACCAGAACAGAGCAAGAGAGAGAGAGAGAAAACAACTCTGGCCTACAATATATAGAGTGCACTGATCATATACAACACATACGGGGTCATAAGAAAGAATTTGAACGTGATTCTCAAAATTTATGATAGTGATCAAGATGCTTGTCAATCACAATGTTTGTTTCCGATCAACAGTTTCAAAAGGATGTTTGTTGAGGTAGAACTGTTCAAAAGATAAATAAACAGACTCTAAATATTATTTACATATCGTGTACTATCAGTGTTTCTATTATGTGAATGATTTACACCCTGGATTCACTCGAAATGGTTAATTTTGTCATTGTTTATAGTTATATTATGGTTACGACTATAATCTGAGATATATATATATATATATATATATATATATATATAAAAATGTATAACCCGCTTCACTTGTGTTATTAAATTGCAGCAGCAATGGCATCATCCCCTCATCAACACCGGCGCAGCATGCATGAACCTCCTAACATGATGTGAGAAAAACATTGCTATGCATTGATTCAGTTTGATTATTTAAATTATTTAGCATTTGAACAAAGTGCCATGCATTTTCAACATAAACTAAAGTCATTTGCATTTCAACAAAATAGAACATTTGTATTCCAAACCTGTACTATAAACTAATATTTACTTTTCTCTAGATCAAATGCTATTCATCTGTATGAGAGTGATCAAACACGCCTCCAGCGGTGTATAGAGAGACTGCATCATATCCTCCAAAAATGTGGAAAAGACTGCAAAGGTGTTGCTGAAGGCTCTATAAATGCAGCTGTGGTGGGAGCACATGGAGGAACTGCTGTACCTGTGGGATTAGCAGGATTATTAAGAGTAGCTTTAGCTCCGTTTACATCTACTGCTGCTGCTGCTGTTACTTCTGTTGTAGCAGGAGCGGCGACGCTCACAGGTGCTGGAATTAAAATGGAAAAATACAGTTCTGGGGAAACGCGGACAATTAAGACAAGACATTAAACTCTTAAACAGTGTTGGGGAAAGTTACTTTTAAAAGTAATGCATTACAATATTGCGTTACTCCCTAAAAAAGTTACTTTTTATGGAAAGTAATGTTACGTTACTTTTGCGTTACTTTTTAAATATGAGCAGGGCTTGTTTTTAATACAAGAAGTTCTAATCATAGCAAATGTAAAAGCCCTTTCACACTAAAAAGTGTAATGAATAAACCTCAGGCTGAAGGAAGAGTAAATGCACGTCTGTAAACTAGAATGCAGGAGAAGAAGGTTCAACCCTCTTCAGCAATAAAAAAAAACAACGAAGCACAATTGTTAGTTTATCTAAAGTCATTTTTGCTGCTTAGTACGGTTGAACTGGATCATATTCTATATTAATCTCTGCATTTGTTTTAATTCATTTTGATGAATACTAAATCTGTTTTTTGCGAGTGGGATGAATTAATACACATTCACATTTAGTCTAGAACTACAGTAACAGCATGTTCACACAGAGCACTGTCAGTCAATAAATGGGACAAAAGTAACTCAGATATTTTCTTGTAAATTAAAAAGTAATGCGTTACTTTACAAGTTACTTGAAAAAAGTAATATTATTACGTAACTCGCATTACTTGTAATGCGCTACCCCCAACACTGCTCTTAAACTTCATGCAATAAAATGTTTTCTACAGAACTAGAAACTATGTATAGATGCTTGCTTTGGTTTTGTCACCCCTCATGGTCCTCATGCCACACTATAAATAATGTTCTATATCCACAGGGCCTCATGCTAAAAGTGACAGCAGACTTGATGATGTAAGCCAACAGTTTCAGAGTTCACATTTCTGTCCTTAAGAGAAAGAAAGACTATAATCGCTTAAAGACATAGCTGTCAGCATCATGATGCTGTATTCTTCTGCTTGTAAAAAATTGACTATGCCATGATTTCTACTCATGCACGTCAGTGAGAACGGAAAGTTAAGTTCGTAGAGACTCGAGAACTTTACTTAATCCATTTTAAATTATACTTGTATAATTTAAAAGCACACCCCAGAAGAGGGCATCAGGCATAACCTTCAATTTCCTTCTCACCCTATTGCGATGGATATTTTGGGAGTGGTTTCAGTTCCAACCAGTTTAGCCCTAGAGATAACAGGAAAAGGAGGAGGGGGCATTGGAAACTTCCTGAACACAAATTCAAGCGCTTGCAATAACTTGATTTGAATGCATTAAAATTATAAAACAGGATATAATGGGTGTGTGTGCATGTACAGAGGCATGTTTATCTGGATGCTCTTGATGTTAGGATTTCAAATTAATATAATTGTAGGCAAATATTATAGACCTACATGTGAGCAAGTGATTAGGCGCTTGATTATGCTGAATACTGCTTTATGGAGAAACGCTATTATAGTCAAAACACCCAGCTTTATGTTTCTGCTTTTCTCTTGTCTGCTACTTAATTAATTTCAGAGATCTCAGTCGAATCTTGATAAATACTAAATACATCAAAAAGAAGAAAACCCACTTCTTCTTCTGAATCTGTTCTATGATGTTAGAAATGTGATCTTCTTAATGGTCTGTCGTAGGTTTTTCTGCTTGATCATGTTGGTGACGGTACATGCTGTACTTGTTACTTCAGCTACTCCAACACCTGCAACCGCTAACGAAACACCAAATGTGAACGGGGCCAAAAACAAACCCACTAGTGTTGTGATTCCTGCTGCTGCTCCTATTACGTCAAAATCCTGAGTTCAGTTCCTTGATGCTTCTTTGCAGTTCATCATCAAGAGTTTTGAGTTCCCTGAAATATCAGATTTTTCTTAAAGTACCATTACCATATTACCACAAAGAAAATAAATTCTGTAAACTACAAAGCCATTAATAACTGTACTGTAATTTAGGAATATAGCAATAAATAAACAATTAAAAAACAAACAAACACACACACACACACACACAGGCAAGGAAGCATTAGCACTGTTAATGGCTTTGCAGTATCTTGATGTTTATGTTGGATCGTGTAGTCTTGTAGTTATGCAAGCAGGTGTGCGAGCAGCAAATTCAGGAGCTGTGCATGCAGAGGAAGACAGTCGAAACAGGAAAGTGTATAAGGAACCTGTCAGATCTTTCAAAGTGTGTGAACGGGCTGAACAAATTTTCAGTGTGGCTGCACATTCGCCCCTGCAGTGACCGCTGAGACTGGCATAGTCTCAGCTTTATTTGTTGTTATTGATGTTGTTCGTATAGCACAAAGTTATAAAGAGATCGCCACGATGAATAAAAAAAGCAGAAAGGAGAAAAGCTAAATATATCAAATCTGAAACTTTAAAATACATTCATCAGAAGAGAGAAACAGTTGCACTTTTTCAGGAGATTCTGAATGAAGTTAATAGTTTTATAGACAATGTAACTGAAGAGTTTAAAGAAAAACTAAATGTGTATTGGCAGTGAAACACATACTTTAAAAATATAGTGGCCATCAAATTGCCATATTTCTGAAGACATGTTAGCAAAAATCAATCAATCAATCAAATCAAATACAGGTGCTTCTGAGCTGATGTCAGGTTAAATGGGAATGTGCTGTCTGTATGCTTGTTTAAATCTTGTGTTTAATTATTCATGCACAGCACTAAATAAATATCTGTATAGAAACTTTTAAATTAATATTATCCTAGATATGCAATTATCCCATTTTTAAATGGAGAGCAATATATTTAATTGTGTCTGTCAGCTTGACAAATATGTTTAGAATCAACATCTGTAAATCTGGTAAGCTGTCAGAACTGTGCACTTTATCCCACTCAGTCAGAACTCAGAAAGAGCTTTATTGTCAAGTATGGTGTTTGCACATACAGTGAATTTGTTTCAGTGTCACAAGCTTCCAGTACTCAGAGACAACAACAGATAATAATTAAAAAAATAAATACATCAATAAAAATAAGATGTGAATAAAATACACATAAGCATATATAAATGCCCATATCTATATATATATGTATGTATGTATGTATATGTATGTAAAAATATGTATGTTTAGCTGTGCTATAATAGCATAGGAACAGAATAGATAAAGATGTAGGGATGGACTAGGATGTAGGGTGGTAACAAATATATATATAAGATTATTGCACATATTTTAGTTAAATCGTGTGTGTGTGTGTGTGTGTGTGTGTGAGTGAGTGTGTGTATGTGTGTGTGTGTGTGTGTGTGTGTGTGTGTATGTGTGTGTGTGTGTGTGTGTGTGTGAGAGAGTGTGTGTGTGTGTGTGTGTGCATGTTTATGTGGTTTATGAGGACACAAATTTGTATAATGACATGAGTATGACAGAGGTATTACAATATGAAGGTGGTTTATGAGGACACTGCCTATGTCCCCGTAATTCAAAAGGCTTAAAAAACATACTAAATGGTGTTTTTTTGAAAATCTAAAAATGCACAAAGTCTCCTGTGAGGGCTAAGTTTAGGTG
Organism: Barbus barbus; assembly: GCF_936440315.1. Lineage (NCBI taxonomy): Eukaryota > Metazoa > Chordata > Actinopteri > Cypriniformes > Cyprinidae > Barbus > Barbus barbus. The sequence continues at coordinate 3,799,174 of NC_136730.1, forward strand.
TAGGGTTGGTGTAGGGCAATAGCACACACAGTTTGTTCAGAATAAAAACCATTACGCCTATGGAGAGTCCCCATAAACCACAAAAACCAACATGTGTGTGTGTGTGTGTGTGTGTGTGTGTGTGCATGGATGAGTGAAATGCAGAGCACAGATTTTGAGTACGGGACACCATACACCACACTACATGTCATGTCCTTTCCTTCCTTGTATAAAGCACTCTTCAATTTGACAAACAGACAAATAGGAATAAAATAAATAGAAGCCAAAATAAATACATAAAACATTTTTTAAATAAATCGTTAATAAATGCTTTTAAACTTTGATATCACATTGAAACATTTCCCAAATACTTTTCCTTGGGCTATTTGTATATTTAAATATACCTCTAATAACAGAACTACACAAATAAAAAATAAAATAATGATAACTTTCTTGTTTTGTTTTTCCTGCTCTGCAAAATAACCCTATGCTTAATGATATTTTTAAAATCTTTTTTTTATTTTTTCGCTCACAATAATGTGCACGAGCTCCAGCCTCCGGGCGCGTTCTCGCACGAATATGTAATGAACAACGACGTCCAGTCTCAGATTTTTCCGTGGTTTCTTTATGTCACCGTAATTGTACGCTGTTTGCGTCACGTTAAGACATTTAGCATGCTAAAAGAAGCGATCGGTACATCGGGATGGTCTCTGTTGCAGCATCATTAGGACGCAACACACTTTGAGCAGGACGGCAACAAATCTGGGGTAGTGCAGCAGTGTGACTGAGTGTGAGTTGGCCCATTTATGTACAGTTTCCATTATAAAGCTGTAACTGGATTAGGGCGGGTATTTTAATAGCAGTCACCGCACCGCAGTGTTTGGTCGAAACGAAACCGAAACCAGACAGACACTGCGGCTTTTGGGTGGGTCGCAATAAAAACGGATACACAGATTTGCACGTCCGTTTTTATCAACAGTTAACGTATGTGAACCTAACATATCGTAAACATAGGCTATGCATAACACCAAGCGCGCCTGCAATAGGCTAAATGAGTTTAATGTTTTAAATTGTTTATAGATGTGGAGGTAGTCAAAGACTTTTATATTGAAGTTTTTTTTTTTAAACAGACCGGAAGTGACGTGAGCGGGCTGAGGTGCGCGAGCAACTACAGTTGACTTCCGGAAGAAGTATACAGTAGTATTTTTGTTTTGTTCCTTACGGACTGTCTCGTCTACCGGAAACGTGGGCAGAAATATATATATATTTTTCTTATTATTCATTCCTGAACATTATTTTTCCTGTGTTTAAGGAAAAGGTAGAGACTTTGTGTTATTGAACAGGTGGCTATTTGTTTGGTTTATTTACCCTGCCATTACACTCCTGCGCCAGTCCAGTTCTACTGTAAGGTAAAACCTATACCCAGGGGTTGTTTAACGCGAAATACGTTTCTTCTCCTGCTTTTTACTATACGGGCCACAAAAGAACGATTAAGGGAATAATTTAAGACTGTTATATACCGTTATCAACACGTTAAATATTTTTGTTTTTTTACTTTCACTTTCTCTATAGTGCATCGACCGTCACCATCTTGTGCAAAGTTTGCACGTTGCTTGCTTGAGTTGCTTGACCCCTCCCCCATAATATCGATTGCTTATAGGCCACATATTAGGCACCTTGGTAATGTTTATTTTGAAGTGTTAATGAGAGTGACACAGAGTGTTAAAAACAGGAAAACAAGGGGGGGGGGGGGGGTTCTCTTGCACCCCACCCCCCCCCCTTTAAAAAAGCCCTTTATCCTTTCTCTGCAGACTTTAAGGGTCTGACCGCACCAATCATTACAAAATGTAGCTACATTCAGAGACATCTATATGTTAATAAGATAATTTTCTTAAAAAAAAAAAACTATAAACAGCAATTTTGGGGCTAACAAGCTAAATGTAATTCAAGTTACAATAATTACATTAACAACTAAATTTCTGAGTTACTTTTTACAAATCACCTGTTGTGTAATGTAGTTCTACACTAAATACGAGCATGCATTACACATCCTACTTGCACAGATTCAGTATTCGTCAAAATGAATGTAAAATAGTGAAATGCAAACTTTGAATATTACACCTGTCCTGCAATAACAATAGCTTTGCTGCTGACCTTTGATGAGCCAATTCAAAGGGCCTTTACATTACATGCAAAAAAAAAAGTATGTGCTGTTAAGAAACAAACAAGCTGCCCAGTTACTGTATGTAATGCTAAATTGGTTTGAAAGAGAAGGAGATCTAGAGCTAGCTGAGGTGAGAAAATGTAACACACAAAAAACACATTGCCTTCTATAAAAAGTAAGTAAAAGTAAAGGAGTTAACGTTGTAGAATAATGCAAAATTGTAACACAATTTGACATGAGGCCAAGTATGGTGTCCCATACTCCCATACATTTCACCCATCCAAGTGCACACACACACACACACACACACAGTGAGTAGTGAACACACACACACACACACACAGTGAGTAGTGAACACACACACACACACGGGGCAGTGGAGAGCCATATTGCTGCGGCGCCTGGGGAGCAGTTGGGGGTTCGGTGCCTTTCTCAAGGGTCTCACCTCAGTCGTGGTATTGAGGGTGGAGAGAGCACCGATAATTCCTGCTGAACCTGAGACTCAAAACTATTGTTGGTCATTGGAATAAACAACACAGTTTTTTTCTCATTATTTTGGCCTTGTCTTTGACTGAAGTTCATGACTTAAAATAAAATATAGAATATCAGATCCAGAAACACTGTCGTTACTGAATGATTCTTGATTGGGCAATTCGTAAGCAACATTTTTAATAGACCTATAATACATTGTGTAAAACACATACATTTTATTAGTTGTATTAAGTGTAAATTTATCTAGTTTAAATTCAATTACTACGTTTTTGTCCCCGATAAACAGGTTGAGGGTAAACAGTGCTGTTGTTCTGAGGGAGAAAAAGTAACATTTTCATTCCATTTAAAAATGCAATATTTATTGATAAATGCCATCTGCATAAACATTGTGATTAATACACAGATTAATAAAAAATTGAAACCCAAAACCAACAAAGAACATTTGTAGAACAATTCCTAAAGAAAAGCTCAAACTGGAAAGAGTTCACTGTCCATCCAGACACAGCAGATACATATGGGAAGACATATTCTTAAGACATATGGGACAAAACATGTCAATTGTAACTGCTTTGTTTAAAAATTAAAATATTTTCAATTGCAAATGGTATGAAGGGTTAATAACAGACTGCATTTAACACAATTATCCCCCTTTTCAGGGCTCTCAGACTCCTCAGAAGCGAACTGAACCGAGACCATCTCAATTCGCTAAAAACATGCTTTGTGAACACATGTTTTTTTTAATGATGAAAAATAGCTTGTTTTATTAAGCAACACTTAGTAATATCTCATATCATAGCAAGGTAGTTTTTCAAGGACACATGTATTCCATAAGGTTTCAAAGTTGTGTCCCCATTTTTGTCAACACCATCAGACATTCATTAAAATATCAGGGCAGCTGTGACTCTAAAGAACCCCCTCACCACAATCCTCCTCTGCAGAGTACATCAGCGTCAGACAGGCTCTGGTCAGTTATAGTTTTAGAATATTTTAAATCCTAATGTTAATATTTCCTGTGTCACAACCATGATATGTCAACACCATCTTCCAGTTTCTGAGGAAATTATTTGAAACGTTTAGATCATTTTATTCTCCTGACGCATGTTCTATTAGCATCTAACATCAACAGAGAATACTACATGGCTACTACATCAACTCCATTTGTTTTGTGAAAGAAATGTCAAATTTGTCACCACCATAAGATTTCATGTCTGACGGTTCAACATGAAGTCATCGTAGTTTTGAGGTTTTCAAGTCATTTTTAATTATATTAAATATAAATTAGTGTTTAATTTTTGTAATAATCTACAAATACTAAATACACAGCATATATTGCTTTTGTGGATTGATAGTCATCTCTTCTAGCAGAATTAGGGTTGAGGGAACATAAGATTCAGGGAACACAAAGCACTGGATAAAACATACATAAAACAGTTTGTTGGTATTCTGATCAAATGTGTTCTGATCATCTGTTAAGATGTTTAAATGTGAATATCAAGATCCTGGTGAAGCTAAATGGATAGAGATACTGTTCTTTAAAGTATCCTTGTTATCATAGCAGATGCACAGCAGACACACTCTTCTGAGATGAGAGAATATAGATCATTTGTGTCCCAATATATCAAAATACTTAAATATGAATCCTGAATGAAAGCTTTACAAACAATAACATACTAACTGTTTGTTTTAATACAGTAATTGATTGATTCAATGCATTTGACAGTTAAAATTACTACAAAATTCAGGTTTCCGTCACCACCACCATCAGATGAATATTTGAATAATACTTTATATTTAAAATATTAAAATATATGTTATTTCTGCAGAGGAATTGTTGGCCACATGTGAAAATGTAAACTGTGTGCTAACATGAGAATGTGTTTTGAAATGTTAAAAACATCTTGATTGCAAAATAAGTGATGGAAAGATAAAAAGCACATTTTGATAAAAAAGAAAAAAAAAAGTTGGGAGGTTGAATGAAAGCATAGCTCAGTAGCTTAGTACATGTAAGATACATAAATGTAGTTTAATTTGTCTGAGTACAAGGTTTTTTTTTCAATTGCCCCCTGTTTTGTCCCACTTCTCAACAATCAGTTATATATTACAGATCTACGTCTGAGCAAATGATTAGGTGCTTGATTATGTTGAAAATGATAAACTATAAAAATATTTGAAAGTAAATTACAAATTGCTTCAGTGTTAGTTCTTAACACCTGCGGATGAGACTCACAGATACACACATGGTGTAATGGTGTTCATTATGCATGCATCCCACCACACTGCACACATTGTTCTCTGATAATTGTGTCTGTGGCACTTTTAATTTCATCCAGAGTCTTCTGAAATAAAGCAGCTGTTTCTCTTGCCTGATGAATAAATTTCAAAGTGTCTGATTGGATTTGTTCTACTTTTCTCTTGTCTGCTACTTGATTCATTTCAATGATCTCTTTCGAATCTAGACCAATACTAACAGCATCAAGAAAAAGAAACGGAAGTGAGAGTCCACTAGTTATTTCCCCAGCCACTTTGAGAGCTCTGGCCGTTCTTGTGGCCACATTCTCAATTTTAGCCATTTGTAATTCAGTTGCAATTGATGAAATGCCTAAAAGAGTTTCCAAAGAACCCACAGTTGTCGGGAGTGTGATATCTGATTCAGAAACCCACTCCTTCTTCTGAATCTCTTCTATGATGTCAGAAATGGTCTTTATATGCTTAATTATTGGGTTGATTATATTCTGGAAATCATCTGTGATCTTCTTAATAGTCTGTCGTAGGTTTTTCTGCTTGATCATGTTGGTGACGGTACATGCTGTACTTGTTACTGCTGCACCTGCTCCAACACCAGCAACCGCTAACGAAACACCAAATGTGAACGGGGCCAAAAACAAACCCACTAGTGCTGTGATTCCTGCTGCTGCTCCTATTACGCCTCCTGACAAACTGCCCACCGTTGTGGCCTTGTGCATGGATTGCAGTTCATCAGTGACGTCATTCAGCTCCTTTATTTTACGACTGAGTGTTGGAAACTTTGCGGCAAATTCTGAGATCAGTTCCTTGATGCTTCTCTGCAGTTCATCAACAGCTTCGAGTTTCCTGAAATATCAGATTTATTTTTTAAATAGACAGCATTGGCCTTAGACACAAAGAAAATACATTCTGTGAATTACTATGCCATTGATAACTGTTATGCTAGCAATACAGCTAAAAAAAATAAATAAAATAGTGTGCCTTTTTTATGCTCTTTGCTAACTTCCCTCATCTGTTGCTCGAATTCACAGCATTGCTTATGTTGCACAAGCGCCCACTACCCCAATGCAGTAGGTTAAATTACAGTGTCCTGACCCCATTGTAATTTGCTCTCTTGGAATCTGATTTTTTAATTAATTATTTTTTTTCCCTTTTGAATTTGTTTTAGTTAATGTAATGTAACTGTTAAAAAACTGAAACCTTGTGTAAAGTGTTAAAAATATGCTCAAATCAGTTGCTTTGAAAATCTTACTTCTTGGACATCTTGACTGGTCAGTTCTGTCCAGTCCTGTATTGAAATTAAGCATATTCAAAGATTATTGCAATAATACAGTGCTGTGATAATGTATGCAAAGGAAAGGGTGTTGTCACCATGAAACAGACACACATTTCATTTGTATAGTCATTTGTATAGAGCTTTTCATAATAAAGCACCTCATTTCATAAAATTAATATCAATGATTGAATGTCTACGCTGATGTAATTCGCAATGTATACAAGTATAAGACCTACATACACCTAACCTTATCCTTTGTCCACCCCATTGGATTCTGTCATTGGGCTAATGTGTGGAACTTACATACAGCATGCTAACATTCTCACATATGGATAAATTCAACAGAAACAAACTCAAAACAATCGTCTAAATAAGCACAGCAGAACATGGCAATCCTAAAAGGACACTGTTACTGTTATCACCACTTTTCTACGGAGAAACACAGCCTGTATGTTGTGTAACATTTCTCTGGTCAACTGGAAGCTATTTACATAGCAGTTCTCAAACATCTTTCTTTAACTGGACATGCATTCCACTTTCATCCTCTGTTTGATGCTTCTTGCAAAAGTAAAAATGAAGTAAAAACCAATTTACTCGTCTATGTTACAGTCCTATGTATATTGCACTAAGAAAAGTTACTGCAGACCAAGAAACTACAAAAGGTAAAGACATTTAAACTGGGATCATGACAAAACTAGACAGGACAATAATAATGCATTATCTCTTAGGGCTTCTCAAGCACTTCTTTACTGAAAACAAAGTGATAAACCTGGACAATGAAAACCAATAACTTGCATTACCTCTCCAAATCCAGATCACCTTCTGTCTCCGAGCGCTTCACAATAGTCCACTGAACTCCCCTGGTATGCGATTGTGTCATGGACAGTCATGTACTTTTATTGCTGCTGGTTAATATTTTACAACATTTCAGTTGGAATTATAACAGAACAGAACAAACAGAACAGAATTAGCTTTATTAGTGTTAAGAATATTTCAGCTCTTCCTCTTTCGATGCCGTCCGACTATTCTCAGTCCTTGCATGGGCCCATGGAGTGAATTATGAACATGAAGCCAATTGTCTGTTCACAAACATCTTCAAAATGTATTATTACTTCAACAGATTATATAGTCATGCCTTAAGGGGTGCTGCAGTGGTATATCCAATGAAATAGTGGATGGCATATTTTCTACACAATCCAAGAAATACACGTTATATAAAATGGGAATAAGACCAGGAAGTTCTGAACATATTAGGAATACACTTGGCCAGAGAGAACTTCATCCATATGCCAAGTGTCCACAGTACAGACCAAACTCAACCTTCGGGACTAAAGCCCCCGTTCTCCTCTGAACATTTGAACTGAGGAAATACACCTATGTGCACATGTGTGTATAAAATAAGAGAAAAGACAACAGAGGGGAAAGAGAGAATCATGACGGGAGGGGGAGCGCAGAGAGGCAAACTCACAGAATCATCTAGACCATGACATAATTTAACAATTACCTAGTCAGTGTACATTTTACATTTTAGAAAGTATGGATATAGTGCAAACATACAGGCAGTGGTGTATAAAGTACCTGAAAGCCATACTCAAGTAAAATTACATATATCTTACCAGAAAATGACTTTGGTAATCGCCGTTTAGAACAGTGATCCTCAAATCTGGCTCGCGAGATCCAGTTTCCTGCAGAGTTTAGCTCCAACCCTGATCAAACTCACCTACCTGTGATTTTCTAATGATCCTGAAGACATTAGGGTTAGAGCTAAACTCTGCAGGAAACTGGATCTCGAGAGCCAGATTTGAGGATCCCTGGTTTAGAATATTACTTGAGTAAAAGTCTTAAAGTATGTGTTTAAAATCTTAAACGTACTTCAGTATTAAAAGTGAAAGTACAAGTAAATGCAAATTGGAAAATAAATATATATATAAAAAAATGTTCATACACACAGTTTGAGTAGCAAGATTGTGTTTAGTTTTAACTCTTTCTTCAATTTTGTATTTTTGTGTAAGAATAAGAAACACTTCACCCGGTACTTAGTGTCTTTCATTCCAACATAAGAAAACAGTTCATGGAATCTGCAAACCTAATTATACACCAATTTTCATGGCCATTTCCCCCAATTGTGGCCTTTAATTAGCAAATTAGCCTGTCTAGTTGTCATGCCATACAATATTTTTTAATACGCCTCACACGTTTTTACTCCCGGCTCGTCACATATTGACTGTTGGTCAGGTCCCCCTGGTGTTGCATTGCTTTTTGACGCTCAAGGTAGCCTCATTTTTAAAGCACAGTGTACCCTTTAGCGTCACTTTTCGACATGCAGGGTCCACCATTGTTTTCAGTTGTTTGCCTTAATTTAATGGTTTGCATGCATTTGTAAAAATAGAAATAATTTTCATTTTAATTTCATTGTCATGTTATATGCGTTATGTAATTAAAGGAGGTAATCTGAAATTAAATGTATGCATATAAATGGTTCATGCATGCACACATACACACATACACACAGATGATAGATAGATAGATAGATAGATAGATAGATAGATAGATAGATAGATAGATAGATAGATAGATAGATAGATAGATAGATAGATAGATAGATAGATAGATAGATAGATAGATAGATAGATAGATAAAGTCACTGTGCAATTTGGAAGACCCACACAACCAATTCAGTTAAGTGAGTCATTTACACTGGAACCATTTCCAATTTTTGATCTAAAAGATTTTGTAATCTTAAGTCAGCTAAGAAAAATACAGTAGCCTATAAACACCCATTCACATATATAATCATTTACAATAAGCAATATAAGGTTTGTTTGTTTGTTTTATTTGACAAGTTTATAAACAACTGTACAAAATGCATAGTATCCTATACACTTTAAAAAAAAAACTGTTGAGGATAAAAACACCAAATGTGAACGGGGCCAAAAACAAACCCACTAGTGCTGTGATTCCTGTTGCTGCTCCTATTACACCTCCTGACAAACTGCCCACCGTTGTGGCCTTGTGCATGGATTGCAGTTCATCAGTGACGTCATTCAGCTCCTTTATTTTACGACTGAGTGTTGGAAACTTTTCGTCAAATTCTGAGAGCAGTTCCTTGATGCTTCTCTGCAGTTCATCAAGAGCTTCGAGTTCCCTGAAATATCACATTTATTTTTTAAATAGACAACATTGGTCTTAGACACAAAGAAAATACATTCTGTTAATTACTATGCCATTGATAACTGTTATGCTGGAATTTAGCAATACAGCTAAAACAATTTATAAAATATTGTGCCCTTTTTATGCTCTTTGCTAACTTCCCTTCATCTGTTGCTTTGCATTGCTTATGTTGCACAAGCGCCCACTACCCCAATGCAGTAGGTTAAATTACAGTGTCTATCCCTCAATAATTTATTTTGAGCCTTTTGCAATTTATTTTTCATAACTTGAGAACAACTGCTATACCAAAAAGATGTAGCATAATCAAAATAGGGTTGAATCAATGCCCCTGCCAATAATCTTAAGGAATGAACATCTAATAAATCGGCTTGCCTCGCTAAAAACTTAATTTTACCACAAACTTTTGAAAATACCTTTCTAGCCATAAAAGCACCCGCTAATTTATTATCTCTTAAGCAACCCAAATAATTTACTACCCTTTTTTACTTCTATTGCCATATCATTAATCTTAATCGAAAAGGTATCATCCTTTCTTAGTTTCATTTTAGATGCAAAGAGAATGGTCTCAGTCTTTCCTGCATGTAGGGCGAGTCTATTATCTAAGAAACATTTTGACATCACTTCAAACTGCAGCGTCATAGTTTCCTCTAGGACTCCTTTATCCTGATGAAACACTAAAACTAATGCATCATCTGCATACAGAATAACTTCCTCTGAACATGCTGCTTTTAGATTATTTATATATATAAGAAAAAATAAGGGGTCTAATATGCTCCCTTGAGGAACTCCACAATTTATAAATAAAGGACTAGACAATGTACCCTTAATGTCCACCCTCTGGCCCACTGAACCCACCTAAGAGCATTTTTATGAAAACCAACTGCCTTTAACTTGTACAGTAAAATTGTGTGGTCTACAGTGTCAAACGCCTTCTGAAGGTCCAACATAACCATCCCACAAAACTTACCATTATCAACCGCTTCCCTTATTTTATCAGTCATATATAATATACAAGTCTCAGTTGAATGTAAAGGCCTAAATCCAGACTGTAGATCATACAATATATTATTTTTACTGATATATTTTTCAATTTGGTCATAGATGACTCTTTCCAATATCTTATGAATCGCACCCAAAACAGAAACAGGCCTATAATTAACCATATTTAACTTACAACCCTTCTTATATACTGGCATAAGTCTAGCACTTTTAAACTCCCTTGGTACCTGTCCTTGTTCAATTGATAAGATTAAGATATATGTTACATAAGGGGCAAACACTCTAGAAGAGTCCCTAAAAAATCTAGCAGGAATATTATCTAAGCCAGAAGCTTTGTTTATTTTTAATTTATTTAGACATATTAAAACCTCCCTTTCGGTAACTGGTTTCAACTTTAAAGAATCTTGAATAACTCCACGTCATAGTATTATGACCAGTACATTTGATCTTCTGCACTTTTCTACATAAATAAATTAAACAATGATCACTCATAGAACAATCCTTAACACCACTACATCCTATCTTCGTTGTGTCAGATACTAATATTACATCAATAACAGACTGAGGTTTTGGCGTAATTCTAGTTGGCACTGTAATAATTTGTTTCAAAACAAAAAAAAAATCACAAAAACTTTTAAAAGACTTGTACATTACAGAGTCTTTTTTTCAACATATCTGTTTAAATCTCCACAAATAATAACTTCTAAATCATGGAAATTTGGACAATCATTTAAAACCCCTTCCAACAACTCATAAAAATCACTCTGGTCAGGAGGACGATAAAGTGACCCAACTAGAACGGGCTTACTCTTCGGTAATAAAATGTCCATCCACACGGCCTCAATAGAAGCACTCTCCTAATCATTCCTAACATTATATGTCAAGTCCGATCTAACATATACACATACACCGCGACTTCTATCTCTTCTTTTCAAATTGTAGTTTACGATTTCAATTGCAGATCCATCCAACCAAGTACTGACAACAGCACATCCAAGTAAAACTTTGTGTCACCAAGGCTGTTGATTTCCCCTCGTGGTGGGACCGGGACATTGATGTATATCACCAGACAAAAGTAAACACAGAATATAATAGTCCCTTCGTGACTCCGATTCCGATTTACTCCACTCTTCCTGGTACACAGGACTGACCACGAGTGACAAATAAACGTCTCATATACTATATTTGAGCCTAAGCCAAAAAGCATTTTCACATTTCCACTTACTTGCATCCCAAGAACAAAGCCAAGAGGAGGTCTGTTAGACATTGCTGAAGTGAATATGCTACATCATTTTATGAAATATTGATCTAAAATAAAACAACACTAAACTGGCTTGAACTGAATAATGAGGCTACTGCCTTATAGAGCTATAAAGGTTAGATAAACACATACACATTTTTTAAAAACCCTATAGAAATAAAGGTCACCTTGATATTACAAAAGACATTATATCATAATTAAAGAATAAACACAAATAAGCAAAAAACTGCGTAAACAGATTTATCATTATAATGTTTGTACTATGATCAAAATAAAGCAATAACACACTTCCTGTTTCTCAGAGTTTCAGCTGGCCTTGTATCTTGGACCCAATCACAATCTGTAACTTATTAACCTATATCACTCTTGAAAGAGCTGATCAGCAGTTCAGTGACTTCTGCGACACAAGCGGATATTATTACAAATCTTTATTAGTGACAACATATTACTGCTAGAAAAAACGGTTGAAATTTAACGAAACATTATCATTATCCTGGTAAGACATTTTGTTTTCTCTTTAGAAACGTCATAAGAGGTCACGCATTACTATTTTTCCATCTTTTTCCTTTCACACTTAAATAACCTGTCTCCTGAGAAGGTGAGACTACAGTTTCCAGGTGACCAGAGAAATGTCACGCAAATTACAGATTTTTTTTTGTTTGTTTTTGTTTTTACTATATTGTGAAAAATGAAGTCTTGATCATGTAAAAAATAATAATAATAATAATGCAGGACCTTTTAGGGCTTTGTTACTTCTTACTATATTCAGATGATGAAATACATATCAGTACAGTGCATTAACAAACGTTTACAGAAAAGAGCATAATGTGGTTTCAGAATTACTCAAAAATTAAGAATATCACCTGATAAAATAGCAAGCATGTGTTTTGGCCTCAACATCATTCATTTGTTAACAAGGCATCAAAGCATTGCGTTTGATTCACTTTAACCCTCTACCGCACACATTATGATAAACCTATGAAAAAAAAATATGTTTTTCTTTTCTTGGAATGGCTTAACTTAAAGTGCTGTAAAAAAAAAATTGGGGGAAAAAAAAGATTTTAAGGTACTTTATGACCTTTATGATTTTATGACCTTGCTAGCTAGCTAAAGTATTGCAATAATATCATTCCACTATTGCACAGTGTTACCGCTTGGCATTACATACATTTGATTGATTTACCAAAAGATGTGTTTGTTACTGAAGTTTTAGTTTGCTTTCAGCAACTATTGACAAGAGATGGCAGTCTGTCAGAAATGGTGCCACAGAAAAAAACTGCATGTCACGTGACTTAACCAAAGCACATTACATTTACATTTACGCATTTAGCAGACGCTTTATCCAAAGCGACTTACATGCATTCAAGTTACAGTTTTTACATTTTATCAGCTATTGCTTTCCCTGGGAATCGAACCCATGATCTTGGCGTTGCTAGCGCCATGCTCTACTATTTGAGCTACAGGAAAGCCACATCACTGACTAAACTAAAGTCTTCTCTTTCCAACAAAAAATAAATAAATAAAATAAATCAAGGATGTTCTCTTAAAGAGACAGTGGCAAGGAAATGAACACAAAGTGTATGCTGCCGTATGGCTACACCATGCGGTAGAGGGCTAAAAAATAAACAAAGCTCATTTAGATTGTTGAATATTAAGGAGGTAATTAAATTCAGTTTCTCTTAAAGATGGATCACCATCACAGGAACTCCAGTGACGACAACAAAGCTTTAGATCAGAGTATTAAAAAGCCTCTTTCATGCATCGGTGAGCCAGTAAATTAAATTATACAGCCTCATTAATCAGAAATCACAGCTTGGTGTCAAATGTAAGATAACAATTTAACTGAAATCTTAAAATTCCTAATATCAATGCAGGTGATGGGAATCCACCAGAGGAGATTTTTCAATGGTAAGCATTTCTTGCTTAAAAAAAGGGTGTTCATTTATGTTTTTGCCACTACAGCCCATTTTTAAGTTACAACATTAAATATTTAGAATTAGTTTAATAATTAGAACTCATACAATCTACTTTGAAAGAACATGTTCCCTAGTGAGGCCATAAAGTGCTCATAAACACATTTCAAATGCTCTGTAATCCTAAAAAAAGGTTTGATATTACAGGAAAACGTTTGATGAGTTGAAAAGGAGCATTGAGGAGCTGAACTCGGAGTTTGACAGAAATGATCAAACTCTCATTAGTCAAATAAAGGGACTGAATGACCTCACTGATGAACTTGAATCTGTGCACAGGAAATCTGCAGTGGGCAGTTTAGCAGGGACAGTAATGGGAGCAGCTGGAGGAATCACATCTTTAGCAGGTCTGTGTTTGGCTCCGTTCACATTTGGTGCTTCTTTGACTCTTACTGCTGTTGGAATAACTGGAGGAGCAACAGGTGCAACATTCAGCCTCACTAAAATGATCAAGCAGAAAAACCTACGCCGAAGTATTGAGAAGATCATCAGTGACTTCCAGAACACCATCAACCCATTGATTCAGCGTCTGAGTGCAATATCTAACAGCACAGAAGCGACTGGACAGCTGGAGAAGCAGACTTTTAAAAAGCAAGAAGGTGCAGAAGCAGTGAGAAGTGCTGCTCATTTATTAAAGATCGCATATGTAGCAGAAGTGGCTCAGATTGGGAAAGCATGTGCAGAGGCTGTTAAAGCTTTCCATGCGGCTGTAAAAACTGTCCATATGGCAGTGGCCATCACTGGCGCACTCTCAGCTCTGTTTCTCGTTCTTGATGTTGTTGGTATTGTTCAAGATTCGACGGAGATTTCTGAAATCAATCAACCTGCAGGCGAGAGAAAAGTAGAAGACATCAAATCAGAAACTCTAAAATGTATTCATCAGATGAGGGAAATAGCAGCTCAGTTTCAGGAGATTCTGACGGAAATTAAAGATGCAAAAGACACTATAAACAAAAAGTTCAACAAACAGTTGCAAAATGGCATTTCTTCTCAGGTTAGTTAAAGACACAGAGATTGAAATGATCTTTTTTGACAATTGTTTGTTCACCCTTGCTGTTAATTATTCTGTTTTTGATTTTTATATATGTACTCATTTTGCAAATAAACATGTAAACCATGTTTTGTGGAATATTAAGTTGAAATAATAATAATAAAAACTCTGACATTTCTGCTCATATTCCCTTCTGTGAATTATCACTTCTACTTCTGATTACCAGTGGCAGATCTGAAAGAGGTCACCGAGCAGTCCAACATTACCCAGTCCACAAAACATGTGCAGAGCTATTGTAACACTGCTTACTAACTGGTTACTAATGTCGTGTTTTCTCTATGATGATGACGTGTAGATGAAGGCTCTGAATGCACGTATAATCAGCTTTAACATAGGCTGTGTCCAAATTCAGGGTCTGCATCCTTCGGAGTACTCATTTGAAGGATGTTACGTCACAGCGCCGCGACGAAGGCTGTCCAAATTCGTAGGATCCTTCAAATGCGGCCCACAAATACGTCCTCCTTTTCCCCGAATTGGAAGGATGGGTGTGGTGGATCCTTTCCCGTCCTACCTATCCCATAATTCTTTTCGGCAGAGCGTAATGGCGGACGAAGCGAGCGGTAGCGGAGTGGAAGAGGAGTTTCTCTGACAAAACAAGCCGAAGTTTATGCTTCGGCTCAATGAATTTGTAGGAGAAATTAGTAGAATACTTAAAAACAAATAAAAATAGGCTACAATGGCTTACCTGGATGTGACTGTCTTGTAGTCTGATATAAAAAACTCTCCGACAACGAGCAAAGAAAGTATTTAATTTATTTAATTGCTTTATTTCTTCCAAAATAATTAAAATGAGGAGAATAACTCTTTGTTTGTCCATTTTCCCGCTTCTTGCTTGGCGCTGTCACGGTTGCTAGGCGACAGGATATGAGCAACGGGTAAGGGAGGGAACTGAAAGAAGGGTAGGCTGTCCAAATTCACAAACACCGACTTCCGGGTTTTGCGGACGTCGGAGGATCCCTCCTCCTTCAACCGGGTAGGAAGGATCCTAAGGAGGATGCAGACCCTGAATTTGGACACAGCCATAGTTTATTAACACATTTCAGCTATGCAACATGAGTGCTAACTAACTCCTCAGCAGTAAGAAACACAACCAAACATTTGACTAATTTGCATTATCTAGACTGACAGTGAATACAGCCAATAGGAACAGAGTATATGTTGCTTCTGACATATGATTGGTTGAGCCAAACATAAGAATACTACAACTAACACTTACTGGTTAACCCTAACCCTAAATATAACACAGTATAGACATATAAATTACATAACATTTAACATTTTCAATTGAAATAAAGTGTATTTTTGTGCTTATTATTAGCATTAATTAATAAATTAGGCTATGATTTGTCTACGTTTTTCCTGGTGTACATGGCAAACAGAATTTTTAAGACACTTTGCATAGCTCTTTAACATACAGGTAAAACCTGAAATAGCATACCATAAAATGATAATTTACACAATCTATGCAAACATATTGTTTCTTTGTGAGTTATGAGTTAGTCCTTTAGGGGTACATTGAGGCCACCTGGTGGTGAAAATGACGAATAAGCAAAAATAACCTTGAAATAATCTACCAAAACACATTGATCGCATTGTAGTAGCTGATGCCAACAATATATTTACATTTAGTCATTTGGCAGACTATGGATATGGAATATGGATCTTCTGCTGTGATTCGTTTAATGATTTAGCATAGTTAATTAAAGGATTTGTATTGTTACCTTTAAGTGCCTAAGTAATTAATATTTTCAGTTTGATATTTACCTCTAAATATCCAAAGAGCACCGTTGATTATGTGGGAAGATCAGTGTAACATTCTTGGTTCCTGTTGTTTTGTCAATATTTTTGGTTGTTACATACATCTTGTCTGTAAAACATAGTCAAACTCACAAATACAATAAGGCAAATAATAAAATAGAGCATTTATAGGTGTCACGACCGAAATATTTATTAACATAAGAAAAGAAAAGTATATAAAACAAAAGAACAACGAAAAGTAAATACAATTTCTGTCTGACACAAGATGGTATAAAGCCAGACAGAACAAGTATCACAACTAATAACCAAATCCAAATAAACAACAAAACCAATCGGGAGCAAACAAGCAAAAAACCCTCTCCTCACACCAACAAGGCCAAGGTTTTTATAGAGGGAAGAACAGGTGGACATAGTTCTCTTGATGAGTCTCCTAGCCACTCCCACCAGCCAGCAAAAGCAGGAAGAGCAGGAGACTCGTCACATAGGCTATCGGTCAAGCAGTAAATCAGTTAAATAAAATGACTTTTAATAAGATAATTTTATATATAGGCTACACATTCTGAAACCGCGCTTTCATCTTTAGTTTGTTGTGCTGTTTATAACCTGTTTGACCTGTTTAGCAGCGGGAGAGCAGAGGAGGAAGAGAAAGAAGAGAGGTGCAATGGCGCTTGCTGTCGATTTGGCTCCAAATTACGCATTGTGTACATTTTAATTGTGCTACACAAATGTCTTAAAGTGAAGTAAGCACTAAGTTAGTTTTTCTTCTTTTTTTTTTTGCTCACTGTGAAGCAAGCACAAAGTTCCTCTGTTTCGAGCTGTGGAGGCCGAGCTGGTGAGCAGCTCCAGTTTCATCGCAATGGTCCATTAGGATGCAGAAACAATAGCATCAGAACTGCAACCAGGTCAGTGTAGTGTTAATGGTGAGAATGTGTGAGTGTTCATGTGTTTGCTTGTGTGCACTGTACAGTTTGCTGTGCAGTAAGTTGTAACTGGAGTTGTGAGTACAAGTAGTGACGCACCGACAGGGGGAGTGATTGGCCACCACTTCTTTACTGTAAATCATGTTTAATGTCACATAACATATCCGTATTCTGTTTCAGCTCTCTGCCTTTTCTATTTAATTGTATGTTTTCCTCATGGTATACTGGGAATAGTGTATCCCTCAACTACATTGTAAAAGCAAACCTAGTTGCAAGAAAATTATCCATGCTTGTATATATTGTAGTTAAAGTGTGTTGTTTGTTTTTTGGCATATTGATCACCATTTGTGTAACCATAGTTTTACCACAAATACCTATGAACTAAACTATACAAATAACAAATACTATACAAATAAAAAATAAACTATGGTTAGTGTAGCAAAACCATGGTTAATTTGTGGTTATCATGGTTTAAATAATATCCATGGGTTTTTGGTTTAATTTGTAGTAAAACCATGGTTAATTTTCGTAAGGGTAGTGCTGCCTGATAAACATATAGTAGCGGTTAATGCATAAAAAAACTGAATTGAACAATCGCCATTTTTTCTGTAATCTGAAGGGCTTTGATAATATATCTGCAGAATAAAAGGCAATACACTGCAGTTACGAAAACAGAACTCTACACTCAAAATAAGTGCACATTTGTGCAGGTGGCTAATATTTTTAATTATCATCAAAGTCAGGCATATATTTATCAAGAGAAATAGGCAGAGTTTAACAAAACAAAATATGTAGCTGTTCAATTCATCATTTTGCAAAACAATCATAAATCCCATTGGAAAATCTGGAGGGAATCAGTGGTGAATACTGTAAGTCTTCTTGACACACATGAGCACCGAAATGGCCGAAATGAAACTGAACCAGGCACACTGTGTAAATCATTAACAAATTCTTCACAGACTGATAGTGTGTAGGAAGGAACATTTATATGGTTTCATATCAAATTTCTGTTTTAAAATGACCTGCAGTAGTTAACTATTGTTAACTAATGAAACCTTATTGTAAAATGTTTCCAAAATATTGCATAAAGCACTATGAAATGTATAATTTGTATTAAAATATTAAATACATTTGTATGTAAATTTGTATGTAATGCTTAACCAGGAAAATGTGACAACACAAGCATAACAGGGACATTCAAGCCGTTGAATGCTTGAATCTGATTGGCTGACGAACGTTCTAAGGTGTGCAATTATTTTCAAGGAAATGCACAGCGAACGTAGTTCCAGGCAGCTCTTGACCGCATTACATGTCCATATCACTTCGCCAAATGATTCGAGTTATTTCAAAAGGTCCTTACAGCCTCAAACAGCAAAAGAACCAAAACCCACAACGACACATCAGCAAAACAAAGAGAGATAATGCAGGTACACGATAATAGTCCAGGCAGGGGCAAACAGAGTCCAAACGACTCAACGAGAGAGAGATCCATGGCAGGCTATAAACCTCAGGGCAGATCAAGACAGACTATGAACAAGACTAAACTAAACTTTAACTCAGGAAACACGGAATGGCTCCGTAAAGTCACCATCGCTGGAGAGAGATAAACGCAGACAATACTCGGCAGTTTGAGAAGGGTCTGAGTGGGTGTAATATAGTGTGTGTGTGTGTGTGTGTGTGTGTGTGACTGACTGCCGGTAAGTCCCATCAGTGCAATGGAGGGTGATGTGTAACAGTCTGTGTGGTGTGAGAGTCAATAAGGGCGACCTCTGGTGGCAATCGGATGGAAGGCCACGGAACGGATTCGTGACACATAGACTAATAAATATTTATGTCTACAAAAGACAGGACCGTTGTCGTAGCGCGAGCATAACAGCTTGAAGTTGTCTAATTTGGCACGGTCTTTCCTCTTTGTATACTTGTCCTTACAAGTAAAATTTTAGCTGTATTATTTGTGTCCCCTTCAAAAATTGCTCTTGAGAATTGTTATGTTTATTGTCCCCCTACTGTTAGACCCTGGTATAGAGGAGGAAAACATCACATCATTGCACCTTAACAAATTCATCAATTTATCATATTCAGAAATATTTACTCGATTTCAAACATTTTAGTCAGGAATTATAGTTTGGGAAAAACCCAAATATATAACATTACTTACTCATCAGATTGATCTCCTGAAGCTATCTATAGACATATTTCTCATGTCTGTGTGTCAAGTATTCGCTGAGTTTCAGTTCATTTTAGTGACGTGTTTCAGATGGAAATCTGTGGAGACAGAGAAGACAGAGAGCGCACCCTTTTTGTCTTCTTTATTTTACAAGAATAGGCAGCAACATAACAAAATGAAGAGGTCTGAATGTTTTCGCTAGGCACTGTATATAACCTCAGAATTGAATATTTTGCAAATAGTATGGTATTATGTGTTAATCTGATATATGCAAACAGATAATACCTACTTGTGTTTTCTTAATCACAGCAACCATGTCATCATTTATTCAGCCCTGCAGACGAAACAGCAAGGATGTTCCTCTCAGAATGGCGTAAGAGATTCTTCTTCTTCACTTACTCATATGATTCAGAGAATCAAGATAACTTGGTGTTTAAACAAAAATGGTATTGATTATTCATTATATTGCTGTTGACTTGCCAGCCATCAATGGCAAGAGAAAACTACAAAAGAAATCTAAAGTTTTTGGAAAATAAAAATAATTAATTATTTTTCCCACTTTTTGAATTGAGTTCAGGACTGAAACACCACTAACAGTCATAAACCACCACAGTCCAGTCACTGCAAATCATCTGTCCCTTCATTGGAACTGTAGACTAATGTATAACTGATTGAGATCATAACATGGTGATGCTGAATCAATTCACTCTTTTGTAGGTCGTGTCGTAATGTTACTCTAATGAAAGCAGGTCCTCCAGCACTTTACCAACTGAACACACAAAGAATCAATGGGAATAAGAAAAAGGTCAGACGATGGACATATGGAAGAGACAAAAACAAGCAGAACAAAGTCATACTGATGGTGGGAGAAAGCGGCGCTGGGAAAACCACCATCATCAACACCGTGATCAACTACTTCCTGGGAGTGAAGTTTGAAGATGAAGAGTTTTATCAAATCACAGAAGAAGAAGAAGATATCGAGGAACCAATAACCCAGACATCTGAGATCAATGTTTATGAGGTGTTTGTTGAAGAAAACCCAACATCTCTGACCATCATTGACACTCCAGGATACGGAAACACTGAAGGATACGAGAAAGACCGAGAGATTTCTGAGTATCTGAGCAGATTATTTTCAGATGATGATGGGATTCATTATATTGATGCAGTGTGTTTTGTGATGAAGGCGTCTCAGAATCGACTCTCTGGAAAAGAGCTTTACATATTTCACTCAGTTCTGTCTCTGTTTGGTAGAGATATAGAGAACAACATAGTGTTTCTACTCACACATTCAGATGGAAGACATCCAACAAATGCCATCAGTGCCATTAAGAAAGCACAGATCCTCTGCAGACGAGATGGGAAAAAACAACCTGTTCACTTCTTATTCAACAACCGACAGAAAGAGAAAAGAGACGATCTATGTAAGAGTGTTTTGAAATCAGCCTGGGAAATGGGAGATGAAAGCATGAATGATTTCTTCACACTACTGGAAGAAAAAAACAGAAAAAGTGTTCAGATGACATTAGATGTTCTGAAAGAGCGAAGACGACTTGAAGCCTGTGTCTCTAATCTGAAGAAGCAATCAAATGAGAAGGAGTTAAAAATGAAAGAACTGACTCAGAATCAGGAAGCAATCAGACAGCACAGAGCCAAGAATGAGAAGTGTGAAAACTTTCCGTTTACAGTCATCAAAACTGACAAAGAAAAAGTCTCCACCGAAGATTATTGGTGGTGGAACAGAAACCAAACCTGCTGCTCCGTTTGTGAGGAAAACTGTCACAAGAACTGCTGGATGGATAATGATCCCTTAAGCTGTGAAGTAATGAAAAAGGGACACTGCACTGTGTGTACTGGAAAGTGTCATTACAACAAACATGTCAGAGAGGACAAAACATATGAGATAAAGACAAAGACAGTCACTATGACATTTGGTCAGCTCAAACTGGAATATGAACGCACTGGAGCAAAGCCTAAATTATACTTTGATGAAAAAATATATAAAAGTTTTACAAAAGAACATAAAAGTAACATGGAAGAGTCTGAGAATAAAACAAAAATAGAAGAAAAACTGATCAGTGATCTGGAGAAGATAAAAAATGAAAAGTCCAACCTGCTGCAGGAAGCTTATATCAGCATTGTGAGTCTGTCCGAAATTGCATTAAAAGCAGACAGCGCTTTCACTCTTCAACATCTGGATTTCTTGATTCCCAGACTGAAGGAGGATGGAAAAGATGAATGGGTGAAGAACCTGGAGGATCTGAGGAAAACTGGAGAAGAGCAGAAAAACAAGGAGGCTTTACATTATGTGACAGATTTCACTGGGAAAAAATGGAACCGATTTGACAGTCGTTTGACAGGTAAAAATGAATAAATGCAACAGCCAGGACATTAACAAGTAATTTGATCGACATTTCCATTAATGCTAAAACAACGCAATACAGGTAAAATTCCAAATTCCTACAATAGATTGTGCCTTATTTTACAGTGCTATCTCAAATTTGAACTCTAAAAAATGAATGTGGTGTAAAATAAGGCCACATTGCATTACTGTAATGCATAAAACTTGCATTACACTGAAACTGACACATTATTATAACAATTTATATAGGCAACCATACATGGGTGTAGAATGCACGGGGGATGAGGGTCACGTGCTCCCCCCCGCTTTTAATAACATGTAAATTCGTCTGCCGCATTTTTTCGGGAAAGTGTGGATAGTCTGTTCATGACCTGGCATTTTATTCATATCCAAAAAGAGGCGATGTGAACATTAAGGAGTGCTAAACACTCTCATGCAGTGAATGAATTGAGTTCATACTCAAAGGCAGAGGGCGCTCTCACGCAGAAAGTCCAAAACAGACTCAGAAGTAATAACTTATGACATGCCAGGAAATCCCCAATATGGACAAAACAAAAGCATCTCGTTATCGCTGTTTAAGCCAAATAAAAAGCAAAAACAGTTGGACTGATGAAATGTGTAGACAATAAAATGATTGCGACAATATATGGTTCGTTCAAGTTAACTAACTAAATAAGTAAATAATGCAGTGCTAATTGACATTAAATTTATTACAGTATAGAAGGTATTCTGCCTTATTCTGTGATTAAAAAAAAGGGAAAAAGTTTTGTAATATATAAACGCATCATAAAATTGTCATTAGGAAAATATAAGAAAAATGTTATAGAATACAAATTATTGGTTATTATCCAGCAGTGCATTTGATTTCTTAGCCAAGTAAGAAATAAGATATAAGTATAAAAAGTATTATTACATTTTACATTTCTGTCCCCCTCACTTCTGGAATGATGGCTATGCCCCTGCGACTATATATTGTTTTCATATGCAGAAATTACTCTGACAGACAAAGGACCACTCAGCTGAAATAAGAGCAGTAGTGGTATCAATGTTTCTACTATGTGATTGATTTACTTCCTTGATCCACTAGAAACACACATTGAATTTTTGGTAATGTGTGTAGTACATAAAAAGTCTAATTTGAACTTCTTTTGAACGGATTGGATACTTTAAAGGGGATCTGTTATGCAAAATTCACTTTTGCATGGTCTTTGAACATAAATGTGTGTTGGCAGTGTGTGTACACAACCACCCTAAAATGATAAAAATCCACCAACTCCTTAAAAAAAAGTAGCAAAAAAAAAAAAAAAAAGAAAGAAAGCGCCTCAGAACAAGCAATTTGCAGAATCTGTACAAAGTGGCATCACATTGTACAGACCCCACCCATGATTGTTGATGGACATTGCCCTATTAGCAAAGAAAACACAGCCCTCATTTGTATTTAAAGATGTATGCACAAAAACAGCATTTTTGCTTCCACTCAAAATAGGCATTTTCAACTGAAATGTGACCCTGGAGCACAAAACCAGTCATAAGTTGCAGGGTTATATTTATAGCAATAGCAACTATGCATTGTATGGGTCAGAATTATATTTTTTATGCCAAAAAATCATTAGGATATTAAGTAAATATGTTCCATAAAGATATTCTGTATTCTGGTTTTGTGCTCCAGGGTCACATGATCTGTGGGGTACTTTGAGCTAAAACTTCACAGACACATTCTTGTAAAAAGGGGCATAATTGCTCCCCTTTAAAAGTGTCAAATGTATATTGTTATTCAAAAAAAGAACCTTGATGTTAATTCTGTTTTTTTTCTTTATTTTCATAGTTGTACTATGGAATAATCTCATGCAAAATTATAATGTATTGTCTTTTTTTGTTTAATCATGGCAGCAATGGCATCATCCTCTCTTCACCACCGGCGCAAAAGCATGGATGAACCTCCCGAAATAATGTGAGAAAACATTGTTACACACTGATTTAGAATTGAGATTGCAAAACTGTGTGTTTAAACAAAAATGGCATTATTATATTATGGTGCAATATTATTAAAATACCTCTTGAATATTTAATATATGTAGAATAAAGTATCATCTGCATATCAACAAATATGATTATTAGAGGTCGACCGATGGTGGATTTTACTGATACCGATAGCTAGGTTGGAGCACATTGGCCAATACGATTAACCAACCGATAGTTTTTCAAATGGATACTGAACAAAAACTAAAATAGTGCTTTACTATATAAAAAAATAACTGAACTGAACCATACTTTGTAAATTAATAAAAATAATATTATTATTATATTCATCATTAAAGTTAGTTCATAGTTTATTATCTTGTTAACAGAAGAAACATTCAAATAAAATAAAAAATGTATTAGTAATAGTAAATGTTAAATTAATACTCTAGCAAGAAACAGGCCTACTTACACAGCTTTCATTAATCTTAATGTTACAAGTCTTACTGTAACATGTTACCATTTCATTTCAACAATCATGCTTAAAGATGGCCATCTTTATACACGAATGCCATAGCATATACACACACCAATCGCTCGTGTACAGTTCATGCGGTGGTCTAAAACGGTTTATTTAATCACCAAATATACTTCAAAGAAAATAATTCAAGAATGAACAAAGCAGCATAGATGAGTTTGAAGTTTGGTGTTTAAATAAACAAACGGAAAGAGAAAGTGTTGTCTATATTACAGCTCTCTATTAAGCATACACTTTAATAGAGCCACAGATTTAATAGAGCCAAACATTTTGCTGAAAGATGCACAATACACAGTTTTACAGTCTACAGTGAAGTCATTATGTACATTAACATAAATTTGGGACAAATATAATGTAATTGAATGGAAAACTATGTAAATGGCGCTCTGTGGCGCGGCAGGATTTTCTGTCGGCTGTATTTAAATCCGCCTCTGAAGTTTCCCGCGCAGCCTCACCTGTCAAGACAAACAGCACATGCTGTCAGTGATTTTCAGCATTAGAACCCGCTCTCTCACTGTATAATAACAGTGAATCCTTCTCAGCTGCTCCAGAAACGGATGCAACCCGGAAAACTATCAGCACAGATTTTTGAACCGATATATCGGTCGACCTCTAATGATTACCATTATTAGAAAAATAAATAAAAATAATAATAATTCATATACAATTATAAAATTTTAATACATATACAATTACAATCTCTTAATATTTCTTCTCTAGAGCTGGAGTTATTCGTCTCAAAGATGAATTTATTGAACTCTATGAGAGAGATCACCCTCAGCTCCAGCAGTGCACAGAGAGACTGCGTCAGATCATCAAAACATTTGAGAAAGGTTACAGACATGCTATTGAAGGCTCTAGAGATGCAGGATGGGCTGGATTCATCGGAGGCACTGCCTTGGGTGTAGGATTAGCTTTAGCTCCATTTACTCTGGGGGCTTTTTTTGCTGCTGTTAGTCTTGTTCTTGCTTTAGCTATATGGATACTTATAAATGCTCAATATCTAAGTGTAACCAGGAGCTCTGAGAAAAAGCACCAGATGACACAATTACGAAAAGACACTGAACCTGAACTGCTGGAATTTCAGAATAAAATCACCCCTTTGGCTGAAAAGATGAAATACATTCATGAGCGTACTGAGAACATATTGAGAGAGCAAGATGCCATACGGACAGAAGACATTGCTGAACTGACTGCGCAGATGTCTGAAACTATGGTTTTAATGGCAAAAACAGCAGAAATGTATGGTGGGTTTAGTCTTGTGTTTAACATGATCTCATCTGAAAATACCAGGACGCTCGATGACATGGACAAACTAGCAAAAACACCTATAGATGAAGAAATAGATGAAAGTGAGATGAACACAAAGCCTGGGAAATTCATTGTTAAAATGAGGACATTAATTAATCAGTTATGGAACATTGTTGATGGACTTGAGAAAACAAAAGACAAATTAGCAGTTTATTAATATACAAGCTGAAAATGGCTGAGATATGAGTTGTTACTGTATCCACCTGATCGAACAATTCAACTGACCAGCATCTCATCACAGTTAATCAAGTCAAGTCACCTTTATTTTCATTATACAACAGAGATGGTTTCAAAGCAGCTTCACAGAGCTAAAGCGAAGAGTAATCAGTGATGCAAACTTCAAAATTGAGCCAAATCCAACATTGTCATAATTTGTTCTAAATAATGTCATAATTCAGTTCCATTCAGTTCAGTGTTGGTTTTATTCATTGTACCACAAGAAGATTCGATTCATTTTTGCTAAATGAAATTGATATTTTAACAAGGTTAAATTGGTCCCACAGATTAGCTGCACTGACCAACAGAAAGCTGTTTGGTTTATAACATTTCCAACAGCACAAAAATATATTTTTAAATATATTTCAAAACATACAAAAAAAAAAAAAAGGCCAAAATATATATTTACTGAAATATGTTTAAAAATACAGTATATTCATTTAAATATATTTTCTACCAATATTTTTTGGCCATTCTGTATATTTATGAGAATATATTTTAAATGTATCAATTCAATTTAAAAAGCATTTAAAATATATTTTGATATATTTCAGTCCAAGAAAATGCATTCACAGATGTCATATTTAAAGCAAAACTTGATTTGTTATCTATAACGCGTGCGGACATATAACACATTTTAATAAACTTTAGCAAGAAACAATTTAAAATGCTCCAAAAATGCTCTGCATTATTGAATAAATAGATATTTTGTTGTTTTTACTGTTGTTTTGAGAAATTACTATGCTCTATATATATATATTGTGGCGGGAGGAGCCAACGACAGACACAGTGGGCGTGACGTCAAGCCTCGGAGAGGTTTTTATTAAACAAAATATTAAAATAAAGTGTCCAAAGGGGGAAAAGTGTCCGAAATAAACAGGGATCTGGTGTCCTCGTTGTGCTGCGGGGCTTGTGCAGGAGGGTAGTGTTCGTCAGGGAAGGGTCCAGGGAAGGGGCGGAGTCCGGTGGCCGCACTCGCTCCCCTCTCGGGGCCGGGAGCGAGTGGCGGCGGCGTCTCTTGCGCGGCTCCTTCCATCTGGATTCCCGGCGCTTCTGGGGGATTCGGCGGCCCGGCATCCTGGCCCGTCAGCCGCCTAACGGGTGCGGCAGTCCTGCTCGACGCACCCTTCCTGGACCCACGAGGACACCAGCGTGCATGCACGAGGAAGAGACCGGTCTCCCGAGGAGAGGCGCGTTCGGCATTTAACGGCGGCGGTGATGAGGCTCTATTCACGTCAGGTGCGCCTCATCACACGCCGCCAGCCCTGGCTGATTCAGCGCCCCTCCTCTCTCACACACCCACTCCTGTCGGGAGCCTGGTGAAGGGTGGCGAATATGGGACGGGGTGGTGATGATGGACAGGGGGGAGGCAGCCGACTCGTCACATTCCCCCCCCAAGCGACATCCCCGTCCGAGGGTCGCCGCCCACGCAGGAGTGTTACCTTCCTCAACCAGGCTCCAGCGGTCGGAGTGGGCGGGGCAGGGATTCCTCTCCGGGCAACTCTCCCTCTCGCACCGCGCCGGAACCGGGACAGAGAAACCGGGTATTAGTTGTCAGCCTCAACCAGCCACAGGGTAAATGACCAATAGAAAGAACGTCACTTACCCCTTTGGTGGCTGGGAGGCTGTCCCCGTCGTTCCTCTGTCCCCGTGCGGGTTCCACGGCTTTTTGCGAGCGAGAGGGGATGACGTCATCAGATGTTGCCCAACTGCGCTGTCTAGGCTCCGCCTGCCCGCATTCTCCACCACTGTGGCGGGAGGAGCCAACGACAGACACAGTGGGCGTGGCGTCAAGCCTCGGAGAGGTTTTTATTAAACAAAATATTAAAATAAAGTGTCCAAAGGGGGAAAAGTGTCCAACATAAACAGGGATCTGGTGTCCTCGTTGTGCTGCGGGGCTTGTGCAGGAGGGTAGTGTTCGTCAGGGAAGGGTCCAGGGAAGGGGCGGAGTCCGGTGGCCGCACGCGCTCCCCTCTCGGGGCCGGGAGCGAGTAGCGGCGGCGTCTCTTGCGCGGCTCCTTCCATCTGGATTCCCGGCGCTTCTGGGGGATTCGGCGGCCCGGCATCCTGGCCCGTCAGCCGCCTAACGGGTGCGGCAGTCCTGCTCGACGCACCCTTCCTGGACCCACGAGGACACCAGCGTGCATGCACGAGGAAGAGACCGGTCTCCCAAGGAGAGGCGCGTTCGGCATTTAACGGCGGCGGTGATGAGGCTCTATTCACATCAGGTGCGCCTCATCACACGCCGCCAGCCCTGGCTGATTCAGCGCCCCTCCTCTCTCACACACCCACTCCTGTCGGGAGCCTGGTGAAGGGCGGCGAATATGGGACGGGGTGGTGATGATGGACAGGGGGGAGGCAGCTGACTCGTCACAATATACACATATATATATATATATATATATATATATATAAAATTATATATATATATTTTTTTGTCTTTACTAAGGCCCAGTTTCACAGACAGGGCTTAGCCTAAACCAGGATTAGGCCATAGTTTAATTAGGACATTTAAGTCATTTTTATAAACAAGCCTTAGAAACAAGCATTACTGGTGTGCATCTGAAGACAAAACAAAGGCACTGACATGTTTTAAGATCAGTCAGTGCAAGTTTATTTCAGTTTAAACAGCTCAGATTTACATTTTATTCTAGGACTAGGTTTAAGCCTTGTCTGTGAAACCGGGGTAAATGTTTCAAAGTTTCACGCTGAAATTCGTGTTCTGTTTCAGTGAACAGTACATATGCTTACTTTGATCTGCTAAACATGAGTTTGTTTCCTCAAATGCACAATTATGCAACTCTCACACAGATGTTCATATGTCGTCAGTCCAGTTGCATTGTTCAGGTTGAAACTAGAAAAACATTCACAGTTGTTATGCTACATTTTAGTTGTTACATAAAGCCCCCAACTCTTCCCCAGAAAGGTTCAATAAATGTTCCGGGTTCCAAGCAAAGGTTTTTTCATGAAAAATTCTTAAAAACTTAAATATTTTTTTGTTAATCAGAGTAATTTGTAACAAACTACAACAGAGATAAACTCAAGTACTGATTATGTGTTTTATTTAATCTTAAACGTGTCTAATGTGGAATTTGAATATTAATAATGTGTGTGACCTTTACAAAACAATGATCTTGAAAAAAATTATAGCAGGAAACAGTAAATAATAATGTCACTATAGTAAGTTGATGCTTCGAAAAAAGAATGTGAAGCTAGAAACGATGCTGTCTTCCTGCAATATGATTTACTGTATTCTCCAATTCCTTGAAGTCTTTACATTCCAGAGTGTTTCCGTAAACATAATTAACGCATATTTAATGCATGACACTCGTTGACTGACAGGCACCTGTTTTCAAATGCTCAGGTGTGTTTCACCTGCAGAACGAGCAATAACACATCCACTCATCGGAACAAACTGACTTGTGACTCACTGTCATCTTTTATCGTAAAGCAACCAATGAAACTGTAAAGCACAAGAGTTTTTAAGTGTCTTTATTCCAAGCTGCTTGAACAATGCAACAGCACTGACAAAATAAATCACAAATGGGAGACTTAGTCTATACATATGTTTTTTTTTGTGTCAAATAATGACACAAACTGATCTTTTTAAGTCTTATATATTTTTGACATTACATTTGCGTATACATTTTAAAATGCATTACACCTAAATAAAGTAATAATACTTTTAGCAACTATGATTATGTATACTCATATGAGGTAAGGAATCTAGTCATGCCAGTGGCTTATAAAGAGATGTTTCATTCAACATAAACTAACAGATGCATTTAATGTCAAATCTATACCAATTCTAGTATTCAGCCAGGAAACAACCACTAACCACATCACTGGCTAGACTACTTACTAACTGGAAGTCAGCAATCCCTCCTGTTTATGGCCATTGGGTTTAAGATATTTTTCATGCCTTTGCAGTGGAAAATTTCTCAATCACAGAGAAACAGAAGCCGGGACTTTTCTCTAAAGGTTGGAGCCCATTCCTGGAATACATTGAGAAGACAAATATGTCCTAGTGTTGATTTTCTCTGTGTGTATTTTTATTTGTTCATTTACATTTAGCTTTCAGTGTGTTTAGCGTGTAAAACTGTCTGGCATTTTTCATTTTTTTGTGTTATTACATTTATACAGCTTATCTACCATTGTGATCCTTGCATATATTTTCTTCTTCTTCTTTGCTATTTCGCTCTCCTGTCTTCTTGGAACCTTTGCAGTCTGTTCCAGTAAAAGGAAAAGGTTCCAGTAAAAAGCAGCAACTACAAGAAAAACGGAATACTTCAAATAATATTAGCTCCTCCCTGAAGCATCAACATCTGAACTATAAATGGAGATTGTAGTGAAGAGAAAATGAAAATCAGAGCATTAGAACTTTAGTGTTACAGTCCCATAAACAATCTCTGTTTGGATTTTTGTGGCAGAAGACCAAAAATAAAAACAAAACAAGTGACGTGAGTACTTTTATATTTAAACTCTTATTCAAAAATGCATTGTTTATATATTTGTACACACTTTTTTTAATGTAAGGGGTAATACACGCCTAGGTATTTTGTAGGTGTTTTTGTTTGTTACAACAGTTGTGATTCATACATTACAGAATTGTGTTACACACAAATGCTTGAACATTATACAAGATAAATTTGAATATGAGCACTCTGACAGTGTGATCTATCTACATGACATGACTGTTGTCATATTTCTATGAAAAATGTATTTATTACGCTATAGTTACAAAAAACAAACAAAAAAAAAGACCTCTTTGGGAATAATTATGATTGTTCATCATATATAGCATTAGAATTTAAATTGCATCCAATGTATGATTTAACACATATAAGCTTGAATAACAGGATCACAATCCGTGTTTGATCTCGTAGGTGTGTGAAACACTAGGAGAAGTTCAAGTTTATTTGTATAGCACTTTTTATGATACAAATCGTTGCAAAGCAGCTCTACAGGAAATTAAGTTTCCACAATATATTTATATATTGCAGAACCTTAATATATTTAACTTAGACAACATACAGAATTACCACATTTTGCCATGAGCATTGGCATCCTCTGAAGTCCTCTGAGGGGTTGGCATCATCTTTTTTCAGGTGTTTGGTCATGTTTGGAAGCTTCTGTAATTCCTAGTTACCACGGGATATTAATCCTGTGACAGAAACAGAGACAAATAGAGACATAATTAGCGTAGCTGCTGTTCTATCTAATAAAACATGATTTGTTCAACCCAAGCTAAAGAATAATAATAATGTACATTTGATCAGATATAACTGCAGTACAAGATTATAAGATGCATTATGTGAATGCTTGGCTAAAGAGAGATGTCTTTAATCTAGATTTAAACAGAGAGAGTGTGTCTGAACCCCGAACGTTATCAGGAGAGTGAGAACTGTCCATCTCGGCTGCTCTTATTTCACTGTAGCTGCGTTTCAAGGTGAGGCATTTATCATCTCAAACAATATATTTCATTAAAGATTACGAGGGCATGTTCATTTTAAAAAGATAATGGTGCGCACAGATTAATAATTTACAATAAACACTGCACCATTTCATAAATAAAAAAACCTTTCAATTACCTGATGTGATTTTTGAAAGAAATTGAATATGAATTATCAACTGCATTATTGTAGATTATTATAGTGGAAGACCATCCACTAAAGAGTTGTACATATCAATAGAGCTATGAGAGATTCAGAGGGCACAGAATCATGAATAACCTCCATATTATTCACAATTGAAGAGACATCAACACCAGAAAACGGGAATGGGAGGTAAGATTTACAATGCTAGATATCGGCAGAGTACAAGAAACAAACATGTATTATATATATATATATATATAAAAAAATTTCTGCATACATTGTTCATGAAATTTGATTTGATTTTCACCAAAGTCACAAATATCAACAAACACACTATTTTCAAGTAGAGAAAACATAAAAATCATCATGTTTCATGTCTTTATTGTGCACACTCGTTAAACATACAAAGTGATAGTGGAAAAAGTAAGTGAAAGACTTGGCTTCTGGTGTCACTAAATGCCAACTGGAGTCAGATGTCAGCAAACCAGGAGTGCAATCAAAGAAAGGAGGAAAAAAAGGTGTGGTTTAGAGCTAAAATGACTGATATAAACACCCAAACAGTGTCAGTGTGCTATTCACAAGCAGCATTAGCTCATGTGAGCCATGCCAAAAAAAAAAAGGAAACATCTCACAAGACCTACGATCAAGAGTTGTTGATATGCATGTTGAAAAAGTTACAGTCTTAAAGACTTTAGATATTCATCCGTCCACAGTTAGAAAATTTGTCTAACTATGGAGAGAATATGGTACAATATGGAGATCTCTCCAAAGGCACAACACAGAATGATAAATGAGGTGAAGAACAACCCTAGCATAGCAGCTAAATGCTTGAAGGATTCACTGAAACTGGTTAACATCTCCGTTCAAGAGTCAGTCGCACATAAAACATTGGGTCTCGTGTTGGCAGGAGCTGTGATGTCTGAATACCTCGCTCCAAAGAAAAACACAAGCTATCTCTGGCATGAAAGCTGCAGTTTCTTGTGTTCAGTCTGTTTTGAAAGACAAAAGAAATGAAGATGCCTTTCAAAGTCTTTTTGAGCAAGCAACTGTGATTGTCAATTCGCTAAACCTAGAGCCTATCAAAGTCCCAGAACTGAGACAACTGCCTAAGCGTTTTAGTCTAGAAGCAAACACATACAAGCCAAAAACAGCAACAGAGCATTACAGAATTGAGTTTTATCAGGTCCTTGATGTTGTTGAGATGGCACCGAATGAGCGTTTTGAGCAGGAAGGTCTACTGATCTTGCAAAAACTAGAGAATACTCTGCTCACTGGACAAATTGATTCAGTGTGTGGTGTCCTCAAATTCAAAATGAGCTCATTTAGTGGATAAAAGTGTAAAATTGATCCGTTTAAACATGTGTTACGTTCTCTATGTTCTATTGTGAATAAAATGAAGTGAAGTGACATACTGCCAAGTATGGTGACCCATACTTGGAATTCATGCTCTGCATTTAACCCATCCAACGTGCACACACACACACACACAGCAGTGAACACACACACACAGCAGTGAACACACACCCGGAGCTGTGGGCAGCCATTTATGCTGCGGCGCCCGGGGAGCAGTTGGGGGTTCGGTGTCTTGCTCAAGGGCACCTCAGTCGTGGTATTGAGGGTGGAGAGAGCGCTGGACATTCACTCCCCCCACCTACAATCCCTGCCGGCCCGAGACTCGAACCCACAACCTTTGGATTACAAGTCAGTCTCTAACCATTAGGCCACGACTTCCCCGAGCAAAATATTGGCTCATGTGATTCGAAAGTCTTTTAGTTTTCATTTTATTAAAAAAAAAAAAAAACATTTCTGGAATTCAGGTTGTAATACACAGCTACAGGAAATGCTTGCCTGAGGTTATTGCTGCCAAAGGTGGTTCAACCAGTTATTAAAGCACTGTTTCACTTACTTTTTTCACCATCACTTTGTATGTTTAATGGATGTGTTCAATAAATACATGAAAGATTATGACTGTTTGTGTTTTATCAGCTAGAAATATTGTGTTTGTTGATATTTGTGACTTTGGTCCTATCTTCAATCTGACGAGCACTTTAGGAGGATGGATTTCATATAAAAAAATAAAAAATAAATCATTCTTCATACAGAGATTCAGAATTGGTAAAAAAAGAGAATACTACTATTGACATGAAATAAAAGGCAATAGTTCACTTACTTTTTCTTGCAACTGTATGTGTTTATATATATATAGCGGATACAAACAGGCCAAATACACACTGGAAAAGGAGATCAGAGTGGCAAAGAGGAATTATTCTGACAAGCTCAGGAACAAATTCTCTTCCAGCGATCCGGCTTCAGTGTGGCTTGGATTAAAGGACATCACCAGCTACAAAACACCACCCCCCAGCACTCTGGAGAATCAACACCTGGCAGACGACTTAAACGAGTTCTTTTGTCGTTTTGAACGATCACCCCACACCCGCCCAGAACACCCCTCCACACAACCATTCACACCTCCAGCAATCCCTCTCTCCCCCACACCTACAATTCAAATCAGCGAAGACGATGTGTGCCAGGTCTTCAGGAAAAACAAAAGAAGGAAAGCACCTGGTCCAGATGGTGTGTCACCAGCCTGCCTAAAAATCTGTGCTGAGCAGCTGGCCCCCATCTTCACACAGATCTTCAATAGATCACTGGAGCTGTGTGAAGTCCCCTCATGCTTCAAACGCTCCACCATCATCCCCGTCCCAAAGAAACACAAAATTACTGGACTAAATGACTACAGACCTGTGGCACTAACGTCTGTAGCCATGAAATCATTCGAAAGACTGGTTCTGGCTCATCTGAAGGACATCACTGGACCCTTACTGGACCCCCTGCAGTTTGCCTACAGAGCAAACAGGTCTGTGGATGATGCAGTCAACATGGGACTGCACTTCATCCTGCAGCATCTGGACAGACCAGGGACTTATGTGAGGATCCTGTTTGTGGACTTCAGCTCTGCTTTTAACACCATTATCCCGGAAACCCTTCAAAATAAACTAACTCAGCTCTCCGTCCCCACCTCCGTCTGCCAGTGGATCAACAGCTTCCTGACAGACAGACAGCAGTTAGTAAAGCTTGGCAAATTCTCATCCAGCACTCGAACCATCAGCACTGGAGCTCCTCAGGGCTGCGTACTCTCCCCACTGCTCTTCTCCCTCTACACCAACGACTGCACATCTAAAGACCCCTCTGTCAAGCTCCTGAAGTTTGCAGACGACACCACACTGATCGGCCTCATCCAGGACGGTGACGAGTCTGCTTACAGACAGGAGGTTAAGGAGCTGGCTGTCTGGTGCAGTCTCAACAACCTGGAGCTTAACACGCTCAAAACTGTGGAGATGATCGTGGACTTCAGGAGAAACCCCCCTGCTCTCCCCCCACTTACCATCATGAACAGCACTGTGACTGCAGTGGAGTCATTCAGATTCCTGGGCACCACCATCTCTCAGGACCTAAAGTGGGATATTCACATTGACTCCATTGTCAGGAAGGCCCAGCAGAGGCTGTACTTTCTTCGCCAGCTGAGGAAGTTCAACCTGCCACAGGACTTACTGAAACAGTTCTACTCTGCCATCATTGAATCCATCCTCTGCACCTCAATAACTGTCTGGTTCAGCTCAGCTACCAAATCTGACCTCAGAAGACTACGGAGGGTAGTCCGGACTGCTGAGCGAATCATTGGTACAACCCTCCCCACTCTCCAAGAACTGTACTTATCCAGAGTGAGCAAAAGGGCTGGTAAAATCACTCTGGACCCATCACATCCAGCACACAACCTCTTTGAACTGTTACCATCTGGTCGACGCTACAGAGCTCTGAGCACCAGAACGACCAGACACAGGAACAGTTTCTTCCCTCAGTCAATACATCTCATGAACACTCAATAAATAAACGTAGAACACACAACTAATACATTATCCATTCACCACACTCACTTATTTTATTTTCTCATTTCTAATTTGCACATACTTCACCTGTACATACATAGTCGCCTATATTATATATTATATATTGTGTATTTTTTATTTTTTTTGCTGCTTTGTACATTGGTTATTGGCTATTTCCTGTTATTTTGTTTCATTACCTGTGTCCTGTCCTGTTACTGTCTTTCTGTTGCACTGTGGAGCTTCTGTCACTACAACAAATTCCTTGTATGTGTAAACATACTTGGCCAATAAAGCTCATTCTGATTCTGATTCTGATTCTGATACATTAAGTATTGAACACGTCACCATTATTCCCAGTAAATATATTTCTAAAGGTGCTGTTGGCATGACATTTTCACCAGATGTCGGTAACAACCCTAAGTAATACATACAAAGAAAACAAAACAAATAAGTTCAGAAATTAAGTTCTGTGGGCATCTTCTATGAACTCTGACCTTTAATCAGGGTGCAAACTACGGGGGAGCTAGACATGGGCTTAATAAGACATGGGCTCCCCTGAAAACCTGATTTGTGAAATTTTGGGGGGTCTCAAAAAATATTGACAATGTGTTATTTTGACGTGCAATTTCAGTTTTGTGTAACGTGATCATCGTGGATTACTATGTTTAAAATTGTAAAAATATCATTCATTCATGCATGACGGCGATTTAAACCTAATCCACTTCAATAAAGAAAACTATACATGCTATTCTTGTCATGAGCATCAAGGTGTGGGTGCGCTGCGGTGCTAATTCATTCCACTCATATTTAGTATGTTAACTCAAAGATTCATAGAAAAAATATAAACGTTGGATTCAACATTGGCCGTAAAATCTGTGCGCGCAGTCCTTGAAATCCATTCTGCAGTTAGCATCATAGCATCATATAGCCACCATGGCAAAAAGAACACAAGGCAGTTTAATGGCACGAGAGATCCACCAGCTGCAAGCCCTGTTAGCACACCTCCCACCGGGATGACAACGCAAGAAGTAAGTCATTGTAAGTCCACACGCAAGCGCACGAACACAAATTTGATTAAACTTAACTTAATTTATGTGTATGGATTACTTGGGTTGTTACGGACATCTGGCGGACATTTCAAGCCAACAGCACCTTTAGAAATAAATATATATATATATATATATATATATATATATATATATATATATATATATATATATATTAAATTATTATTGGATCTCTTTCAATGCTTTCAGAATCTTCACATAATGAAATTATTTTGTTTCTGTATTTTAAAATATTTTTTTACATTAACATATTTTAATGACAGTATAATTATTGAACAAAAATTAATTCTTTTATTTTTCAAAATGAGCAGGAAATACTACAAACTTTGCTAAAGTGATTGTTTTAAACAAGTATTAACTTAGACATTATTTACAAAAACATAATTTTAGCTGAAGTATTTCCATCAATACCGTACAATACCATACAAAATAAACAACTTTAATGATTTATTTTCACACAAAATCTGTTGCTTCATTAATGTTCAAACGTACACATGTATATATTTTTTTCTGCAATTATACATTTTAGGCACAGTGAATAGCAGTTTTTCTTCCCTATATATATATATATATATATATTAGGGCCGGGACTCGATTAAAAAAATTAATCTAATTAATTAGAGGCTTTGTAATTAATTAATCGAAATTAATCGCATTTTAATCGCATATAAATATTTGACCTGAGAACAGTGAGAAGTAAGTTTTTTTTCATATGGATTTTATGGATCAGGGCCAACCAAAGCGGTCTCATCAGCTTCTTTGTCCATGTTCACTGTGGTTTGTTTTTGGCTGTTTCTCAATATGCGTTCTTCAGCGATCTTGCGTCCTTGTGTTCTCGTTCTACGTCATCATGAACCGTCGAAGTTCAGTTCCAATTCTCAAGAACGCAAGTACAGAGGATGCATGAAAGTGCCCGGATATGTTCTTGAAACTGAGGATGCATCGAGTGCAGACTTGAGAGAATCGAGCCGTTAGAAATCCCAGAAGACGCTGTTGGTGGCCGGTGTACGGAAGCCTGTAAGCTTTAAAGTCGCTCTCACAAATACGGCTCTTCAAGTTGAAAATAAACATTTATCGTTTTGTTTTGGTTAATTTTAATAAAGTTATAAGACCCGGAGAAAGTCTGCATTTTTATTGGCATATTAAAATTAATCTTAACAGTAAAACATATAACGCTGTAAAATAAAACAATACAATTATATGAAAGTAATATCTATAATAGTATGAAATGTTTTAATAAGTTATGACATTTTGTAATATTTATTGTTCATTGGCCGTTTCTTATGCTGAGACTATGCGGTCAGTTAAGCAGGAACGCAGTACATCTCAGTTCTCATAAGTGTGCGTTCTGTGTTCTCGCGTCCTTCCGAGTTCGTTCTTCCAAGGAAGATTGGCAAGACCGGTCTCCACGAGAACGCAAGTCCGTTCTTCAGAAACAGAATGCTAGTTGGTGCTCCAGTATAATCTGTCCGCCGAAACTCATCCAGTGAGAAACGTTCCGCGGTGCAAAAATAAGTGCGATTAAATGCGTTAAAAGAATTTAACGCGTTATTTTTGTGTAATTAATTAATCAAAATTAACGCGTTAAAGTCCCGGCCCTAATATATATATATATACAGTCATGGCCAAAAATATCGGCACCCTTGGTAAATATAATCAAAGAAGGCTGTGAAAATTAATCTGCATTGTTAATCCTTTTGATCTTTTATTTAAAAAAATCACAAAAGTCTAACCTTTCATTGGATAATGACAATTTAAAATAGGGCGAAATATCATTCTGCAGTTAGAAATAAATGTTTTTCTCTAATACACACTGGCCACAATTAACGGCACCCTTTTATTCAATACTTTTTGAAACCTCCATTTGTCAGTTTAACAGCTCTAAATGTTTTCCTATAATGCCTGATGAGGTTAGAGAACACCTGACAAGAGATCAGAGACCATTCCTTCATCCAGAATCACTCCAGATCCTTCAGATTCACAGCTTCTTCTCTTCAGTTCACCTCACTCATTTTCTACAGGGTTCAGGTCAGAGGACTGGAATGGCCAGCAGAAGCTTGGTTTTGTGCTCAGTGACCCATTTTTGTGTTGTTTTTGAGGTTTGTGTTTGGATCATTGTAAGGTTGGAAGATCCAGACATGGCCCATTATAAGATTTCTAACAGAGTCAGTCACTTATTGATTTTTTTTATCTGTTGGTATTTGATAGAATCCATGATGCCATGTGTCTAAACAAGATGTCCAGGACCTCCAGCAGAAATATAGGCCCACAACATCAAAAATACAGCAGTATACTTCATTGTACACATGGGGTACTTTTTATCCCTGTGTTCACCAAACCCATCTTGAGTGTTTGCTGCTAAAAAGCTCATTTTTTAGTTTCATCTGACCATAAAAGCCAGACCCATTTGAAGTTCCAGTCGTTTCTGATAACTGAATATGCTGGAGATTGTTTTTGGATGAGTGAGGATAATTTTTCTTGAAGCCCTCCCAAACAACATGTGGTGATGTAGAAGCTGTTTGACAATTTTTTCAAAGGTTTTCTGACCCCGAGACTCAACTATTTTCTGCAATTCTCCAGCTGTGGTCCTTGGAGAGTCTTTAGCCACTCAAACTCTCCTTCTCACCGTGCATTAGGACGATATAGACACACGTCCTCTTCCAGGCAGTTTAGTAACATTTTCTGTTGATTGTAAATTCTTATTTATTGCCCTGATGGTGGAAATGGGAATTTTCATTGCCCTAGCTGTTTTCTTAAAGCCACTTCACAAATTTTTGAAGCTCAATTATCTTTTGCTCCACATCAGAAATATATTATTTGGTTTTTCTCATTGTGA
This sequence comes from Barbus barbus, assembly GCF_936440315.1. Lineage (NCBI taxonomy): Eukaryota > Metazoa > Chordata > Actinopteri > Cypriniformes > Cyprinidae > Barbus > Barbus barbus. The sequence goes on from NC_136730.1 coordinate 3,838,399, forward strand.
TGGATGATTAAGGGAATTTGGGCTTTGTTTTCCCTCCTATATATATTTATGTGAAACAGGAAGCCATGGATGGATAATTTCATGTTCATAATCACCCTGGAGTGCTCAAAGTTGTCAATATGAAAGGGAAAATATTTTATTCATAAGAATTACTAGGGGTGCTAATAATTGTGTCCAACATGTATTTGAGAAAAACATTTATTTCATAATGATATTTTCCCCCATTTTAAAATCTTATTATCTGATGAAAGGTTAGATTTTGTGATTTTTTTTTTTTTTTTTAATAAAAGATCAAAAGGATTAAAAGCACATATTAATTTTCACAGCCTTCTTTGATCATATTTACCAAGGGTGCCGATATTTTTGGCCATGACTGTATATATATATATATATATATATATACATGCATACATACAGTGCCCTCCATAAGTATTGGAACAGTAAAGACAAAATTGATCTGTTGGCTGTGTAGTCAAGACATTTACAAATATGATTAAAAGGTCAATATGAAACAAAACTACAGAATGACACATTTTATTATTAGCCGTTTCAACACATAGATGTTTTACCAGCTAAGAAGTTTTAGAGTTTCATCCCCCTATCTGATGTGAGCATAAGTATTAGTTATGATCATAATAGGTGATCAGCTGTGTCCTGTTGCATTAATTATTCAGATATAAAAGCAGGGAATGTGTCGTATCAGTTATATCCATTACTTCTACATTCTGAATCTTCCATTTGATGATGACACACACAAACCAGGATGAAGACGAGGGAGCTGACTTTCAGAGAAAAGCAAGCAATTTGGATGCTAAAAGAAAAGAGGAAGTCAATTAGAGCTCTAGCAAAAATGAAGGGCATGGAGAAATCAAGAGTTTGGAAACCACGAGCAAAATAAGTACAGAAAGATATGCATAATAACAAGGAATGACACAGGGAAAATTATTGAACACATGATGAAAGGGAGGTGCAAAACGGCATGGAAAGCCAAGACACCAACAGAAATCTATCAGTAATTAGAAAGCAATCCTGTGCCTTGTCAGTGGAATTTAATATTAGCTGGTTCAATCCCAAAACTCTCAACTGGTTTCAGAGAAAGAAAATTAAGCTGCTAGAATGGCCCAGCCAATCAACTGATTTGAATCCAATAGAAAATAAGAAAGATCAGAATTCATAGAAGAGGCCCACAGAACCTTCAAGATTTGAAGACTGTGGAAGAATGGGCCAAAATCACACCTGAGCTATGTATGCGACTATCCATACAGGAGGCATTTTCAAGCTGTCATTAATACTTCGTACAAAAGCCTTAGTTGGTAAATACATTTCAGTAGTGCAATACTTTTTCCCTGTGTCATTCCATTTTATTACACATAACTTAATTTCTGAAATGATTTGTTTTGTTTTATTGATTATTGGTGGTGGTTGAGGAGATTCCCCCCTTCCATGTAAATCGCCTTGAGTACCCAGAAAAACATAGAAATGTAACAAATTATTATTATTGTATGGATTACTTGGGTTGTTACCGACATCTGGTGAAAATTGCATGTCAACAGCATCTTTAGAAATACATTTACTGAGAAAAATGATGACGTGCTCAATACTTATTTTACCCGCTGTATATATAATGCCATAATGCCTGAACAAGCGTTTTCTTCAAATAGGAGTTGTGGCTTCACCAGAACGAAAGATTGTGCTTCTTGGGAAAACAGGAGATGGCAAAAGCAGCTCTGGAAATACAATCCTCCGAAAAAAAGTTTTCATACCCGATGCTTCACCAAATTCCACAACATATACATCTGTAAGACAGCATGGGACAGTAAATGGAAGAGATCTTACAGTTATTGACACACCTGGATTCTTTGACACAAATAATCCCGATAATGATAAGACCATTAAAACTGAGATCATTAGAGCCATTACTGAATCTGCTCCAGGTATTGATGCCTTTATCATTGTTCTAAAAGTTGACAGATTCACAAAACAAGAAATTGAGATTGTGGAAAAAATCGTTGAGTATTGTGGAGAGGAAACCTTTAAACATGCAGTGGTTTTATTCACTCATGGTGAAAAGCTAAAAGGTCAAACCATTGAAGAATTTGTTCAGAAAAGTACCAAACTGCAGGAGCTTGTTAATAAATGTGGAGGTCGCTGTCATGTCATCGACAACAATTCCTGGAACCAATGTCTCCATTTCCCCTGTAGTTGTGGATACAAAAGTAATAATTTCCAGGTGAAAAATCTGCTGGAAAGCATAAATAAAATGGTGCAAGAGAATGGCTGCTACACCAATGAGCTTATGCTAATTGCAGAGCAAGAAATTCAAAAGGAGATGAATGATAAAAGCAAAGACAATGTATCTTCAGAAGAGAGACGTGAAAGAGCAAAGAAGAATGTTTTTGAAAAATTCCTCATTCGGCTTGCAGGAGTGACCACAGGGACAGTGGTTGGTGCTTTTCTGGGCATCGGAGTTGCTGTGGCCTCCGTTGTGGCTTTACTGAAAGGAGCAAACTGCCGTAATGCAGTCACGCTGGGAATAGCAGCAGCAGAAGTAGCAGCAGCAGTAGCAGGAGCAGGAGCAGGTGCAGGAGCAGCAGGAGTAGGAGTAGGAGCAGGAGCAGGAGCAGCAGTAGCAGCAGCAGGAGCAGCAAAAGCAGGAATACTGACAGCAGTCGGAGCCGCAGCAGTGGAGGCAGGAGTTGTTGCAGGTGCCGGCATCGGAGCAGCAACTGGTACAGGAATCGCTGCAGTTGCTGTTGCTGGAACTGCAGCCCTTGCAGGAGCGATCGGAGGAGGCATCACTGGATTCAAATCAACAGAAGAAGCTGATTCTGTGCTTGATGCCATTAAGATTTCAGCTCATACCAACTATAAGAATGCAAAAGGGGTTGTTGAAAAGGCACAACAACTGCCACTGAATGTTCGTAAGAAGTTTCAGTAGAATTCCTTGTTGTTGAAATAAAAAAAGAAAAAAAAAAAGAAAAGTAGTAGATAACCTCTATCATGTTTTGTATTAATTATGCAGCCCCATGGGTATAGTTATAATATACTATTAAATAGACATGTTTATCTTTAAAGAAGGGGTCATGAACTGCCTTTTTATTATTTTGTACTGTTCACTGAGGTCCACTTAATAGGCGTGGACTCCGTGGAGGATTGTAGACTCGGAAGTAAACGCATACTGCTATGATCAGTGGTGCCCCTAGTACAACATTATGATCAGACCTGCCAGATCTTACATGTTCAAGATGCAATGAATCCGGTAAAACACATTTAATGTTTGAATTGTCTAATAAAGGGAATAAACTATTCACTTTACCTCCTCTGACGACCCTTAGTCAAATTTTCTGGGGGCGCCACTGGCCATGATTGGCTTACAGTTTTCGACCATTAATGTTGTGTGGTGAGTTTGTAAACATAATTTAAATAGACAAAAATAAAAAAACAGTAATACATTTTCTGTTTTTTATTTAGAAAATGATCGAAATAATTCAAAATTCAACTATATTACATATATACAAGTATTTTTGGAACACTGGGTTGCACAGTTTTCATTCAGGAGGCTTTTTTGTTCATACACGCACACATTTACACATGCACGCACATGCATACACCCATACGTTTCTTCTTCTTCTGGGTTTTTTATTGGCAGCTGGCAACCAATGTAAATGGGTGCATTACCACCACCTTCCGCTCTGGAGTGTGGAACAGAGTTTTATATTCTATTTATCAATCCCGTCTCTCTAATAAATCCATAGAAGGCTTTATTATTTACTTCACTTGACCAATTTATTAAAACCTTATAATTTAGATCCTGAATCCCATTTTTCCTCTTTTTTATTCATACTTCCTACATTCAATAAATACATGAGGTATTGTTTCTTCAATATTACAGTATTTACATAACACATCTGGATGTTTCCCTGTTATTTTAAGAGTACTATTTAAATTTGAGTGCCCTAATAATATTCTGTTAAAGATGACCTCCTCTTTCCTTGACTTTCCATACACTTTACATTGTGATTTACTTTATTTATTAAACTATAAAGGAATCTACCCCTTTTCCCATTGTTCCACTTAACTTGCCATTCTTTATTCACTTTATTCCAGATTAAAACCTTAATCTCTGATTTACTTAATGGAACGTGTATCTCTATTGTTTCTCTCTGTAATGCTTGCTTTGCTAATTTATCCACTTCTTCATTTCCCTTTATTCCTATGTGTGCTGGGACCCATATAAAACTTACTGATGTATCATTTAGAACAATTCTTGAGTGAATTTGTAGAATACTAAAGATAATATCTTGGTGACTTGATTTAAAAGATCTCAAACTCTTTAAGACTGCAACTGAGTCAGAACAAATTCAAACATTCAGGTTTATGTTCCTCTACCCACTGCAATGCCAAGAGCATTCCTATCATTTCTACAGTATAAACTGACAAATGATTAGAAGTTTGCTTTACTCCACTCCTCCCCTGATAACCACTGTTTTGGACTAAAAAAAGCAGCCCCAGTTATTTGACGTTCTGATCCATCTGTAAACACTTGTATATGCAGAGGGTATTGAATTATGGTATATATTGAAAATACAGAAGTCAAGTCAGCTTCTCTTTCTGTTTTGTTTAACCTCTAACAGATGCAAATCTACTTGAGGCGTTACATATTCCTGAATAACAACTCTTGGGCTCATCTTGATGTTATTTACTTGTATTTCTTCTGCATATATTTTACTACTCCACCCAAAGCTTGTTCTACACCTTTCATTCTGTTCCCAACAATTCTGTAACACCATTTTTGTAGGATGATCATCTTTATGCCCCTGGAGATTAGCCCAGTAATTGACCGTTAATTGTTTCCTTCTGATTTCTAGTGGCATCTCTCCTACCAAGTCTTGTAAAGCTGGTATGGATGTAGTCTTTACTGCTCCACAACACTGGCTGCATTTGAAACCGCATACTTCCATACTATTTAGTAGACAAAAAGCAGTAGATGAAGGATAAGTATGCATGAAATCTCAATATCCACAAAAGAGTAGGCGAGATTTACTTGGATGGAGCACAATTTCTCCCGAGATTCGGGTGTATGTATACATAAGTATCGGTCGAATATGCCTACTTGCCTGGTATATAGTAGGTGAAATGGGTACATGAGAAGAGTAGTATGTCTGACACCACAGTATTCAAAAAAGAGTAAGCGAGAGATCCCTGGATGGCCTACTGCGTCCCGCCCAGACTCCGAAGTGCCGATCAAGGGATACTTTTCTATCCCAGAAGCCCACACGTCATAATCGAACGTGACGGAGAACAACAACCCAGGTGTTTTCAATTGTGAGTATTACAAACCAAAACACGCGTTTGTTAAGATACTGTAAACTGTTAGCTTGTTGAGGGTGTAAGACGCTGGACAGTATAATGTTTTAATATATTTGTGATTTTTCTATAAAAACATGTTTTATGTATAGCGAACAGGAGAGCTCCAGTAAACACACGTATGTCTGCAAAGTGAATTTACATAAACCATTTACATCTTAAATACGATTAATAATTGTCTATTTAATATGTGACAGGAAAATGTTCAAAAAGAATTGCATATGAGCACATCACAGCATGAACACACAACTAAGTGAGAGATGTACACTCACCTAAAGGATTATTAGGAACACCTGTTCAATTTCTCATTAATGCAATTATCTAATCAACCAATCACATGGCAGTTGTTCAATGCATTTAGGGGTGTGGTCCTGGTCAAGACAATCTCCTGAACTCCAAACTGAATGTCAGAATGGGAAAGAAAGGTGATTTAAGCAATTTTGAGCGTGGCGTGGTTGTTGGTGCCAGACGGGCCGGTCTGAGTATTTCACAATCTGCTCAGTTACTGGGATTTTCACGCACAACCATTTCTAGGGTTTACAAAGAATGGTGTGAAAAGGGAAAAACATCCAGTATGCGGCAGTCCTGTGGGCGAAAATGCCTTGTTGATGCTAGAGGTCAGAGGAGAATGGGCCGACTGATTCAAGCTGATAGAAGAGCAACTTTGACTGAAATAATCACTCATTACAACCGAGGTATGCAGCAAAGCATTTGTGAAGCCACAACACGCACAACCTAGAGGCGGATGGGCTACAACAGCAGAAGACCCCACCGGGTACCACTCATCTCCACTACAAATAGGAAAAAGAGGCTACAATTTGCACGAGCTCACCAAAATTGGACGGTTGAAGACTGGAAAAATGTTGCCTGGTCTGATGAGTCTCGATTTCTGTTGAGACATTCAGATGGTAGAGTCAGAATTTGGTGTAAACCGAATGAGAACATGGATCCATCATGCCTTGTTACCACTGTGCAGGCTGGTGGTGGTGTAATGATGTGGGGGATGTTTTCTTGGCACACTTTAGGCCCCTTCGTGCCAATTGGGCATCGTTTAAATGCCACGGCCTAGCATTGTTTCTGACCATGTCCATCCCTTTATGACCACCATGTACCCATCCTCTGATGGCTACTTCCAGCAGGATAATGCACCATGTCACAAAGCTCGAATAATTTCAAATTGGTTTCTTGAACATGACAATGAGTTCACTGTACTAAAATGGCCCCCACAGCCACCAGATCTCAACCCAATAGAGCATCTTTGGGATGTGGTGGAACGGGAGCTTCCTGCCCTGGATGTGCAGCCAACAAATCTCCATCAACTGCAAGATGCTATCCTATCAATATGGGCCAACATTTCTAAAGAATGCTTTCAGCACCTTGTTGAATCAGTGCCACGTAGAATTAAGGCAGTTCTGAAGGCGAAAGGGGGTCAAACACAGTATTAGTATGGTGTTCCTAATAATCCTTTAGGTGAGTGTAGTACTGATCAGATAAATCGCAGAGGTGACTGACTCTTGTCTGGATGTTACAGGAACAGATGAGACACACGTGCGTTTATCTGGTAAAGAGTGACTGATGAAGGAATGCTGCCATCAAAGGCTTTCAGTGAGTACACTACAGACGTTAATAAAACCTTTTAAATCTTATGTTTTAGTTTATTTTAATTATTGTGATTTCATACAGAGCTATTACAGCACTTTTCTTATTCTTGATTCCTGTGCATTCAGATCTTCTGTGGTGGAGCAGGGCCTGCAAGGAAAGGTGATGGCAGCATTTGTTAAAAATACGGGGGAAAACCTGAAACAAAAATATAAAGAAAGATAATTTTGTTACTTCTAATAGAGAAATCAAATGGCATTGTGTTGTTAAAATGACTTTTCAAATGCTTTTGTGTTGTGTTTGTGCATCTTTGTAGGATCTGAAATGTCTGCAGACTGGTGAGGATGGAGAAGTCCACAGCATCATCCTGGAAATGGTCCAGTGTCATGGATGAGACGCTCCATCACTCCACCTGCCCTACTGCCTCATCTGGACCGGATGCTGCTGAGGTCTCTTCATCCTCAGTGACCCCAGAGCAAGCGAGAGCATCTAGAGAAAGGCCAAAAGACTGCCTGTATATACATGATTGTTAGAACAATACGTTTGAATAAAACTTGTTTTATGTGTTGTTGACTTGTATATGTATGTTTATTGTGATTATTACTTTTATTCATTCTTTTACTCATTTATTCATGTTTCCTGTAGTTGTCAGTAAATAAAATATAATTATTTCAGTAACATGCATGAATTCATTGCAAAATTGAGATGTATTCACTTTGGCTGCTTTTGTCTAGTGTACATTCATGCATACATATGGAATATTATAAAAACAATAGCTTGTTTTACCAAGACATAATTTTCAGTAAAAACAAATTCTGTATATATTGGTCAGCATTTATCATTATTATTGTAGTGTTGGTAATAGCAACTAATGCATGCTGGGGTAATAATCTTTTTTAAGTAGTAATACTTACATTTTTCCAGTATAAAATAAACAGTCTTCTCTAAAGGTTAGAGCACTACATCTCCTTTATGCAGACATTGCAAAGTCTGAGGAAACAGTACTCGGTAGGGTTGTCAAGTTACTGATGCTATATGTTAGTGCACCTCCCCCTTTTATCTTTTATCTTTTTTTATTTTTATTATTATTATTGCACAACTTATAATTGCATACAAGATCATGGGAAGATGGTTGTATGTTTTAAAATAAACAATCATAATGACAAAAAAAACGGAAAACATAAATATAATGGGTTTGCATACATCAAATTATGAGATTACACAGAACAAAACACAATGACAAGGTTAAATATCTTTGAATATTTGTTGTTGTTTTTGTTATTTACAAGGCTGAGGGATGAAACGAGACTTAAATTCAACAAGAAACATCAACATATTTATAGATTTAATTAAATTGTGATTGTAAGTTTAGTAAAGTAAAAGAATCCTATACCACAAGCTGATTATTTACATTTACATTTATTCATTTAGCTGACGCTTTTATCCAAAGCGACTTACAATTATATATGTCAGAGGTCGCACGCCTCTGGAGCAACTAGGGGTTAAGTGTCTTGCTCAGGGACACATTGGTGTCTCACAGTGGATTCGAACCCGGGTCTCTCACACCAAAGGCATGTGTCTTATCCACTGCGCCATCACCACCCCACATTATGCCACAAATGTTTTAATAGTTGCTGGTCATTTTATTATCAGAATCAGTAGCTAATGGCACACTTAAGTATTGTTGTGAGGGATAAAAGCAAGCAAAATATACAAAAATGAATCATGATATATCTTTTTTCTTTTGATCATTGGCCACCCAATTTCTTAGGTGCATTACCGCCATCTACTGAATAAAGTATATCCTGCACAAATGATTAGCCAGAGTGAAAACCACATTGGACTTTGTTTCCTACACTGTAAGCACTCCACACTAATGACAGCATTGTTTTAAAACTAGCAGTCTGTGCTCATGTGCCATATTTCGTTATATGTTTACTTTCATTATATTTTATTTCATTACTTCATAAGGTTTTTTTCTTCTTCTTCTTCTTATTATTATTTCCTTTGTGGTTTATTGATGTGCTGTATAAATCTTTTATGACTTTTCCAATCATATCAATTAAGTTTAACAATGAATACACAGAGTTGGTTTCATTTTTATTGTTTATTATTATTATTCAATACTGTTCAGAGCAAACAAGGCATTTGTGCTTGCATGTGTCTCTGTGCTTCTCATGTCGGAAGGTTATGACAGTCTTAAGTTTTATATATACTGTACTTCAATCCCACACAGCCTTGTTTTCATTCCTGTCAAAAAATAAAATATGGTTACCACACAAAATACATTTTAAACCAATAAAATATGTATCAAAAGCATGCAATCCTTCCTCTAAAAAATTGTCACAATAAACATCAAGAGAATACCTCATCTGAAGGAAAAACAAAGAATATGAGCTGTTCTTATGCTCTGTCATTTATTTGTTAACACCGCATATTTCATCATGCACATGCATCTGCTTTTCTCTCAGCATGAGAAAAGAATCACTTGTACTGTCTTAAACAATGAGTGGCTGAACTACATTATACATGATCAGTGGGACCCCTGGAGAGGATGAGTAGCTTCAAGTACCTCGGTGTAAACATCTCCGAGAACCTGACTTGGACTACACACATCCTATACCAGTTCAACAGTAACTTCTCCAAAGACGCCGGAGACAACCACCGCTGCCACCAATAAATATGTAAGGCATGAGGTTTTAGCTGCCCGTGGGTTGATGTGAATAAAGACGATGGACTTGAAAATATCGACGGCTAGTAACATTTATTGAGCAAAGCCCTAGAACTGGGGAGGAGAGCAACTAGTCTCCGTGCCCTCCACACTCTACTCTCCTCTCTTCCCACACTTCCCTTCACATACATGACCCTCCTTCTCCGAGGACGCAACACCAAAATAGTGTCCTTGGCAAAAAGATTGAGAAAAAGAATACAATGAATATTAAACAAACAACTTCACACTAACAACAAATCAGCACACAGTCAAGTCGTCAGGTAACAATTGTTTGACGTATTGCTTTACAAATATTTTGAACAAAAAGAAACACCTCACCTGTTCTTGCTTGCTTGATTCACTAGTTATGCACGTCTTCAGAGAAAAATATGCCGTAGCTGTCATTGTATCTTGCAGAATGTTTATGCTTTGATTATTTTATCATTGGCATTGTGCGTAAAGCAAAAGGCACACTTTAATAGGCTATCAATCGAGCAAACAGATGTTAATGCAGGAGCCTAAACTAGGCTAATATGTCAGTTAAAGTTAAACTAAGAAAGAAAGAAAGAAAGGTGAATAATGATAACAAAGGAGATTAAATACTTGTTTTAACGATAAACCTCAAACTGAGCACAAACAAATGGCACCAGCTTCAGGCGATTTGGACGACATGGGGTATAGAGTGAGGTCACAAGTGGCACAAATGAAAGTATTTTAGTGGCACAAATGAATGCCACCTTTTTGGAGCGATTTATATGATATGGGGTGGAGAGTTTAGTAACAAGGTTTTTTCCCATTATATTTAAGAAGGGCTCGGAGATACCAGGTTTGTTTTAACAGCACAAACGAACGGCACCGGTTTGGAGAGATTTGACACTTTCGACACACTATTTCCCCGTCTAAATACTGTAAAGCTGATATAAAGCCACCCAGCTTTATATCAAGCCAATGTTAAGCTGCTTTGAAACAATTTGCGTTGTTAAAAGTGTTATACAAATAATAGTGACTTGACTTGATTTGGACGGCATGGGGTGGAAAGTGACGTCACTGCCCCAAATTATATTAGTTATTTTTTAGGACGGGAAATAGATACAATGTTCATTTTAACGGCACAAAACAGCATGACACCGGTTTTGTGCGATTTGGACGAGGTGGAGTGGAGAGTGATGTCACAGCTCCGGTAAACGTTTTGGTTATATCTAAGGAAGGGAAATGGATTTTGTTGAGAAGTTTTTGTTTCCCTAAGCTGCACCCTCAAAGCAGTGCCACACGCCTCTCAGCCTGTTCAGTTCCCTGTTAGCCCCAAGCTCCACCCACCAAATCTCAAGCCAATTAGAACTACCTCACAGACTTTATTAGCTGCACCTGTGTCCACAGCTGGCCTTTTTGTTGCATTTGTTTATACAGTGCAGAGGACTGAGTTTTACTGTGTTTTTTTCCTGCGTGTGCGTAATTGACCATGTAAGTGCCTTTGTTTGATGCAGGGGCGTTTCTGTATAGCGGAGTATAGCAGTCGCCATACACTAGCCCAGCCAGGTGTGCCTGAAAATGATCCAAACTCTCTATTATTGTTTTAAATCACTGCTATTGATCTGCCATATGTCTGGTTAAATATTTGTAAAACCCTCAAACAATGAAAACATTCAAAGAGCTTGTCACTAAACGTTGTAACGCTACAGATCCTCAAACTGTCAGCAATAGCGCGTATAACTGCCCTGCCTCCTTTAGAACGAAATGCTGCGCAGCCTGGAGTTGGATCTTGGCTTGTTCGCAATGCAAGGGTAAATAATAAGTAACTGATGTTTGAATAAGTACAGCGTCTTCACTAAAACACTGTAAAGGCTAATGTTTTTTGTCTGTTTGAAGAGCAGAGAGGAGTCTTAGCTTTAGCCGTCTAGTTGTAACCGATATACTTTTGTATGTTTTAAATATCCTGTGCAAGTGTGTGCATATAGCGTTTCATCGTCTATATAATGAGATGTTGGCCATGTGTATTAAACGACAAGAAAAACTAGGCGCCCATATAGCTACAATAACCTGTAAGTTGATGAAAACGTATAATGCGATGCACTTCAGATGCTGCTGTTGTAATGACAGCCAAAACAGATCTCCGTCATCCGCTGCTCAAAAACACTTAACTGCATTTGAGCTTGAGTTTCATCAAATATTAAGTGTCTGATAAAGCCACATACCAACTCTGACGACGCAGTATTTGATTATTAAAAGAGAAACGCTTATTCCTTTTCTATATTTTCTTCCTATATTTCAGTGCTTAGTAATGTGCCATGGTATTTCTTTTCAATACCCTCACCCCTTTTGATTTACGCCACTGCCATACCCTATGGTTTTGTGAAATGCAGCCACTGGTTTGATGCTTAAATATTTTGTATGGCTTAGTTTGGCCTAAAAGTTTATTTTCATGTTTCCTATAGTTCCTCCTTCAAGCTAGCTACCTGCTAGCTCCTTTTCAGATTCAGTGTTTGTTTTTAATGGCACAAACGAACAGTGCTGGTCTGGAGCGATTTGGGCAACATGGGGTGGAGAGTGACGTCACATGGTCAAAAAAATAAATGTTTAATCTCTCAAACACCAAACCAGCACAAATGAGTCGCATAGTTTTGGCGATTATTTCTTTTAATGGGGTGCCAACTTCATGGAGGTCTTCTGAATAAGTTCAAGGTTATTAAATTAACCGTTGCCTACTAAATACAGGCCTACTGTTGGGTAGTTTAATCTACAACAGTGCATCGTGTTGTAAAAGACCATGTTTTTGTAGTGTTGCTGTCCTGTGAGGGGAAACAAAGAAAGTATATGAGTATACTTAACGAATGTACTTCCTTACAGTCCACCTCTGATTATTTTGAAAATTAAAGTATCAACATTTTGTCAGAATATTAACAAATTGTTGCTAACTATATCAAAGGCTTCATCTGAAGGACTCGGACCGGTCAAACAGAGCACTGTTTAGCTGCCCCTGCACATTGAGCTGTTCAATGCTCTGTTTTATTTATTTTATTTTTTTATTCACAGTTTTATTTTTATGCTTAACTGCCTAAGAAATCCATATGATCACCATGGTCAAGACAATAAACTATATAAAATTACACCTTTGTAAGATATCAGTCAGCATTTGAACTGCTACATTTGTATTTTTTCATATGTATCATTATTCAAGTAAGCTCCCAGCCAATACCTCCATTTGAAGTTGTAATCCGGAAATTAAGGACGCAGCAAACCAGTGTAACTTACCTGACCTCAGTCTTGGCTAAGCCTGAGGTTCATTACCATCTCCTCCAGTATGAGATAAAACACAAAAACAGAAATGAGTTCTGGCTCCACCTATCCTGTCAAGATGGTCCTCTCGCAGAGCGCTAATCGGGAACCCCTGGTGGCGCAGTGTTCTTCATCTTCATGCACCTCGGAAGCGTGGCGTTAGAAGTGTGTGCACTTAACTTTGGGACACAGCTATAGAAAAGGAACTTATATAATTAAACACGCAGGTGCACACACGTGCTTTAAAACTACAGTGGATGGCTCGGACTCGTGCACATTAAGCGCACTTTAGTTTTTATCGTCGAGCTGTAAAAGCAAAAAGTGTCCCTGTTTTGGCGCGTGCTCAAGCTTCACCTGTTTCATCTTATCCTTAGTTTGCAAAAAATAAATAAAGAAGAGATTCGATCAGGACTGCAACAAGGTAGGAGTATATAATGTTAATAATGTAACAGTATGAATGTCCAAAACGAAATCGAAACTAAAACAAAATAAAGAATACGTAGGAATAATACGTAGGCTTTATTTGGAAAAACGAACCAAATTCTAAATACTGCAATATTTGTCCAAGTGTCCACTGTGATTGACTGATGCATTGCTTGATTTTATGTATGCATGGATGCATTTATTTATTTAGGGGACGCGTGATAAAGCATCGCCTATCCGCCAGGTGCATGTGCTCTGATACTTTTGTTTTCGATTTTGAGATTTAATTTTAATATAACTGCATAGCCTATGAAAGTTAGGCAAAATTAATGTTAGATGGTTTGTAGCTGAAAGCCCCTCGATAATGACGTGGTCTTTGTGGAGAAGCATGGCTAAAACACCTGACTTTTTAACTGTGTCATGTTTAGACCTACTTAATCAAGCAAAATCACAGCTTTTAAAACTATGCCAATTTAATCTGGCAATTCGAGCAATAAATGCTGCTTTGAGTGAGAATGTTCGCTGTAGCCTGTCTACTGCAAAATCTTTAGTGTGATCATATTTTACTACGGTATAGCTAGGAGAATAATAAACATGAATGGTTAAAACATTATTTGTTTGTCGGTTCGTCCATATAGCAGAACCTGTTGTTATCCCAGTCTGCCAGATATTATTGACGTGTTTCCAGAGGGATTTGATTGGCCTGCTGGCTGCTGATGAGGTCATTTTACTCCAGATCAAATCTGAGTGATACTCCAGCTTTTTGTGCTGAAAAGCATATAGATTTCAAAAGGCAATGATTCAAAACAACTTGTCCATAATTACTCCAGTTAACGATGGGTGGTGTTCTTTAAATGAGGAAAAAAGGGAGATGTACAATTAATCATTTAATTTCTCTTGCACAGAGGACGCATAATGCATGTAATTGAATGGACGAACAGATTTATGTAACTTTAATATAACTTTTTTTTCTGTAACTTACATACTTTTTTATTTTATTGTAATATACATGTGTTTAAATTAAAGTAATTGTACAATGAAATAAAAAGTATATAGAAGTGACAGATTTTAAGTGCATGGACTTTTTATGATAGATATTGAGATTCAATTGTTTTGCATTCCATGTTGCAAAAATTATACGGGGAACAATTCTCTGTCATACAATATTCCCAAAATATACACAACTTAAAAAAAAAGAAAAAGTAAGTAGGTTATCACAGAATAAGAATATGATATCAGTTTTGGCCGAAAAATAAGAAATACAAAATGCCATATAGAATCTTAAAATCCCACGGTACCGATATATGCAGTCAAACATCTCCAAAGTGCTTAAACGCTATGATCTTTCTTCATGTTCTTGTTTATAAATGCTAAAATACAGCATGCCAGAAATTAAGAGCTTGTGTTTCACATCTAAACAGTAAAAAGCCTTTGCTCACGCAACTGGAGCAGAGCAGTGGCCTAGAGATGTGAGGTCCATTGTGATTTTTCCAGCCCGTTTACTTGTTTTTGAGGGGTGATGATTCTACCAGCACTTTCATGATTTAAGGAGGACAAAAACACCCATTAAGTTCTGTCCTTTGTGTTTTGGCAATTCAATAAGATATGACAGAATTAAGATTCATGAGATCTTGCAGGATTCAGGTGCATTATACGATGAACACTAAAAGGGCTTAAATATCAATGATATTTAAAGTGTAAGTATCATGGATACTTAATTAAGATTTAGTATGTTTTCCCCTAAAGATGGCTCAGTATCGCAGACTCTCGGACACCAGTGCTGACAGCAGTACCTCAGATCACAGCATGAACGTTTCTGCTGGTCTGATCAGTGAGTATACATTTCACATTGAGTTCGAGCAACATCAGCATCAAATCTCCCTTAGAAAACAAAAAAAAAAAAATCTGATGGCATTAGTAGACCAGAGTCAATGGAGGACTGAAATGATCCATCCATCCATGCATCCATACAAATTGCTGATAACTGACAACCTACTTGTATGTTTATGCCCCTTTAGACAGTCCAGTGTGGTGGCTACACATTTATGTTGTAAATATAGAATCATAATCTTGTTGTTTGAAATAACGGTACGTCGTTGCCATACAAACCAATGCAGATAGTCCAGAAAAGGAAAACGTGTCAAGGGACGAACTGAAAGTTACTATTAAACAGTGTGGAAGTCAATTGTTTAGATCAGTTTCTAATTGGACACACAAATAATTGGATTTGGAGTGACAGTGTGAACAAGTCTCTTATTAGCCTATAAACTAGGCCCCCGATGAACACACAAAATAAATGAAATCAATTATTATACAGGAAAATACATGTAATAGTATTTTACGGAGAGTGCATTTAATAAATTACACATTCAAGAAAATATTTGTAAAAGGATTACACAGTATTGTATTTACACAGTTTTGACCAGCAGGTGTCCCCTTGTGGTGTCTTGAATAAACAATAAACATTTGTTTCAAAGTTTGGAAAAGCTTCTCTTATCTCTAGAGGTTACACTATTTTTGTAGAATTTATTCTAAATTGTGATTATAGAAGTGCTAAAAGAACATGGATACACCATGGAGGCAGAACTTGGACGAGGGGCTTCAGGAATAGCGTTTCTGGTGAAAGACACAGATGGAGATCCTTATGTGGTCAAACAGATGAATTCCAGAGTTGTAAGCATTTATCTAATCTTACTCAAGTATTTCACCATAATTTTATTTCCAATGAAAATGTGTTTTTTTGCTTTTGTTGCTTTTAAATGGAAGTTATTTTCCTTAATTTTAGGGGGAGGAGCTGGATGCTGTCAGAAAGGAAGTTGAGATCCTGAAAAATCTGAGCTTTGGCTATATTGTTACTTATGTGAATTCATTTGAAGGTTGTTGTTTTTTTTCCTTTTCTTTGTACACTAATTTTAATTTGTTCCAAATCAAAAATGTGGTAATAATGTTTCTTGAAAATGAAAGAACTACTGACGATAACCACAATAGAGACTGAAGAATAGCACAATTAACTAAACAAAAACCTCAGTATAGCTGTCAGAAAAGGAATATATTTAAATACATGATGAGTTAAATTATTCTCTGACTGCATGTTCATTTATTTAGATAAAGAAGCGGGACGCATTTATATTGTGATGGAGTACTGTGAAGGAGGTGATCTTTCAAAAGTCATGGAAACGCATAAAGAAGAATGTTTTTTTGAAGAAAAACAGGTGAGTTTCTTAGGCAGACACACATACTGTATACTTTAAACAACCCTCAAAAAACCTTTTAGATTAGAAAACATGATTTAGTAGGATATAGACACAAAATACAATACTCTTGTGGAGACATCACACACACACACACACACACACACACATTTCTCCATGTGTGCAGATCCTTGACTGGCTTGTTCAGATTTGTCTGGCTCTGCAGTATCTCCATGAGAAGAAAATTCTTCATAGAGATATTAAACCTCAGGTATGCACTGATAAAGCTCAATAAATCATATCACAAAGTCAAATCTGTAAGACTCATGAGATTTCTCTTGTCATTGTAGAATATCTTTCTGACTGAAGATGGTTACATCAATCTAGGAGATTTTGGATGCTCAAAAGCATTGGAAAGGTAAACCAAGAACAGTGATGGAGCAAAATGCTAATGATTGGCCAAAAGCAAAAGTCCTGGACATTTCTAGGTTTGAGTTGACTGTTTTTTGTTCTTTGCAGCGCTGATGAATATGCTCATTCAGTTGTGGGTGCAAGGCTCTATGTCAGCCCAGAAGTTTATCAGAAGAAATATAATTCCAAGAGGTACGCTTTATATAAAATATTGAAATGTTCAGCATTATGAAATGGCTACAGATTCCTTAAGATCGTTCCATGAAGGTCGATTATTTTAGTGGTCTAAAACTGTATCAGTTATGTGCAGTACACAGTAAAAACTGAATCATGGTTGTTGTAATTTTCATAAATTAAGGTTAAATAAATAAAAATGGTCTATTTTATTAAGGAAATTGCAGTTCAGTCTTGTATAGAAAATGTTAAGATAATTCGTTAAATAATGCAGTTTTATTTAGAGACACCATTTGGCTGTGATTGTTAGTTCCCAGCATGCTTTGCATGTGGCTGGATGTGGAGAGTGAATATTGAAATTTGTTTTATGTGTTTTTGAGTGAAGGGAAGCATCTGTTAATCTTTATTGTTCAGTTATATTGAAAATGTTTCCGTTATGTTTAAGTTTTTGGCATTACTGCTGAGCGTATGGTTAGGTTGTGGATAACTGCATATGTTAATACAGTTGTGCGTGTTGCTTTGATCAACGAGTCATAACTTTGTTAATGCCAGCGCAGCAACAATATTCCTCCTCCTTGTGCCAGTTTAGCTGCAGACAGACAGACATTTAATACATAACTCAAATTCAAACTATTTTCCATCCACTCAAAATCACACAATTTTGAGATTTAAAATATAAAAGTAGAAAACACATATCACTAAAAATATTAAATTCATTGTGTCATAGACTAAATAATCTCTGAGATTTTACATGATTTATTCAGGTAGATTCCATTAAAGAAATCAAGCCTTTAAAACTATACAACAAAATACTGAAAAAAAATATAATGTGTAATATTGTTCCCATATATATTTTTTTAAGTATATATCACATGACCTTTTTTTAACAGTGTACACATACTTCTTGATTTGTATTATCATGCATTGGCTGTTTTAGTGACATATGGTCATTGGGATGGTTGCTCCATGATCTCTGCATGCTTGATTTGTGGGTGAGTATTCATTTATTTATTTTTCTTTCCAAAAAGCACCAGTTTACTGTTACATTTAAAGTCAAGTGATGATCGCTTTGGACCTAAAATCTGCAGGATAGCGGCTTTCTGGGACCGACGTGGCCCATCCCTGGTCTAGTTAATTACCTTGTTTAATCTTGGCATTGTTCTATGTATATATATAGTCCTGTGATTGTTCCTTTCTTTGTCAGATCTTGTCATTGTTACAATGATCATGTATCATGTTATTCTGAGTTTGTTTGGTTTTTTCATTAAAAACTGCTTGCAATTATATCAAACTCTTATTTTTTTCAACCCCTACTGACACTAACCAGATTCATATTTTACTTATTTATTCTTTCCTCAACAGGCAAATAACATGCAGCGTCAAATATGTCATTCAGTCAGCTTGATGGGAAACCCTCCTCATGTCTCAGAGAGATACTCAGTAGAACTGAGAGAGTTAATCAGACAAATGCTCAGCTGTGACCCTAAAGACAGGCCTTCAGCTGAAAAGATTCTAGCAAAACCATTCCTGGACGATGCAGTGAACAGAAACAGCAGAACTCCAGAGGCACTGATACAGAGTTTCATGAAGTCTATCAACGCCTTTGATAAGGCCTACAACAAGCACTATAAAGACATCGAGGATTTAGTAAGTGAGTGGGGAAGAATAACAGATTCGATGGAGTCTGCACATTACAGTGCCACAGCAGGCAGTCTGTCAGGTTCAGTGATTGGAGCAGCAGGAGGAATCACTGCATTAGTTGGTTTAATTTTAGCACCGTTCACTCTCGGTGCATCTCTCATTGTTACTGGTGTCGGTGTTGGAGTTGGAGTTGCAGGTGGAGTAACAGGTGCTGCATCCACTATTACTAATACTGTGCAACAAAAATCATTCAGAGAGAGCCTTGAACAAATTCAGCAAAAGTATAAATCTGTAAGCGAACCAATTCTCACGCCACTGAATACACTGAGAAAGGTACTGAGAAAAATGACAAAGTTCAGTTTTTTTTTCGGCACCTCAACTTTTGACAATGTACAAATATCATGCAATTTAGACAGAAGAAATATTTTGAGTGGCACACAACTCATGAATTTAGGTCTGTTGGCAAATGTTAGCAGAATTGCTACTCAGACTGCGAGAGTAGGACGAGTAGTAGCAGAAGCAGTCTCAGGCGTGTTAAGTGGACTACTAGTCATACTTGATGTCGCCTTCATAGTGATGGATTCTGTAGACATTCACCAGATGAGACAGGGAAGAGTTGATGATCCAGAAAAGGTCACGTCCAGTGTTCTCAAATCCATTGCAGAGATGAGGAGAACACATAATGAGCTTTGCAATGTCCAGAAGGAAATAGAAAAAACAAGAGAGGAACTAAAAGACTATATAGAATTGGCCAAGGATGACAGGGAAATCGACAATGATTTAAATAGTTTAAAAATATAGATATAATTTCAGTGATTTCAGAGTTTTTGTGATTATATCAAGTTGTCTCCTTTTGTTTATATTGCGCTTTTTACAATATCAATTTTACAAAACAATGCAGGTTTACAATGATAATAGGAAAAAGAAAATATGCAATAAAGTTTGGAATAAAAAAAGTCAGTTGAGTGTTGATTCAGGTCCTTTGTAGAGATCTTCAGTTATTAATTTATTTCATTTAATCTATTCAGTAGCTCTGGAGAAAACAGTGATGTCATAGTCGACTCAGTTCAGTTCTCATATAATAGTGTCAGTGCAGTCAGATCAGTAATATAGTTGAATAGTAGGTGTCCTCAACTAAACAAGAGGTGACGGGGCAGGAAACTCAAACTCCATTAGGTGACAGAACGGAGAAGAAACAAAAATAAAAAAAACTATATAGCAGGTCCTACATATTCATTATATGTTTTCTATTACATTGGTTTATGAATTAGCTTTTATGGATTACTATTTGTTTTATAAGTACTTATTGGTGTGTTTTTATTATTGTTTTTAGTGATTTGTGGGTAATTAATACACTTTACCAAGGTAATAATTTATGTATATTGTGTTATGTTCTGTTTTTAATTTTGTCACTCATTCACTTGCCATGGTTAATCTTTGACTATCAGATTCTGTTCACCTTGTTTTTACACACATGGTCAGAATTGTTGGTACCCTTGTGAAGGATCCTTAGATCATCTTGTGCAAATTGTGTGTGTTGTGTATTTTTTAATGTATTTTTAATTAATTTATAATCATTATATATATATATATATATATATATATATCATTTTACAATCATCATTCATATGATTTTATTTGATTATTTTTGTTATTTGATTATTTTAATCAAGTTTAATCAAGCATTTTAATCAAGCAGTTTTGGTATAACAGTACATGTTGAATTTGTGCTGGTCAGACGAAGTCTGAATATTTAAACATATGCAACTAAGACTGTTCAATAAACTGTTACTTTTTTATCATCACTTCGTCTCCTGCTTCTGCTCTTCTCTTTACTCTGTCAACTTCTTGACTGACAGAAGACTGTTAACCACTCATTGCTGCTGACTAGTTGTTCTGTTACTGGACAAACTGATATTTTCTGATGGGATATGGCGTCTGGGGCTGGATCCTAAATATTATCTGGCGTGGAGACCCGATCTAACACTTGGTAAATATGACCAAAGAAGGCTGTGTATCAGAGCCAGACTGTTCCCCTACCTGTGGCTCAACAACTTGGCGGGAACTAGTTTCCCGACTCCACACCTGAACGAGACGATGTATCTCCTAATGCCCTATTGTTGGTTTGAGTAACCAAGGGAGAACGAGGGGGGGACCCATTCCCCGTCACAGTCTCTTGCAAAATGACCAGGTTTTTGGCACCTTCTGCATATCACTAAGCACCACTTAAGGCCATTGCACACTGAGTCCGAATTTTTCGTCCGAAATTTTCGTCCGTCAAAAAAAAATTCGGATCGGGTTCGATTTTTTGCGTTTTTCGCACCCGTATAAAGCATTTTGAGATGCTTTGAGAAGGTGTTTTGACGATTCAGAGCCACCGTACAAGCGAAATCCAAAATAGTGTCAGACAAATTAATACACTTCGTCTTGCAGCACAGAGAACTTTGACAAACAAATTGCGGAATACAAAGATACAGAATATAAAGAACTGCTGTAGCCTATTTTTTATGCCTGGCACGTACCTTTCCGATGCCGCAGTTCGGTGTGTGTGTGTGTGTGTGTGTCTGTGGGTCTGTAGGTGTATCCATACCTCAGACAGTCTCTGTTCAGGATAAATTGGTTCACGGAAATAGCTTTGGCCAGTGCAGTTTTTCACAAATTGGCAGAAATACCATGGTAACATTGTTCAAGACTTTGGTGCTATCTACACTACTGTATGTGTGTTAAACATGGAAGCTGACCAAAGGGCAGGAGGAAAAACTGGATACCCTCCAGAACAATGCCTCAGAAAAATCCTCAGGATTTGCTGGCAACAACATGTCACCAATGAGAGGGTACTCGAATTGGCAGAGAAGGAGAGAGTCTGAAATGAAGTGAGGAGGAGAAGATGGACCTGGATTGGTCATGTGCTGAGGAAACATCCAACTACTGACTGTGCTGTTGCCTTGGGTTGGAGGCCAGAAGGAAGGAGAAGAAAAGGACGTCCAAAAACAAAATGGCATAGAACTGTTGAAAAAGAAGAGATGGAGAGGGGTGGCCTTCATGGGAGAGAGCCAGACATAGGAAGCAGTGGAAAGAAAATGTCCAAGCCTTATGCGCCTCATGGTGTGCTATTTTCAGTAGGGTGCCAAAAAAAGGTGCAGGTCAATGATATTTATATTAACATAAAATGGGTGATTATTACATAAAAACATTATTTAAATATTGCTTCTAGATAAATTCTCAGATCTCAAATTCTGAGATGAAATCATCCATGTTATCCCTTCGAAACACGTGGCATAATGCAAACCAAACTAAAGAGCTGGAATTTTCCCAGCCATAGAGTTGTAGATCCTTGTTTACATCCTGATCGTAAGATCACAGACGTAGCATTATGATAAGAAATTCCTGCATTAGTAAATACTGTTCAGGAACAAGGACAAAATAAACAAAACATGTCAAACTTAGTTTTGTACCATATTTCCAAAAGAGAACAGCAGTAAATAAAAGTGCATGTCTCAGTTTCTGAATTATCCTGATACCTGATTATATTCCAATAACTGTATGTCAAGTGTCTCAGTTTCTGAATTATCCTGATACCTGATTATATTCCAATAACTGTATGTCAAGTGTCTCAGTTTCTGAATTATCCTGATACCTGATTATATTCCAATAACTGTATGTCAAGTAACATTTATTTGTATTGTGCCTTTTACAATACAGATCACAGTGATAAACACTAATAATAACAGATTCCATTATGGAAAAACTGTAAAGCAGTACTAAAAGATAATAGTGTCATTCTTCAGATCATATGCATTTACATTTAGTTATTTAGCTGACATGTTTATCCAAAGTGACTTACAAATGAGGACAATGGAGGCAATCAAATTCAACTAAAGAGCAATGACATGTAAGTGCAATGACAAGTCACAATTAGCCTAATAGTAAAGTTTTTTTTATTTTTTAATTATATAATAAATAAAAAGAAAACACACAGAATAGAAAAAGAATAAAGAAAGCTAGTGTTAGAGGCATTTTTGAAGAGAGCAAATAGTTAGAAAACAAATAGATTGCCAGTCTTAAAGGGTCAAGTGTTTTTTTTTTTTTTTTTAGAAGAAAACAAAATAGACAAAATATGATTAGAATAGAGAGCGCTAGAGTTAGAGGGTCAAATGAAGCTGAAAAAGTTGTGTTTTTAGACATTTTCTGAAGATGGGTAAGCTGCTCGGATTGAGTTGGACAGGTCATTCCACCAGGAGAGAACATATAATTTAAAAGTCTGTGAAAGTAATTTTGTGCCTCTTTGGGATGGCACAATAAAGTGATGTTCACTTGCAGAACACAAGCTTCTAGAGGCACATAGGACTGAAGTGGTGAATTTAGGTAAAGGGGTGCAGAGCCAGTGGTGGTTTTGTAGACAAACATTAATGCCTTGAATTGTATTCAAGCAGCTATTGTTAGCCAATTGATGAACAAAGGTGTGACGTGCATTATTTTCAACTCATTAAAATTTCATCTTGGAGCCATATTCTGGATTAATTGTAAAGGTTTGATAGAACTGGCTGGAAGACCTGCCAAGAGAGCATTGCATAGTCCAGCCTGGACAGAACAAGGGCTTGAACAAGGAGTTGTGTTGCATGTTCTGAAAGAAAGGACCTGACCTTCCTAATGTTGTATAAAGCAAATCTGCAGGACTGGGCAGTTTTAGTAATGTGGTCTTTAAAGAAAAAACTGGTTGGTGAAATTGTGATGAAGTGATGGGGTTTTTGGAACCAACCAGTGAAGGTGATGGTCCTTCATCCAGCAAGAAATATCTGTTAGACAAGCTGAGATGCGAGCAGCTATCGTTGGATCATCAGGATGGAATGAGAGGTAGAGTTGAGTGTCATCAGCATAGCAGTGATATGAAAAACCATGTTTCTGAATGACAGAACCTAGTGATGCCATGAGGACAGAGAAGAGAAGTGGTTCAAGAACTGAGCCCTGAGGCACTCTAGTAGCTAGATGTTGCGACTTGATCACCTCACCTCTTCAAGATACCTTGAAGGACCTATCTGAGAGGTAAGACTCAAACCACTGGAGTGGGGTTCCTGAGATGCCCTTTGCCAGTATGGATGACAGGAGGATATGGTGGTTAACCATATCAAAAGCAGCAGACAGATCCAACAAGACGAGTATTAAAGATTTGAAAGCCGCTATTGCCAGTCTTACGGCTTCAGCAACTGAGAGCAAGGCAGTCTCGGTTGAATGTCCACTTCTAAAACCAGACTGGTTGCTGTCCAGGAGTTGAGCTCGTACGTATGCATGCATGCTTATCATATGCATCACATTTTAGCAGTGGTGGTCAGTAACGAAGTAGCTTTACTTTGTTACAGTACTTAAGTACATTTTTCAAGTATCTGTACTTTACTGGAGTAGTTTTATTTTGAGTAACTTTTACTTTTACTTCACTACATTCCAAAGCATAAGATCGTACTTTTTACTTCACTACATTTCATAAAACATATCGTTACTCCTTAAAATATATCACGAGCTCCGAGACGCAGAAGCGGTGTCTGATTCATGAACAAACTGATTATTTTCAATGAACCTGTGAAATAGGTTCGCAAATCGCACCAATCGAATTGGAATGATCCGATTGCAGCTGTTCTTGAGTCGACAACTCACTGATTCAAACGATCCGTTTAGAGCGAGTCTCCAGTGAACTGAACTCACGAGTAAGAAAGAACCGGGAGATCTTGTGAGTGCAACTGATGCTGCGAAAAGTAGTTACTAATGTCGAATTTTAGGATTAATTATTGTAACTGAAAATCATATTTACGTCAAATCTGCTGTAAAGGGTGATCTATTTAAGCCGAATGAAATGCTTGAATGCAAACAGATCGATGACAGTGTCTCTATGTTTTAGGTCAAAAAACGAAACATTAAAATAACACAGATTAAATAAAATAATATTTGGTACTTAGCGCCAGCAAGCTTGCTAGCTAGACAGTTAGCATCAGCTAACAATATTAACTTATTTTCAGTATGGTTATGAATAAACATTCATATCTGTCTACTCGGCTAGATGATCTAAACAATATAACAATGTATACTGTTGATAAACAATATAAAACATAGGGCTAAATGCGTAGCTAACGTTACAACAGTGGGGAATATTACCAAATGTCCCGCTGGAAGTGCCGCTGCTTCCTTTTACACTGAAATGCCTTCTGTTTAGACTGAAAAGTTCACGCACATCCACATTTGAAATCACTCGCATATACATGTATACACAACTAAAGCATGCGTCTGTTTCTTATCAGAATTGTATATGTTTGTGAATTTTATTTTGTATGTTTGCGCGAGTGTTTTATGGGCGTGTGTGCGTTCATCGGGTTTATATGTATGTGCGAGTGTTTATAGGTGTATATGCATGCATCGAGTTTATATGTATGTGCGTGTGTTGTTGTGGGTGTATATGCATGGATCGTGTTTATATGTATTAGCGAGTGTCTATAGGCGTTCGTCAAATTTGTATGTATATGCAAGTTATTCACAAGTGTATATGCATTCATTACTAAAATAATATGCATTGGTATGGATTTCATATTAGTGTGCACGTGTATTTCATATATGTATTTTGAACATCCAATAGAATACATGTATATGTGAGTAATTTATAGGTGTATATGCACGTGTGTTATGTATGTATTGATAAGCGAAGTTTGATTTTAATCCTACGTGGCGTCTCGTAATAAATTAGCAGTTTTGTCTGCAATGCACAAATAAATGTGAGCACTGTGCATTTGTACTAGAAAATAGGCACTAATTTTGTGTTACCTGATAAAATACATATGACATCACCGTTAAATATGGATCACCATTATATATGCATTAAATGATTAATTTTGCATTCTGGCATGTATGCGCTGTTGCCCTGACCATATTCTCATACTGGCACATAGAGAGTCAAAAGAGAACATACATATATAAAGTTAAACATCTGAGGCCAGATTTACTAAACAGGGCAAATTGGCATTAGAGTGCAGTTCCGTTAAAGTGCAGATGGGAGGAGAAAATTATTTACTGACAATGTGCTCATTAAAGAATGCAGCCAGATGATTTCCATAATGACCAGCACAATTTAGACATGCTTTTATTGCACGTTAAATAAAATGGAAAATAAAAGGCAAATCAAAAATAGGAACAAATAAAAGGGAAACTCATGCAAATGCATATTCAATAAGGTCAGGAGCAAAAATAACTGTCCACGCCTCTTCAGTGCTAATTCTTCAATGTACGCCTTTAGCAAATCCTGATAGTACTATTTTAATGCCAAACGATGGTTTGCACTGGCACAAGCTGTTAGTAAATCTGGCCCTTATTGTTTAATTTTTTTCAGTTGAAAGTTTTTGAAACAGATGTTGCAGTCAGAATTGATGAAGAGCTCATATGTTTCTATTAATATGACTGCAGGTGGGGAATAATTCAAGGAAGATGGAATTGTGTGTACAAGGTCTTAACAGAGGAACAGTGAGTCCATTGTGCCAGTGATATATTTACTGACTGCTACATCCTTCTTCCTTATTTAATGAGAATGCAAATATAACACAGAAGTACACAAATGTATTAGTACTGTTTACACTGAGCACACACATTTTATAGTGACATGAGCAAACAAACAAAAAGAAACCAATCATTTTTCAAGACCTTTTTTAAAATGTAATTTGCAATTTCAGATCATAATGTACAGTGTAAGACCAAACATTTTAACCCCAAGATCCCTGACCATGGCCCTGATGAAAGACAATATCTGCTTTACCAAAAAAAAGACAACCCAGACTGTACAACTTGAGGCATTTTATTTAGGCTAATTATATGTGAATTACATCAAATGTTGTGGTCCTACTTTCAGATTGATGCAATAAGAACACCCCAAAACTTTGATTGTATGTTGTACAGTTGTTAACGGCACTAGCAGCTTGGCTAACAGCCATAGTCCTGAGATGCAAAACACACAGCATAATGAAAAAAAAGACAAAACAACTATTTTTTTTCCCAACAAGAGAATTAAAAACACCCTGTTTTCACTGAGTACACACTGATCACGAAGTTGTTCATTAAAGTCATATTATTACTTGTAACATACTGATTACATTTATACAGCAATGATCCAAATTCTGTATGTAATTATCTCTTATCAGAATAAAGGCTAACAAACAATGGGAACTCTTGGAATAGGTGTCACAACACACACTCTGGAGCAGGGAACAAGGAACGTCTTCAAAACACTCAGGCTTTATTTGAACAAACTCAGGGATCGCTGGAGACATTGAAAACCACACAAAACCGAACAGACCAGACACAGAAACAGAGAAACGCAGGGCTTATAAAGGACAGACTAAACTAGATAATTAATAACACAAGGCTGGGACTAAATAACTAATGAGGACAGGAACAGGCAGACCAAATATGGGCATGAAAACACTGGGAGCATGTGGAAACACAAGACATAGGGAAACAAAGTCCTACAATAGGTCAATTTAATGTTGATTATTCAGATTTCAGATACCTCATTTGGTTGGGAGGGACTTATTTAGCAATAATTAAAGCAGCATTTCTGAGCTGTCTTATTCGACTAGACGCTCTTCACAGATTGCTGGTGTGTATTAATTTTCATATCTACAATAGCACATTTTTTATTTGAAATGCTTTATCAAGACATAATATTCCTCATGATAATAATATTGGAGAAATAATAAGTATACAAATATTTCATAAACACATTTATAGTACCATATATTTATTGTATAAATCATGCATTATTTTGTTTAAAAGCAGATCACTGCTGAATTGTGAATATCTTCTATGGGGTATCTTCTGTCTTCTATTGATACATTGACAGATTCCAGGTGAGTTGAATGTTTATATACTCTCTACAACAGGTAAAATTATAGGAAAAAATAATAGTTTATTGATTAGAGTTTTTAAATAAATTTGTTATCACTTTCATTGGTGATAAATCTGCATAAATATCAATACATTAACTATTGAATAAATTTGTACTATTAATATAGAAATTACTACACCAATTAATTTTGATCAGTAGCAAAATTTGAGATACTGCAAACTGATTCATTTTGGAAGTCAAACCAACAACACTGAACTTTTAACTGAATCTCGAGCCTCGGGACACTTAGAACAAAGCAATACAGACCCTCTTTTCCTTTCTCTCTTTTCTTTTTTGACAATGGCAGTGACATTTTTGGCAGGGCAGGGAAAAATCTGAACTAGACAGAACCTGTAGAAAAACTCCTTAGCGTCAAGTCCTGTGTATAGAGTACCTTCCAAGACATGGGGTCCATTCTTCATGCCTCGCTTAATATATTTGAGATATTTTGATTGATGCGATATCTTTTAATCATGACCCAGATAGCACACTTACGTCTGCAAGATTTCTATCTATTAAACTCTATTAAAGGTCTCTTGATCTGGAAAGCATCTGCTTTCTACAAACGTCTGACAGACTCTGTAATATGTCAGTTTTACATACATTCTAAATCATAAACATCTTAAATAAATCTAATGGACGTCTATATGACATCTAAAAGGAAATGTCCTTTTGCCAACCCCTCAGAGGACCTCAGAGGATGCCAACGCTCAGACAACATACAGAATTACCACATTTTGCCATAAGTTAAATATATTGGTTCTGCAATATATAAATATATTGTGGAAACTTAATTTCCTGTAGAGCTGCTTTGCAACGATTGTATCGTTAAAGCGCTATACAAATAAACTTGAACTTGAACTATAGATGTATTGCAGATGAGCAAACATTCTAAAAATGTTGTCTTGCAGATGTAATGATAGGGATGATCTCTGGCAAATTTAGACCTTGACGAGTTAGCAGATTTGATCATCGTTTGATTATGAGAATTATTATTTCACAAATAAATCTCTTAACGAGTAAAACTGGTCATGCCTATTATTATAGATTATGCAACATTTTAATTATTTTCAAAATAATTTAAAAAGTATTATCTTTTATTTTTTCCTGGTTTAATAAGGTAAGAAAACAGCAGTGACTGGGACAGGCTTTCAGTATCACCTTCACTTAAAATGATACGGTCTAATCCTGTTTACGTGAAATAAGATGCTCCTGAGCAGGTTTGAGCAAACGTATATGTTGCTATTACAGCAACTCCAGGATGAACTTCGAAGGATCATGTCAAATCATCAACAACAAATCCAGCTAACTTTTTAATCCACGTACAGAGAACTGACACTAAGAGCAAATAGCAATGGATTATATTTACACTTTGTAAAAATAGCAGGACTTTGCAATAAATGGGTACATTTATATGACAACAATAATCCGATTTTAACAGGATTAAGACAATACTCTGATTAAGAATCTACCATGTAAACAGATGATTTGGATTACTTTAATCTGGCTGAATTCATAATCGAAGTAAACACAAATCGAATTAAGACATGTGGAGTATTCTTATTTTAGCTGCATTATCGAAGTGCAGTAGTGATGGGCGTTCGAAACACTGCTTCATGAAGCTTCGAAACATTTGCAAATCTTTTTTGAATCAGTGTTTCGGAGTGCGTATCAAACCGGCCAGGTCACGTGATTTTAGCAAACAAAGCTTTGTTACATCACAAGTGAACCCCTGAACCACTTCTGGTTGCCCAGTTAATCATGTGACATGAAATCCCACAAACTTTTATTATAAAAATATAGAACTCAGGGCCAGATGTTGTGGGTTAAACAATATATAACTTCCCTTTAACACAAATGGCTATGTAGTTTAAAATTTACATTAATTACGAACCTGTATACAATAGTTCTTAGTAGTTCTCCAGAAAATAGTATAGCTATTGATTAGCTAATAGCAAACTACCAGTTTCAACTGAGTGCTATTACTTACTAAATCATTAATCAGAGTTTCTTGTTAGTTAATAGCAGTGAATGTTAATAGTGCATTGGTCATTTGTTGCTGTGTAATTATTCATTAACGATGGAACAGCATTCTAAAGTGTTACCGGTTTCCCAAATTGAAAATATTCCAGTAAAGTACATATACTTCATAACTGTACTTAAATACAGTAACAAAGTAAAAATGCTTAATAGTTACTGTCCACCACTGTTCTCCTCTCTATAACCCACAAGTGACAATGTGTCGTTATGTTTTCAATCAGGATGGCCATACTTGTGATTTTGTTACTGACACTTTTTACTGGGCTGTGTGTCGCTGATTCGAAAGGTATGTTTAGAATAATACAAGTAAAAATGTCTGGGCATAAAAACTGATTGAAAAATTGATATTGATTGATTTTGTTTGTTTGTATTGCCTCGAAGCCATCTTATCTTTTTTATTTATTTACTTTATTTTATATCACATTGAACAGAGAATCTTGCTCTTAATGCCGTGGTGGTGCAGTCCTCCTTACACAACGCAGATGGAGTTCCTGAACATGCAGTAGATGGAAACAGAGACACAAATTGGGGGCAGCGTTCATGCACTCACACTCAAGCTGAGTTTAATCCATGGCTGAGAATTGACCTCGGAAATGTCTACAGCATAAGAAAGGTTGCCCTCACTAATCGTGGAGACTGCTGCAAAGAGCGAATCAGAGGAGCTCAGATTCGTATCGGCAATAAACTGGAGAACAACGGAAACAACAATGAGCTGTAAGAAATGTTTCAATTGTTTTATCATCTCCCCATGTTTATGATGTTCAGTCTGGTTTAACAAAACACGAGGCAAAATTGTACCTCCTACAAAAACTAACCACTGTTCTTCAACATTTTTATTAGATTTTTTTCATATTGTGATTAGATATTTGTTAGTTTAGACCACTGTTTCTTATCAAAATGCAATATAAAGCATGATCAGTAATTTGTATTGTGAGAGTGCTATACAAACTCATTTGATTTCAGTACAGTTCAAATGAATTTGTTAGACATGTACATTGTGTTTAGAGGCCTCTGTTCTTTATGTATTTGCAGGGCTGCAACGGTTCTCACTGTTTTCGACGGCACAAAAGCATTTGAGTTTGAGCCTGTTAACGGCCGATATGTCAACATTTTTTTTACCCGGGAACGATGAAGTCCTTACTCTGTGTGAAGTCGAGGTGTTTGCAGGTAAGGGACAGAGAGAAAAGACGACTCTAGAAAAGAAGTGATATAGTGATACTGTTATTATTTTTTATTATTATTATTTTAAATTAAATTATTTTATTAACAGAAGAGGACAAACCATTGTACATTTGTGTTCCAAGTGAGTGCTCTTCATTACTTTGATTGTTATCAGTAACACATAATATTCTTACTGAGCATTTGCTAACCATTAAGGAATAATGTACATACAGACAGATATTATCGCAAAATAAACCTAACAGAACTATTATTTTATATTAAACAGGGAATCTTGCTCTTGGAGGCAAAGCTGTCCAGTCTTCCACATACCCTGAATTAGGAGCTGCTCAAAATGCTGTCGATGGCAACAGGCAGTCACTTCATGCACGCGGGTCATGCAGCGTGACTAATGGGGAGAGGGACCCCTGGTGGAGAGTCGATTTGGGAGACGTCTACAGGGTAACCAGGGTTAGCGTCACTAATCGTGGAGACTGTTGTGAAAATAGGATTGTGGGTATTCAGATCCGTATCGGCAACAGCCTGGAGAATAACGGCAACAATAATGAGCTGTAAGTGTTGTCTCTCTTTTAATACTTGCACAAAGTGTTAGAAAATTGGTAAATAAGATATGATTACTTTCAGTTAATCATTTTAATACCAACTTATATGCCGTTTTGATGCAACCCTCTGTATTTCTGTGTGTTTTCACAGGGCAGCAACTGTTGGGGCCATCCCACTTGGAGACACTAAAACATTTGAGTTCAAGCCTATTAAGGGGCAATATGTCAACCTTTTTCTTCCTGGACGCAATGAATATCTCACACTGTGTGAAGTTGAGGTATATTCAGGTAAGTGATAAAAGGAGAGAGTGGTGGGTAGAAATCTGTATGTGTATGTATACTATATGTCTCTGTTGCCTAAATTTTTTTTTTTTTTTCTGATTTCATTGCCAGACTAAGTGAGAACAAGATGATGTTACACCACAGTCCACTGATCCTATAAGCAAAATGAATGAAAATACTGTTTTCTGAGCAATACTAATATTGCACGTTTTAATTTTACCTATGCACCTTTTATCTTTAAGAGCTCTTTTGGTGCACATTCAGTAAAGGTTTGAAATGGTGGAGGTTTAAAGCTTTAAAATTCTTAACCTCAATTTGCTGCAGGTTGTGTATTTTCACCCTGAACACCCATCTTTGTTTACATTTGCCTTCTTAATAAATTGCTATAGCATTCATGTTGTGTTGTATTTTTCTCAATCAAAAAAAATTATAATTTGGATCTTTACAATGAGGAGGAGGTGTAGTGATAAGAAGTGTAGCTAAGGCGTGAGGTTTACAACATCCAGAACCAATTTTAATCATATAGTATTCTGCACTTCCTGCACACAGCTGTATTTATTGACAATAACAATGAAAGTGTTATTCCTTAATACCTGTTTGTGCCAATGTCTGATTATTACTGAAGGACTAAATCACCTTCCCACCTCCAGTTTTGACAGAAGACTTGCACAGCTGATTGTAGTCTTTTTTTTTTATGAATTCTGTAGATCTAGGATCTAAATATAAGAGTAAGGAAAACAATACAGTGGCCGAGAGAGCTTAACATGCTGTAACTTAAGAAAACAAATGCAAATAGAAAAAGCACTAGCAAACTAATAAAACATCTTCATCGGTTTGACAATGCATGTGTTAAAAACACTCGCGACACAACCAGATACAGAAATGTGCAGCAAAAAAAATAATAAAATGTGCTGCAAGTTGTACAGACCACAATGGGAGGACCCAACAATGCCAAAATAAAATGAACATTTACACATTTACATTTATTCATTTAGCTGACGCTTTTATCCAAAGCGACTTACAATTGCTATATATGTCAGAGGTCGCACGCCTCTGGAGCAACTAGGGGTTAAGTGTCTTGCTCAGGGACACATTGGTGTCTCACAGTGGATTCAAACCCGGGTCTCTCACACCAAAGGCATGTGTCTTATCCACTGCGCCATCACCACCCCTGAACCCCAAACAAAATGAAAATGAACCATGGCTTTATTACAGTAAACTTCTAGTAACCATGTTTTTTTTTTTTTTATTGTTGTTTTTTGGGGGCATATTGATTACCATTTGTATAAATACCATGGTTAAACTATATGGTTAGTGTAGCAAAACCATGGTTAATTTGTGGTTACCATGGTTTAAATATAGTAACCATTTTTTATTTGTACTTATTTTTTATATAGTAAATTACCTACTTTTATATAGTAAATTACTTATAGTATATTATTTATTAATTTATTTATTTTAATGGTAAAGCCATGGTTAATCTTTAAAAGGGTAGCTGTAAAGGTAAGTTAACCACATTACCTAGCCTTTCACAATTAAAGTAGAGTGGGGGAAAATGCCCCCCACCCCCTACTGTTTTCCTAAGACAACCACTAGATAAATCCAAGACACATTTTTACTATGGAGTACACTGACAAGAGTGACTCACTGTGATGTAGAAGTTTTGACTATGAAGCTTACACTGGTGATGTACCTGAGAGAAAACGAGACATTTCACAATCAGTGATCTAATTTTCAGCAATAAGAAAAAAAACTGTTTTAACGCTTGTTGTTTTGTAGAACATCACAGTTATATATGATATGAAAATAGTACTGTTCTTTGGATTTTCGTTCTATATCATTGTTTGGTGTGTATCACCATAATTCGTCATGTCATCACGTTCATGATCAGACGTATCACTGTTTCAGCACCTTTATTTGCACATATTTCATTTGAAGAAGACATGATATGTGCACAAACACGGTACTGGTTCATGTTTGGAGCACGAGAGAATATGAAATGTGCTCACATAAACTTGAAAGTTTGCTCCGGTCCGGATATGAACTGTGATCTGCGTGGTAAGTTTTATTAAACTCATCGCACTGTTCCACCAGAAACCACTCTGTCATGCGCACTCCACTTGTTGTTGTATTAAATATTGTTATGGTCATGTTTAGAGAGGTGAACTGACAGCTCTTTCAGGAGATTTGGATTCTCTGCTGTAAGATAACCTCATGCATAATACAGCGCAGTGATTGGATCATAAGAGTTCATCCTCATGAACCATGTTGGGGAAAGTTACTTTTAAAAGTAATGCATTACAATATTGCATTACTCCCTAAAAAAAGGAACTAATTATGTTACTTAGCTACTTTTTATGGAAAGTTATGTTACTTTTGCGTTACTTTTTAAATATGAGCAAGGCTTGATTGTTTTTAATACAAGCTCTAATTATAGCAAATGTAAAAGCCCTTTCACACCAAAAAGTGTAATGAATAAACCTATTTATAAACCTGTAAATTCACGTCTGTAAACTAGAACGCAGGAGAAGAAGGTTCAACAGTCTTCAGCAATAAAAAAAACAATGAAGCACAATTGTTAGTTTATCTAAAGTCATTTTTGCTTATTAGTATGGTTGAACTGGATCATCAAAGGTCAGCAGCAAAGACATTGGTTAATAAAATGTGATTAGATACATTTGTGTTGTTTAATTTATTATTGCAGGTTTGCGTCATATTCTGAGTTTGCATTTCACTGTTTTAGTTCATTTTGATGAATACTAAATGTGTTGTTTTGCGAGTGAGATGAATTAATGCACATTCACAATTAGTCTAGAACTACAGTAACAGCATGTTCACACAGCGCACTGTTAATCAGTAAATGGGAAAAAAGTAACAGATATTTGCTTGTAAATTAAAAAGTAATGCATTACTTTACTAGTTACTTGAAAAAAGTTATATTATTACGTAACTCGCATTACTTTTAATGTGTTACCCCCAACACTGCTCATGAATAATACTGAGAAAAACTCAGAAAACTGATGACGTAGATGTACACTTATTAGCCACGGCAGCCAATCACCACTGCAGAATAACGCATATAAATCACTTTTCATGACATAGGTTCAATTCGGCTTTTTGAACCGGAAGAACAAAATTGCCAAATTCCCTTAATAATAGATATGAGTTATGTTGTTTTCACTGATGTGCAACCTTTTCATATACATTAACATTTCAAAGAAATGTGTTTTGGGGTTTCATGACACTTTAAGGGAGCATTTTCCTTCACTCTACCCTTATTGTGTATTTTCTCTGCTTATTTAGGCTAATAATATCCAAAACAATCTAAGGAATCATGATCAGAATGTTGAAATAAACAAAAATCTCACATTTCAGAGCAAACATTGCATGTCCCAGTCATGTTTGTCACTTTGCGGTTCCCTTTAACACTTACAGTGTGGTCTTTGATAATTTACAGTGTGTTTCTGTATTTGCAGCTCATTTCTGTATTTGGTTGTTTTGCGAGTATTTGCAGCACATTTGTTGTTAAAATAATGATGTTTTCTTAACTTGCAGGGTTTTTTTATTTATTTATTTGCAGCTCTCTCGGCCACCATAAAACAAATTAAACATCAAAAGTAAATAAAGACTTTAAAAAGGAAAAAAAAAGAAAGAAAGGAAAAAAGTGCCACACAAGCAACAGGGTTGCAAATGTAGCCTAAATTAAGCTGCAGGAAGAGCTGTTGAGGCAATAAATCATATACATAACAATTTATCACTTATTTTAGCACTTTCAAATATGAAAATTTAAATGAATTAAATATATTTTATTCATAAAAATACACATGTTCTTATGTATACTACACAAACATATAGTATATTATGTTATACCTCAAACTCCTAGAATCATTACAAATAACATCATGATTAAATGTTTAGCTTTAAAGTACTGAATTGGGTTTAAATTAAATAATTTTAATCATTACGATGCAGTCAACATGGGACTGCATTAGGTTCTGCAACATCTGGACAGACCAGGGACTTATATGAGGATCCTGTTTGTGGACTTCAGCTCGGCCTTTAACATTACATTCCAGACCACCTCCTGTCCAAACTAACTCAGCTCTCCGTGCCCACCTCTGTCTGTCAGTGGATCACCAGCTTCCTGACAGACAGGCAGCAGCTGGCGAGGCTGGGAAAATACACATCCAACACCTGCACCATCAGCACTGGAGCTCCTTAGGGCTGCGTACTCTCCCAATGCTCTTCTCCCTCTACACCAACGACTGCACCTCTAAAGACCCCTCTGTCAAGCTCCTGAAGTTTGCAGATGACACCACAGTCATCGACCTCATCCAGAACGGTGACGAGTCTGCTTACAGACAAGAGGTTAAAGGTTAAAGGCTTAACAACCTGGAGCTGAACACGCTCAAAATGGTGGAGATAATGGAGGACTTCAGGAGAAACTCCCCCCACTCTCCATCATGAACAGCACTGTGACTGCAGTGGAGTCATTCAGATTACTGGGCACCACCATCTCTCAGGACCTGAAGTGGGACAATCACATTGTGAAAAAAGGCCCAGCAGAGGTTGTACTTTCTTCGCCAGCTGAGGAAGTTCAACCTGCCACAGGACGTACTGAAACAGTTCTACTCCGCCATCACTGAATCCGTCCTCTGCACTTCTATAACTGTCTGGTTCAGCTACCAAATCTGACCTCAGAAGACTACGTGGTAATTACCAAAGTCTAAGTGGCTGAAGTCCCTCCCAAACAAATTTGTCTTTGATGTAAATAGTAACGGAATAATCTGAGATATGTATTTTGTAATGGATGTGTGCTATAATGTGATAGTGTTAAATGGACTAAATGCATTAAATAATTGTCTTGAACAAAAACTATTTCACTATAAGCGTTTTCCATGAACACACCAGTGGCAGGTTTGGTAATGCATTTGTTTTAATGGATTAGTTTCTAGCATTCATTGTCGTGTGCTTTAGGCCAATGTTCTAGTGTTTATTTTTTTGTTTTTGTATTTTTATAATTCTACAAATCTGATCTGACTTAACCCAAACCTCAATCTCAGTCATACTAAGAGCAATTAAAATATGAGTATAAAAACATGCCAAAAAATGCACATACACCGTTTGTTTGCAGTTCTAGACCACAGTAACTTACATCTG
Source organism: Barbus barbus (assembly GCF_936440315.1). Classification (NCBI taxonomy): domain Eukaryota; kingdom Metazoa; phylum Chordata; class Actinopteri; order Cypriniformes; family Cyprinidae; genus Barbus; species Barbus barbus. The sequence continues at coordinate 3,875,305 of NC_136730.1, forward strand.
CATCCTCAAAACAGCTCACTCTCTCATCTGTCATAGTAGATCTTAAATGTGTCGTGACCAGGGAATGATTTAGGGGGCAGGGGGCCCCTGGGCTTGAGGTTATGTTGGCCCTATACACTACAAATGCCCTAAGCTAGAACATCATTATGGAGTAACAGAAAATATACACAAATTTAAATATGCTTTGAGGTTCATACATAGTACAATTAATATGCATATGTGTGTGTGCTCCGTTATTTCAGACTTTCACAGGGTGCACATGTGTCTGCAAGGCCTACACAATCTTATATCAGTTGACAAACTGTAAAGTACAACAATGTTAGGAGAGAGCCCCCTGCTATGATTACTAAAATGTTGATCAAAATCACTCTAGATGCTGGCTGTATGCAAAGCTACATCTTGCTTTAATGAGAATTAATGTTGCTTAATTAAATTAATGAGAAAAGTGAAAGAATATAACCTATATTCTTGCCAAACAGGGACTATTATTATTTTTTTTTTGGTAAAGATACTATTGAACATGGCTTCTTATTTCTTTGAAAGGTTTTGGTTTTATGTATTTAATTTAACCTTTATTTAACCAGGCAAGTTAATTAAAAACAAGTTCTTATTTTCAACAACAGCATTAATATATTTTATATCTTTTATAAAGATATTAATTGTTCTATTATTCTTAATAAACTTCAAAATATTTGCAGTTCATTGTGGTGTACACCAAGGTTGTCTGATCTCCCCATTTCTGTTTTTATTAGTTGCTGAACTTCACTTTATTCATATTTTAAACAATCAAAGCATTCTGGGATTAAACATAATTGATAGAGAATTCAAAATGTCTCAACTGGCTGACTGCATTATTTTTTAAACGATTAAAATCAAGTTAAAACGACCCTACTTCCTGAGAACTGGCTCTAAAGATGTTGCATGCTTGCCTTCTAGTGGCTTTGCCCCTGAGCTACAGCGACAGCGGGAAGTCTTTGTCCATATAAGGGGTTTCCTGAACGTCATAGGTTTTTACTTCTATGAGTCCGTGGAGAGAGCGCCCTCTAGCGTCCAGTATGAATGAAAGCGACACACTTCTCATCTCCTCGTGGACGCGCTCAGCTGGGTTTGTGTAGTTAAACTGTCGATGTTTTTCGCTATTTTTTTTATGAAAATGATTGATCGTTTCGCTAGAGGAGACCTTTATTCGTCACATGGGTCGTGTCGAGACTGGGAAGAGGCTTAAATTTGGGTTTTGGATCGTTTATTTGCATTACATGGAGGAAAAAACTGGATTGTTTCCCTCCAAAACAACTTCTCTTCGACTGAAGCAAGACATCTCGGATGGCATTTAGGTGAGTAAATAATCAGGAAAATCTGACTTTGGCACAAACTTCTCCTTCCTTGCGTGGTGAATAAGTTGGTGATTAGTTTTTCTGTGCAAACGCTTCTCTTGTGATGTAATAATACACGTTTATCTGTCTCTTCCTGACCACAAATACACAAACAGTCCTGTTTTATCTTTCCATATTCTTAATGACTGATTTAAAACCAATTTAACTGTCCAAATTTGTTCTTTATAGTATTCTTACTTGTTAATTTTCTTCTTCTGACTTGTCTTTGGATAATATACAGTTGTCTCCCTCAGTTTCTTAGTTCCATATTTCTTGCCAAAACTCTTTATTTTCCTCTTTTCCTCATAACTTGGATCTCTGTCCAATTGCTTGTTGTGCCAATCAATCAACCCTTTGATTGCCATGTATTTTCTATCATATTCATATCATATTCAATCATGTTCTACTTGTGCCCTATTCAACTCCTGCTGAACATCTTAATATATTCATGCCTTTTTTGTTTTTTTTTACACGTGTCATGAAATTTAACTCAGAATTCATCCAAATATCTAATAAATGTTACCCATGTGTGTGTTTATATATATATATATATATATATATATATATATATATATATATATATGTGATCTTCCTCTGTCTTTATTTATGTTGAAATTTGATCCATCTTTACCTGGTTTCTCATTTGACTCAGTACCAGAATGGGTTTTGTCCTGTCCTCCATACTTATGCAGATGCAGTATAATATTCAAACACATGCTTTTAATCGCAGTATAACACATCTCCTTTGGCTGGCACCTCCTAATGCCTCTTGTCTGTTACCCTTCATATTTGTTTCTTATGCACTTGAGCTGGCATTTCTGCTTTCTAAATTATCACTGCTGTTCTTTCTCCATTGCTAAGTTCTTTTGTATTCCTCTCATTTTCCTAATTGTACCTCATTCCAATGCATTTCTTCTGCAATTCAATTCTTCTTACAAATCTTGCAGTGATTTTTGCGTTTCTTATTAATCTTATATCTGCTTGACTATATTGCATGTATCCTCCCACATGTCCTTATTCCTAGTATTAATTGCTTGAATACACACATCTGTCCTGCTCTTTCTTTTTGATTCAGTTCTTTTGAATAACTTCTTCAGTGGTACCATTTATGGTGTTACATGCAGTATCTTATTCTATCTCAATTCCTCCTTAAAGTTTGTATTCCTGCAGCTTTTATATCACTTGCATACATTTTCATCTGTTCATCTTTTCATCTGATTTCTGCTAAATCATACCTATTTTATGCATCATTGATTGGTGATCACTACCTATTGTGTCTTTACCATCTTCTTATTATTATAAGAATTATTCCTTACCCATATTGTTTTAAGTGCATTATTAAAACATTGACTTCCACTGTAAGATTTCTATTTCTTGTATTTATTTTATTCTAACATCTTAAACACTGGTATTTTCCAGTATCTTAATTAATACATGAATAAGTGTATGCATGTGTGTATATATATATATATTGATTTTCTTCTGATTTGAAGGAGATAAGAATTCCACTTTCCCTAAATGTCAGTGTTTTTTTGTTCCACTTTGTGTTGCTGTACTTTATACTTGTCCCAGCTCTTTCTGCTGGTTCTGTTTAACCTTTCTGTTCACGTCAGCTTAAGACAATCCCCCTGATATTCTTGCTTTTATGGCCTTCTTATGTGCTAAACATCCCCCAGATCCAGCATTTCGCTGACCTCCACTATTACATTTGTAGGGTGTTTTTGTTTGCATTTCCTATATTCAGGGTTTTCAACACGCTCATTTTTATTTATTGTAGCAATGACTCTCCTTGTCCATAGTTGTATGTATTGTGCTTGTAACTGAACCTAAGACCTGTGCTTGTTCTGTTGTCTCCCATCCTTACACACAATCACCAGACTGCATCCCTTGAAGTTTTGACTTCATTATTTCTCATAGAGCTGTTATTCATTGCTTTGAGATCGATGGGATTCATTACTTCGTGGAATCTTTATCTTTATCACTGTCTTTTCCAAGTCTATGAGGACAGGTTTACTTTCTCTTTTGATCAACTACATGACATTCACTCCATTACTAAAGTAATTTTACTTTATTAATGACATTGATTACATCTCTCTATCTCCCTGTATTTCATTTTCTTTTTCTTTTATTTATTATCATTATTTCCATTTATCCCTCCTCTTATTTTCTGTTACGTTACCCACTCGCTTATTTAAGTAATCTGGCCTGACGTGCCTGGCACTGGCTGTGTGTGTCTCTGACGCTTTTGTCCTCGTACCGTTGGTGACGACACGCGGCGTGGCATCAGCAATTGGGCACCGGGTGAGGACGCAACCATGCCGGCTGACACAGAAGGCCTGTTTGGTCAAGTACTCTGTTCGGGGTTCTGTGTGCGACAGAACCAACCTTTTGGAGCTGTGGGGCCTCGAGCCAGCGGTTTCCAATGACCCGGGGAAATCCAATGACGGCCGTGACAGCTGGTCGTTGAACCACCCTCATCTGAGAGCTGCCCAGTTGTGCTAAAAGTCGTGGCTGTTTGAGTGGTCAGCACCGCGGTACAAGGGGGTGAGGGGCCCGGGGACACTGCAGTCATGTGCTCGGAAGAGTCAGGGAGATTAATCTCGCCACTGGTTCTCATTCGATTGATGTCCGTTCACCATTAGGGCTATTACATGAAACACTGCCCCATTTACTTATAAGCCCCACTAAAGGTTAGACGTCCCCTGGTCTTTTAAGTATTTTCCCCTTCTCTACTCTTCTAGCCATACTATAGGCCCTGTTATATCTATAGGCCTGCTTTCTCCTTTCTAGCTCTGTTTTGATTTTGTTTATTTGTTTGTTTTTTATTTATTTGTTTGTTTGTAATCCATCATATAATCTTTTATTTTCCTTCCACCCCTATTTGCTAATACAACTCATTGTGTTTCTTCTTTGATACATTTATTGAACATCTATTTATTGTTTGAATGTATTTATTATTTGAATTTTCTTTGCTTGGTCTTAAAGATCTTTACAAGGTCTTGTGGGCAGCTACAGGTTTTTGAGCAGTAACTGAGCTAGTGTCAGTACTGTAAGAAATCTCTTGATGTTTGCTCATTCCAGTTAATTGGAGCCAAAATTAAATGGACATTTGCTTTTTGCTTTTTTTTGTCATTATATATTGTCATATCTTAACGTTTAGTTCTGTTATTATTCTCATTTGTAAAATATTTGTAAAAAATGTATAACACATCCAATGAGTCTTTTAAAACCAATATCTTGTCTGAACATCACTTTGACCGCTACTGTACATCAAAAGCCAACACTCAATCCTCCAGCAGATCCACCTTCCTTCATTTGTCCTTTTGAGTCTTTTCTGCCTGATGATCTCACTTTCTCAGCTCATTTTTCTGCTTGCCTTTCAGACGTCTCTTGATGGAGCATCATGAAGTTGGATCTGCAAACCCGTCAGTCGACCAAACATCACCTTGTAACTGGGATCCACAACACTAACAGCAGCCAGGACCGCAAAGAGCCTGGGGATTGGTGTTTGACCAACTGCGCTTTACCATCCACTGTTTAACAACGGTCTGGTCATGTATGTTTGTGCTTGACAATGTCAGGAAGATCAGAGCATTGACAGTGATGGCGTATCTCGGCCAAATATAGTCTTATCCTAACAAACCATACATCATGGAAAGCTTATTTCATATGTATTTATTGTATAAATCTCAATTTAAAAAAAATAGCCTTAATGACTGGTTTTATGGTCCAGGGTCACACATGAGAATAACTCGAATTCAAGAACACAGGGTCTATCACCAATATCAATTGAACATGATTTTTTTTAAAGATTGCAGTATATTGGCAAGCTTTAATATTAATTACATTTCTTATTTAAAAGTAGTGTAATTGTTTTTGTTTTTATGTTTTACAGCATTTAAGTATGCAAGTTAATTTTGCAGTACTAAAAAATATTTAAAACCTAGCAAATCATTGTAAATGAGGCTTATTTTGCTCTGCATGATATTTACATCACAACCTAATAAAACACACTGACATTTGACATCACGTACAATTATAATGATACACTTTGTCGTTACAAATATTTTCTTGCACACCCGCACTCATTCCAGTTTGGCTTAATGTTCATATAATAATGCTTCTCTTCTGGCAAACAGATGATCACAAAGATTAATAATTTTTTTTAAAGGGGCCATATGATGCGATTTTTCAAGTTTTCCTTTCTCTTTGGAGTGTTACAAGCTGATTGTGCATAGATAAGATCCCTGAAGTTGCAAAGACTAAAGTCTCAATCCCAAAGAGATATTGTTTATAAAAGACTCTGCCACACCCCCCTAAAACGGCTCATTTAAACATGCCCCCATGTCTACGTCACGATGTGGAAATATTTGCGTGATGCTGCCCAAATGTTGACGCAAAGAAAGAAGGCATGTTTCAGTAGCTGCAGTAGTGTTGATGCAGCCATGTTAGGGAGATACTGTGTGTTTCTAGGCGAAAGCAAAAGCACTTTATTTGGCCTTCCGAGAGTAGATGCATTTAGGAAACACCGGTTAAGATTGGTTTACAACAGAACAGCACAACCCAAAGGTTCGAATTTGTGCAACACATTTTATGGACGACAGTTTCGTGAACCTAGTAGAGTACAAGGCTGGCTATGCACGAAAACTATAAAAAAAAAAAAGGGTAAATTCTGACTGTGCTATGATAATCTGGCACTTCTGAATCGGCGACTGTAAGTATGTTTTGTTATTAATTCAAGTATTTGCTATTGACTGTTCTAATGCGTCATCACAGCGGAGTGTACAGCCCATCAGAAATCATCTTAATCGCGGCTTTTGTACTGCAAATACATACAAGCACTCTGTTCCCCTTTTCGGGCTTGAACTGATGGTACAGCTTGCGATTATGGAAAGGGGTGTTACACGCTCTCTCCTTCGAGCACGCGCCGCATTGTCTTCAAGCAGTAAGTGTGCCATGCCTCCAAACACAAGGTGAGACACAATCACCGTTTATATAAGGATAGATCAGGTGATTTGTTGTTTGGACCTCTAATTATACTTTATCAATTTTAATCACTAGTTACTTTTCACCCACCCTGCAAATAAGTTCTTTATACATACTTATAAGGCCCCGGGCGTACATGATTATTGCATACGTTTGGTATAAGTTGTTCTTGAATTTTTTCGTACATTTAGAATAAATTTTAGTACGAAAGTTTTTGAATCACGATTTGTGCGTACGCATGTTTAGTGAATGAGACCCATTGATCTTTAAAAAAAGAATCATATGACCCATTTAATAAATTAAGTTCTGTCTTCAGTTCACCTTTTAGTGTTTTCTTCAGTCAGGGAAACATTTCAGCTTCTTTCCTATAACAGTGACCTGTAGGTGTCACCAGATGCTCAATAACTTCAGTGAAACTAAATGAGTGTTACTGTGACTTTTTCTCAGTGACTGACATGATTAAATTTGTGTAAAAAATGAATGAATAAATCCAGTGGTAATATTATTTTGGCGTGATGCTGTGGTTGTCAGATGCATAATCAGAGTCAATCTTATCCTTACTGAATCTGACTGTGTCACTGAGAGACTCTTCATGCTCTTGGAAACTAATGGTAGAGTACAAGCGCCCATCAGAGGGGGACTGTGGGTAAATTAACCGTGGAGTGGATTCTGTGGATCAGACAGGAATTTTGTGGTTTTGTCAGTAGTAGTGGTGATGGTGGTAGTAGTAGACTGTCAGAAAAGCCTATTTTAGTAATTACAATAATTCTTCTCGTCCTCTGCTGCTGGTAACCTGAAGGAAACTCGAGACATCTTCAACAAGATCATTAGAAGAAAACTGCCAAAGTTTGTTGAAGCTCGACTGACTGATAAGAACATCTCAAAGGTTTGACAGAAAGTGAAACGCATTGGTTTAGTGTTTGACTGATATTACCAATATTGAGAAGATGTGCCTTGCTAAATATCGAAAGACCTCATACTCTTTTGAGGAGTTTTCATGTTTTTACACTTGTGGTGTTCCTGGTCAAAAATGACCGCCCTACCAAAAAATCTTTATAAATCTCTCATTATGCTAAATTATCACCTCATATTGGATTCAATCTTTTTGTCAACTTTTCTGTTTTCTTTTATTTAATTTTTCATATGAGTGACATACCCCTAAACCTACCCATCACTGAAAATGTATGAATTCTGAGGTCGTACAAATTCATATGAATTAGCCACCTTGTAAAATAAGTGTGAATTGGTCATGAGATGGCGTTGAGCAAAGAACATGAAAGAAAGATTGTTTTGAAGCAGGGTCACTGCAGACTAAAGCCGGTTTGCGCATATTTGTGTGTGTTCAAATGTAGTATTGTCCGATGGATGAATGGACATTAGGTGCAGTTCAGGGTGGGTTAAAATTCATCTCTGTGAAAAAGTATATGTAATGTGTAATACTCAAAATGGTTTGCTTGTATTAACGTGTGTTTGGGTAGCGTGTGTATCCATGCATGCACAGGTCCAAGGCCTTTATGTTTGCAAGCACACATGTACATATGTGAACATGATGAACATGCTCCTGAAAAATACATTTTTCTCATTTTCAGTCTCTCCCATTCACTTTCAGTGGCCAGTCATTTTTGACCGGGAGCACCACTCAATTCAGGTCAAGCCCATTTATATTTAACTCAATGAATGACTAACCCATCCAATGAAGTTTCTGTTGTAAATCTGTCCGTAAGATGTACAGTAGTTTGTTCACTAACACCAGGTCTACTGCTGGGTTTCTGTGTTGATTTTTACTTATGATGGCCTTAATGTTATTTTTTTTATTTTTTTTACTCAACAAAAGTTGTCATATACAACATCTTATTCTTTGAAGGTTTTGGGAAAAGGGTAAAAACATTTCACTGCCCTTGTAACACTCTGAACAATTAACGTTTGCACAGTGAACTTGTTCTTATGCTAGCACACCATCAAAGTTTCATGATCAGATAAAGATGTTTGTTTTTCCTTTACATAAAGCTATAAGGAGGATTGTGTCCCAGAAAAAAATAACTATCAAAGAGCGTTTTTCTTTGTCCACATGAATTCTGCAGAAATCAAGTAGATTCTAAAAGGGAGTATTTTTAATTAATTTTGCCTGTCTATGAGCTTTCTTTGACATGTTAAATAGATTTACTTGCAATCATTGGAATTAAACCATTATTTGTTTAGTATATATAATGAATATTTATTTATACTGTTGATTTATATTATTTTTTGTTTTTATTGGTAATTAATTGACAATTCTGTAACGAGCAAACACCTAGTGATTTGTTGAAGTAATTGACTTCCTTCAACCACTTATGATTATTTTGATAATCAACAGGTTAATCAATTATTTATTCAGTTAAAAGTTGATAAAATGCTAAAAAATATCCATGAAACATGGCGTTTCACATAATGCCCAGTGTACCTCTCCAAATAATGTGCAAATTAAAAGTAAAAACAATTATAAATGCATGCATAGGCTCAGCTATACTTTTATAAAAGCATGCGTATGCCAGAATTTATAAATCTGAAAACTTTTGTGCGTACGCAAAATCTAGCTTTTTTGCGCATGTACACTTTTAGGATGAAGTTTTATACATGAGGCCCCAGGACAGTTTAAAGGGGTCATTGGATGGCCATTTTACACAAGTTGATATGATTCTTTAGGGTCTTAATGAAAGGTCTGTAACATACTGTGGTTAAAATTTCTCAATGGTAGTATAAAATACACCACCTTTACCCTGTCATAACCAGCTCTGTCATTTCAGCACGACTGCTCCAGATATGTTGATGCCTCAGCCATCTAGCATTCACCATAATAAATGAATATTCAAAGATATACAAAGATTCACAGACCGTTCCAAAAATGGCAGGTGGCTTGTGTATCGCGGCACATAGAAACAGTCGATATGAGGCATCTAGGTATATATATCTATGGAGCATACTACTAAACTTCAGCCGCAAAACTGGCATACTAGCACATTATTTGGAAAGGCGATTTGCAAAGATTTATAAAAACCCTTATACTCGCGTCTTCTGTAGATAAAGCTGGATCACGAATGATTCACGCAAACATAGACATATTTAGGCAGATCGGGGATCGGCGCATTCACTTCAAAGTGAAAGTAACGTTAATCCTTTGCGTCTTCAGCGGCTCAGATGTCAGGAGTAAATGACGACTGCTATATTCATTATTACATCCAACAACTAAACGCTTCAGTCGCTTAATCTGAGACATCTTGTCTTCCCTGCACCGGAGGCAGACATCTCTCAGCTCACTCAGGGCGGGTCTAAGGTAAGACGGTCTTGTCAATCAACTATCGTGGGGGAGGGGCTTGTACATAAATACGTCATTCTGACAGGGCTTTCAGAACAGCTTGATTTGAGAAAAGGGGATTTAAAAAAAAAAAAAACACTGGGTGGATTTTTATCATTAGAGGATGTATGTGTACACACCCGGTGTGTCTCACTCATACTGGAAAGTGAAGCTGCGGGCTCTTTGATTGCCCCCTGGTAGCTGGCTGCAGTACAGGTCATAAACTCCGCCCTCTCCATGTAAACTAATGGGACTTGAGTCATAACAAAAAAAAAAATTACACTTCCAATACAGTTTTCCAAAATATGATTTTGGTCATTTAAGGTAGTTATCACGCTGATATATGTTCAATTGTTTGTTCTTGTGGTAAGTTTGATTTACCATACAGTGGAACGAAATGTCATGCCTCGCAGGACCACGGTGCTACATAAATACAGACATACAACAATGAAGTAAAAAACACTATAAACCTATACACAACTAACCTACTGACAGATTTAACTATGTATACTATATATAAGTATTTACCCTATACAAACTAAAAGAATAAAGGATAAAAAATACAAATTATACGAATGCTTCAAAATGTTTATCTTTGCACATGTACAGTATATTTATGTGATGCAATGTTGCCATGTTTCAGGAGGTAGGGGTTTGCATGGGGTTTCAGAGGGGGGCGGGGTGATTTGAGTTCAGGGCTCTCACAGCCTGGGGGAAAAAGCTGTTGAGCAGTCTGGCGGAGCGGGCTCTGATGCTCCGGTACCGTCTTCCTGATGGTAGGAGCTGGAAGAGACTGTGGGAGGGATGGGTGGAGTCCTTCACGATGATGTTGGTTTTGCTGGAGCATCGTGTAAGGAAAATGTCCAGGATGGAGGGGAGAGGGGCACCGATGATCTTTGCAGCTGTGTTCACTGTCCTCTGGAGGGTCCTGCGGTCAGCAGCACTGCAGTTCCCGTACCAGACAGTGACGCAGCTGGTCAGCACACTCTCAATGGTGCCTCTGTAGAATGTGGTGAGGATGGGTGGAGAGAGACTTGCTCTTTTCAGCCGGCGGAGAAAGTGTAGGCGCTGTTGTGCCTTTTTAGAGAGTGACATGGTGTTGGTGGTCCAGGTGAGAGCCTCTGTGATGTGCACCCCCAGGAATTTAGTGCTGCTGACTCGCTCCGCTGTCGATGGTCAGTGGGGGGGTGGTCAACAGAGTTTCTTCTGAAGTGCATCACAACCTCCTTTGTCTTCTCTACATTGACGGACAGATTGTTAGTGCCACACCATTCAGCCAGCTGTGCTACTTCCTTCCTGTTGTGCGTTTCATAGTTGTTGCTGATGAGACCTACCACTGTTGTGTCATCAGCAAACTTGATGATGTGTTTGGAGCTGAACTTGGCAGTGCAGTCGTGGGTCAGCAGTGTGAAGAGCAGCGGGCTAAGCACACAGCCTTGTGGGGCACCTGTGCTCAGTGTTGTAGTGCTCGAGGTGTTGTGGCCGACACGGACTGACTGAGGTCTTCTGGTTAGAAAGTCCAGGATCCAATTACACAGGGAATTGTTAAGGCCCAGAAGGTTTAGCTTATTTATGAGCTGTTGTGGGATTATTGTGTTGAATGCCGAGCTGAAGTCAATGAACAGCATTCTAACATAGGAGTCTTTATTTTCTAGGTGGGTAAGAGCCAGGTGGAGGGTGGAGGAAATTGCATCGTCCGTGGAGCGGTTTGGACGGTATGCAAACTGGAGCGGGTCGAGTGTGTTGGGGAGGCTGGTTTTGATGTTGTGCATGACTAGCCTCTCAAAGCACTTCATCATGATTGGAGTCAGTGCTATGGGACGGTAGTCATTGAGACAGGACACAGGTGATTTCTTTGGTACCGGTATGATTGTTGTGGATTTGAGACGTGGGGACGACTGCCTGACTCAGCGAGGTGTTGAAGATATCTGTTAGGATATCTGTCAGCTGTGCAGCACAGTCTCTCAGAACACGGCCAGGTATGTTGTCAGGACCCGCAGCTTTGCGTGGGTTAATCCTAGATAGGGTCTTCCTTACGTCGGCTGGAGACAGACAGAGTGCCCGATCGTTGGGAGGTGTGGGCAGTGTTTTTGTGCAGGTGTGTCATTCTGCATTTCAAACCGTGAATAAAAGTGGTTGAGTGCATCTGGGAGGGATGTGTCCTCATCACAGTATTTTGTGATTAGGACACATAATTTGATGCTATAAAAACAGGGTGTGTCGTTATGGTTGATTGGGTCTGCGAGTTTGGGCAGGAGTTTGATACCGCGGCTCCACCTTACGACTCTACTGCACAGACTCTGGCTCCAAACAAATCTCTACTGTGCAGACTCTGGCTTCAAATGACTTAATTTACTCACGATGGCAGCGGCCATACAGAGATGTTTTGGCTTCACTTTTCTATAATAGAAGGAAGCGGAGACGCGTTGTCCATGTTTTTTTACAGTCTATGGTACACACACTTCACACATTTTTATTCAAACAACTTGTAAAGTGAATTTTGCATCCGATGACTCCTTTAAATCATCTTACAAACTATGATAAACAAAAATACAAAGTACAACCTGAGTTTACAGGTCAAAAAACAGGCTCCCGCGGGACCCAATGCAAATCTTGCGGGAGCGGGCAGTTTTATCTTTGCTGCGGGCGGGAGTGGGCAGTCAGAAAATTTTGCGGGAGACCTGCAGTTAACGGTGGGTTTTGGTGTGTAATAGAAATGGAGTCAACACATTAAGTTGAGAAGATAATTAAAGCGGCTGTTTAATTGACACAAGCAAAGTAAGGCAGGTCAGACATCTGGAAACAATTCTCAATTGTCACTGAAAAAGAATGGGAAAGAGTTAAACTTCGTAAGTTGCTATAAATATGCACAAGGACATACATCTGGCACCTCTGCGACATATTTTCTAAGTTCTATGCGTTTATTTACTTAAGGAAATTTTAATTTGAAAGTGAACTAATCCTTTATTTACTCACCCCCATGTCATCCAAGATGTTTATGTATTTCTTTCTTCAGTAGAAAAGAAATTAAGGTTTTTGATGAAAACCTTCCAGGAATATTCTGCATATCATTAGTTTCAATGGACTTCAAATGGTTGAACGTTAAAATTACAGTTTCAGTGCAGCTTCAAAGGGCTATGAACGATGCCAGATGATGAATAAGTGTCTTATCTAGCGAAACGATCGGTCATTTAAAAAAAACAAACTACAAAAAAGAAAAACAGTACATATAATTAGGGCTGGGTATCGTTCAAAAATGTTCGATACCGTTTCCTGAACGATACTTTTTTCGATACCAATTTTATGAAAACAGTTTTAACAAGATTACATTATCTCAAAAAACTTTGGTTTTATTTTTTTCAGCTTGTTGACATGTATACAGACTCAAAGACTCATCTCCTGAGCCACTGCACAAAGGGACAAAATATAGCCAACACAATAAATCAGTACAAATAATTTTAATAAAGCTCAAATAGTTTTCAGTTTACACTAGTGCGTGCTCGTTTTAAAACACATAGCTCAGACAGAATCATCATTTCTATTAATTTATTCTAGGTTGTAAAAGACTTCAAGAAATTTAAAATCTTTATCCACTTTCATAAGTGGGTGTTTTATTTTCTTTCACAATATGTTTTATTATTATTAAATTCTATGTTGTAGTATGTCTAATTATTTGAATGCATAAAAACTACTTAGTTTATTCAAATTTATTCTTAAAACAGCCTTATGAAATGTTTTCTTTTTCCTCAGAAATTCTGTGTTCTGTATCTGGTTTTCAAATGAAGGCATAAAACACTAAGTATTTTTATTTTTGTAAACTTGAGGTTTTTCTTAATTTTGTTGGACAATTTGTTGGACAGTCGTACAAATACATTTCACTACATGTCGTACTATGTATGTATATGTATGTGACCAAATAAAATTTGAATTTGAGCTGTAATAGGCGTATAAGATCTCAGACAAACACATTTGACACAGGTTTATGCATAAACAGTTTAAGCAAAACAAATGTAATAATTCAATTAATGATTTTAAGAAATAAATGTGCATGTTGATAGTGTGCAGACAGGCTGTGTAGTTGGATGGTTGAGCTCTAGAAAAACAAAAAGATGGGAATAAAGAACCCTAAACACAAATAACAATTACAGCATAAAGTGGTTCTTCACAACAATATGTGACCTTGGACCACAAAACAGTCTTAAGGGTCAATTTTTCAAAATTGTGTGATGTATTGTCTGCGCTAATATTTGTCTGTTTCTTTTTTATTCTGTTTCTCAGTCCGTGTCCGTTTCAGATGGTGGATCGGCGCCGGGAGATGATGTCTCCCTGATCGTCGGCCGGACACCTGGATGAGCCCCGGGGACATATCCCCAATGAAGACTTAAATACAATAATAAGAAAAGAAAATAACAATAAAATACCTAATTGCATAATACTATTGTTAGAAATTGCAGCAATATAAAATAGAAATAAATACATTTATACATTTAAAATTTTAATTAAAACAACAAGTAAACAATAAATAAACAATTTTCTCCTGGTCAGAGGAGATCTGGCCCTGCGACTGAGTCTGGTTTCTCCCAATGTTTTTTTTCTTCATTCTGTCTCAGAGGGAGTTTTGGTTCCTTGCCGCTGTCGCCTCTTGCTTGCTCAGTTGGAGACACTTGATTCTAGCGATTATCGTCAATTTGATTTCACAGATACTATTTAAACTAAACTGATGTAGACAATGACATCTCTGAATTCAATAATGAAATGCCTTTAACTGAAAATTTAGTGTTTAATCTTATTATGAAAGTGACATGACATATGGCCAAGTATGGTGACCTATACTCTGAATTCATGCTCTGCATTTATCCCATCCAAAGTGCACACACACAGCAGTGAACACACACACACACACACAGCAGTGAACACACACACACACACACAGCAGTGAACACACACACAGCAGTGAACACACACACACACCGTGAACACACACCCGAGCGGTGGGCAGCCATTTATGCTGCGGCGCCCGGGGAGCAGTTGGGGGTTCGGTGTCTTGCTCAAGGGCACCTCAGTCGTGGTATTGAGGGTGGAGAGAGCGCTGGACATTCACTCCCCCCACCTACAATCCCTGCCGGCCGGAGACTCGAACCTGTGACCATTGGGTTACGAGTCCGAATCTCTAACCATTAAGCCACGACTTTCCATTATTATTATACATTACTCACACTCTATCCTCCAATTTTATACTGTTAAATGCTTGGACGTGATCTGTATTGTTAAACGCGCTATATAAATAAAGGTGACTTGACTTGTTTGTTAGGATCGGACAATATTTGTGCTGAGATACAACTATTTGAAAATCTGGAATCTGAGGATGCGAAAAAATATAAATTGAGAAAATTGCCTTTAAAGTTGTTCAAATTAAGTTCTTAGCAATGCATATTTCTGATCAAAAATTAAGTTTTGATTATATTTACAGTAGGAAATTTACAAAATATCTTGCATAATGTCGTAATGATTTTTGGCATAAAAGAAAAATCAATAATTTTGACCCATACAATGTATTTTTGGCTATTGCTACAAATATACCCCAGCGACTGCTTTTATTTATAAAACTTACCACAAAGAACATTTCTTCTCAAGAGCTGCTTAAAGCTTTTCTAAAGATATGATTATGATACATTAAAGTCTTTAAACATATTTTAAGAATATGTTTCCTGGAGTGGCTATTTCTCTCTCTAAGGAATAAAGAAAACACATTTGATACTCTTCAATTACTTTAATGAATTAAATTTTACTTTGAAAAGATCACACTATGATGAAAGAGAAAGAAAACGGTACAAAGCTTTCTTTAATGATGAGTAAATATAATACCATTATATGACCCCTCACAAAATTAAATTGGCAGATGAATGTCTTATAAATCTGCATTTAAACTGCACAAAAAAAGGCTCTTAAAATGGAGCAAACAGATCCACAGAATATTACATCAACAGGAAACACACAAGCATTTTCTCTCTTATATTAAAGGTCTGTGTATCTTTCACTCTTAATATCTGCTGCAGATGAAGTTGAGTTGGTCAGTTTCAGGACGGCTGATCCAGCGCTGATCTCCTCCAGACTGAACTGCTCCAGATCTCACTGTTTCTTCACAGTCCTCCTCTGATGTGCCGTTCCCTGGAGCCCAGTTCTGATAGCACACAGTCTCTCCACTCACCCAGAACCAGACGCCAAAAATACGAGTGTGACGTAAACCCAACCACACCGCCGCAGTAGACGCCCGTTTAACCACGTTCCTCACACGACGCTGAATCTCTTCTGAATGAACCGAGACCAGATCCACATGATTCTGTCTGCAGTATCTCAGAGCTCCAGACCACGTCAGATTCTCTCTGATCACAATCAGTTTATCTGGAAACCAAACCAAGCACAAGCAGAAACTAGAGAGAGACTGATCAAAAACAACATGCAGAACAAACTCTGTGGATGAATTTGTCATGGCAGACATGTAGCGTCAGCTTTAAGAGATCTGGAGCTGATGATGGATTGTGTGTGTTTTGTGAGGATCTGCTCACCTTCATGACACACAAAAGGAAATTGATTGGTGCAAGAGATGTCAATCCATCGTCTCTGAGAGTTTGGTTCAACAGCTGTACAGTTTTCACCTCCTCCAACATTATTAGGTTGACCAGACTTCCAGTATCTGAATGAGGAGTTACTCTGATCTGACCACTGCCATGAGTCTCTGACTCTGAACAGACCGATCCAGACATATAATTCAGATTTATGATTATCACTAATGATCTTCTGAACCTGTTGATTCTCATTCTGGTTTCTCACACTGACCAGATCAATGTGATTCTGTCTGCAGTATCTCTGAGCGTCTCTCCAGTTCATCTTCTGATTGACAAAGACGAGTCCTGTGTTCGCTTTAGGAAAAAACAAAAGCAATGCTTAAGTATCTCTCAAACGCTTACAATATAAACATATGATTTTGCAATGAGATGAGTACATAGTAGAGATTATAATTGAATGGCTTTAATTGTGAGTAATTTGTATTCTTTCAGTATTTAATATGGACACATGCTGAATAAAAGCAGATAAAAGTGCTAAGTGTGGGTGTGAGGTTGTGATGTACATGTCTTGTATAAATGTACAGGATGTAAAGCATGAGTGTTTGAAGCATGAGAGAGAGGTTAGGGAAAATAACCTGCACTATTCGCTTAATACAACTTATGACAACGAGCATCACATTCATTGTAATTCAAGCCATACATCAATGTTAAGTTTTAAAATGTTTATTTCAGACATCTGTAATGACTAGGAGAAAATAAATTATGATTACATTTGGTGTTAGCCTACTTGTATGTACCCTAGCCTAGTGCTATTTTAACTGAACAGTGCATTGTCTTCTTCTTCTGGTGCTTCTGATAGTGGTCTTAAACAGACAGGGAATTTAGTAGTCTTACTTGTGCCTGCCTGGCACAACTAGAAAGATGAAACCAGCCAAACAGAAACGTATTATCTTGGTTTTTTTTTGTTTTTTTTTTAAAGGGAAATAAGGTAAGTTGACATAAATTTTATACATGCCCAGCCTATATATAATTCCAATATTCATCATTCCCCCAGATGCTATTTAGGCATGTTTGCGATGGCCTGAAATTCTAAATGATTTAATCAAAGAGAACTGTTTAAGTCAGTGGTTCTCAAAGTGCAGAACTCAGGCTCCTTCTAGTGGTACACGGAGGAATGTACCTAAAATAGTGTACTAAACCTTAATTAAGAACTGCACTGTTTAACAATTTAGTAGTTTCATAGTGTGTTTTAGACACATTTTAATTTACTAATTTTTTATTTATTTTTTTTTACCTGTATTTTACCTGCCCAGTGCAATGTTAATATCCAAACTATATTTACAATGTTAAAGTGGCTGGTAACAATTAATATTGGTATTAGTAATAAAACTGCTTTGTTTTTGACCTGTGCAGAGCTGTATGTTAATAGTTAGGCCTACTGCACTACTGTATTTTAATATCGGTCATTATGGTGGTACTTGGAGAGTCAAATATTTTCTCAGGTGGAACTTGGTATAAAAAGTTTGAGAACAGAATAATATATGATGGTGGTCCAATCGTGAGCCTGAAGTGTTGGTCCGATATATATTATTATCTGGCTTTTGCTTATAGTTTGGTCTCTCCCCACTTAGAAAATGTCTCATGCTCCCCTGTTATTATTATTATTATTATTTACACAAATTTATAGCATTTACTATTGTCATGTTTAAATTTTTCATATGAAGCATCTTTTGTCAAATTAATTTTTATTACATTAGGTTTTTGTACTTACTGTTGTTGCAAATGAAATATTTGGCAGAGTTACATGGCAAATCATGCAATTCTCCATTCAGCATTATACCACAATCATCTCTGCCTTCAGGTTGTCCAGGTCCCCAGTTCAGATAGAGAGCAGGTTCACCTGAAGACTGCCATTCATCACGACCCGTCTTCTGCAGCCCAATCCAGACACGTCTATCATTCAGACTCTTCTTCAGCTCGTTCGTGTCGTTCATGTTGTCAACGGTGGCCAGATCTGTGTATTTCTCTCTGCAGTATCTCTGAGCTTCAGTCCAGGTCTTCCTCTCATTTATAAAGTGATACTGACGCTGAACACATTCAGATACGGAGCAGAGAGCTGTGAAAGAGAGGATTTGCTTTAATGCTTTTCATAACAAGATATAACAATGAAAATATAAACCATAAATAAAACCACAAACACACTCACCAACGAGAAGAAGAGTGAAATATTGGTCCATTTCTGAGGAAGAAAAATAAAAAAACCCTCAAATTTCAAACATTCACAGTTTAATATTGGTGTAAAACATGATTTCAGTGAAACTTAAAAATCTTTCTTAACAGGAACATGAATGCACTGAACACGATCATCAAGACAGTAGGAATATCTAAAGTCTAGTTAAACTTGTGAGTTGTTCTTACTTCAGAGGTTGTGTTTCTGTCCTGATTCTGATGTTTCTGTCTGCAGCTTCAGACTGTGTGATGATTATATCTGCTCTCATCCGTCATTCAGCATCACATCATTTGTTTATTTATAAAAGCGCTTTTCAGTGTTCTTCCTCATTTACATATTTTTCCTGAATGCTTTCTTTGTTGCAGTAATTCTTTGGAAGCGTGTTAATTTGAATGTGGTGGAGGCTGGAGACTGCAGGGTCAGCGCTCAGGGGCATTCACAGGCCATGCCCAGGCTCTGGAGTGGAGAGTCTGCATGATCTGTAATGAAGCACTGCATTTCCATAGTGCCTTCACAGGAAAATCCACCTCAACATTTGCATTTTCTGCTTTTATTCATTTATTTATTTTTGTTAAATAATTAACAAAAAAATACTCTTTATTTTGCATACCAAAATAAAGAGTATTTTTACAAAATTTGTACTCTTTCCTAGCGTTTATCCCGCACTGGTGCAGGGTCTGCTGTTTGGCACTTCTTCCGGTCTAGGGCGTCCTCGGGGGCAGCATTGTTTTGTTTTGTTTACAATATGTCACATACGCTGTGTCAGTATTATTATCTGTTGTGTTATGAGTGCTATGCACACAATGTAATGACACATGCAAATAAAAGTCAGCAGTAACAGCACACTCAACTCTTTAATTATGGAAATATAGGCACAGAGAACGTCCACATTATCTCACTAGGCTATACATGCAGGTGTACTGTTGCTCTCTCGTCATATAATCTCAACTTATATAACAGTAAATTGCATTCGCTTGTAGTACAATACATGTTTGCATCTGATTCAAGTGTTACTTTAACCTCTTTCTCACTTTTTTATTTGCTGATCAGTATGCATAAGAGGATCTCCAACATTAAACATGAAATGGGCTCAAACCAAAATCCTAAATCTAAATGTCCATGTTTTCTTATGCCATTTTTTACACTGCGACACAGAAACTTCATAAGATAGCACAAAAAGTGCATAAATACATAGTTACTAGAGCAGATAATACATTTAAATGAAGAAACAGTATACTAATGAAAATGTGAATTCATAAATAATGAAATATACACTCTGTCACGACGACAGCTTTGTTAAAAGCACCTCTAATGCAGCTTTTGGCTGACATATGTTCATGTGCCGCTGCTGGAAGAAGTTGTAACGACGGCATCTGGCTCTAAACAGTATCTTTCTTCACTGACTATGGAATTTTGGATGCTCGTAAAAGACAGAAATTTACTCATATTTGTCTTGTGTTTTAATGCTTTCCTGTGGTCTCACAGGACATTAAAGTGTCCATTAGATACTGTTTTTACTTTTCTTTTTTTGCGTACTCTATAGTATGGAAGTACTGTAGGTGTATTCGAACACGCTGTGTGTTATTGTGAGATCAGCCAATCAGAGGTGAAGTTAAGCAGTGTTGAGCCTGGTCAGTTTCTGGATGGGAGACCTCCAGGGACAACTGGGTTGCTGATGGAAGAGGTGTTAGTGAGGCCAGCAGGGGGTGATCATCCTCTAGTCTGTGTGGGTCCTAACACCCCAGTGTGGTGATAGGGAGGGACACTATACAGTGTCCTGGCCAAATTCCAATGGCCCTTATCAATCAAGGCCTCCTAATAATCCCCATACACTGAAATGGCTCTGCCACTCTCTCTCCTCTCCACCTGTAGCTGGTGTGTGGTGTTGTGCTGTGGCTGCTTTTGCGTCATCTGACTGGATGCTACACTCTGGTGGTCAGTGAGAAGAGACCCCTGATATGATTGTACAGTACTATACACAAAGCGCTATTGTAAATGTATCTGTAGGTTTTTCTTCTTATTCTTATTATACAAAAAACACAAGTTGATCAAATGTTTCAGCACTCAGCCTTCTTCAGGGAATTACTCTCACAAAGAGTTCATTTTAAAATAAATGGCACTAGTGATCAGGTGGAAAGACTCATTACAGATGATTCCTATTACAAGTGTTTAACTGACTAAATCAGAAAAATCCCATGTCAATACATCTCAACAAACTCAAAATCCCATCAACATTATAAAACATTCGATGCATTAACACACGCTAATTATCAAACCACAATCTTCTAGTCACAAAATGTCCAATCACGAACACTTTTCAAACCTTCAATGAGAGTTTGAGCAGAGGGCGACTGGACACATCAGGCCGTTACAGCATGAAGAATAAAGTACACTAATGAATTAATAAAACATTACTGAAAATGTGAATTCATCAGTACACTTAAATACATTTTATACATTAAAATGTAGTGGTTGACCAATATTGATGGCCAGTGTCTATAATGTTTTTGATGGTCAGTGCCTATATCTTAAATTAGCCCCTATTATGGGTTATGAAAGGTTCATATTTTGGTTTTGGGAGTCCCCAACAACAGTTATACCTGCACCACTCTATTACTTTCGCTTTTTGAAAGCTGTATGTTAGACTCAACCAGTGAGAGTGAGATATGCAAATATACAAAAACAGCACACAATGTTACTGCATGCTTATTATAAGCAAATATTAACATTACACTTTTGCACATGTATTGCACATGACAATAAGCAAAACTGTGCACAAAATATAGACTGACATAAACTCTGTTCTCTGTGTTCATAAAAGAAAATGCAGCAGGTGCAGTGAAGAGAGAGATGGGTGAGTGTGATATAGATGGAAGGGAGGAGAGACAAAGTGTCACATGATGCACATTTAAATGAGCTGTCTTCCATAAAATGTAAAAAACTCAAACTCATCATCCTAAAAAGAGATACAGATGTCTTCAATCAGCCACGATGAATCAATTCTATCTCAGAAGTTTGGGGTTAATAAGATTTTTCAAATTCTTGAAAGATGATTTTGTTTAAAAAGGCTGCATGTTTTTGATCAAAAATACAGTAAAAACCATGAAATATTAATACAATTTAAAATAGCTGTTTTTTATGTGACTATATATATAATGTAATTTATTGTTTTGTCTTTGGTCTGGTAGTGATTCCACAGAAATATGTCGTCATCTGATTCTATTTCTAAAAACATATAACAGATACTGTATAGCTACAGTAGAAATGATAAAATTACTATAATGAGAGTAATAATGAAATTATTATTATTATAATTATAATAAACAAACTCAGGAGGCATAGGGCCAAGACCCTCCCTCCTCCCCAGAACATCACACACATATTTATATTACATTTACATGTAATAATTTAGCAGATGCTTTTATCCAAAGCGACTTACATATGAGGGCAATAGAAGCAATCAAAACCAACAAAAGAGCAATAATAGTGTTGTGACAAGCCCTGGTTAGTCTAACGCAGTACACGTAGCAAGATATATAATGAATTAAAACAATGAAGAGTAGATAGAAAAGAGATAGAGCTAGTGTTAAAGAGTCAAGTTCTTATTATTTTTCATGATAATTAAAAAAAAAAAACAAGCTAGCAGAATTTAGTTTTTTGATAACACTTTAGAAAAGGGAACACTTATTCACTATTAACTACGACTTTTCCCTCAATAAATTCCTGCTTATTAATAGTTATTAAGGTAGTTGTTAAGTTTAGGCATTGGGTAGAATTAGGGATGTAGAATAAGGCATTAATATGTGCTTAATTAGTACTAATAAATGGCTAATATTCTAGTAATATGCATGCTAATAAGCAACTAGTTAAGAGACCCTAAAATAAAGTGTTACCAGTTTTTGTTTGTTTGTTTGTTTGTTTGTTTTTGTTTTTTTAGTAAATAAAAATAAAACAAGTTGATAGAATAGAAACAGAATGGGAAATAAATAAATAAATGAATAAAAAATTAAATAAACCTCCTGAGGCGAAGTCCAGGCCATCACCACACTTAGCCTGTTTTTTTTTTTTTTAATAATGCATTCATTGTTAAACTCTTAATAAATATATGTGTCAACTAATATTTGATTCGTTAAAAAAGAGAGGCGTGTAACCCAGTATGAGGGACTACAGTGAGACGGCAGGAAGGTGTAACGGAGGCCAGCGGGTATGTGCTGTGCAGGTAAACCTCACTCCCCTGATCTCAAGAGGCGCACTAGCGACTGACACCTTGTTAGTGTGCCTGCGTCCCATGCCGGAGACCCGGGTTCGAGGCCCATTCAGAACAAGAATGAAGTGTGTTGGTTAGGACCCAGGGGGGTTACAAGGCACGAGCCCCAGGCCTCGCATAACCCCATCCCCAACAAATCCCCACCTCACCAGACAGAGCCTGGGATGAAAGGGCCTACAGGGGTCCCAGGAAATCCAATCAACCAATTCCTTAATCTTTAAATAATTGTAATTAGATTTAACATTAATCAGTGTTGTCATCTCTTCCCAATCTGCCTTCCTCCCCACCTCCACCCCCAGCATATGTGAATGTAGGTGGAGGTGCATAGTAGTGGGTGGTTTCAGAAAAAAATAAATAAAAGGTCAGTAGATTCATGACTGCTGGAAGGTGACAAGGCATGACCAAGACGTGTGTAAGTTTAACATATTGTTTTGGACAGAAATGGACAGGTTTTACACGCAAACTATTAGCAGGTTTTACTAAGATGCAATATGTATGGTGTTCCTAGATTTCCAGTTTTTTTTTTGTCGTGACGTATTGTCAAGTATGGTGACCCATACTCGAAATTGGTGCTCTGCGTTTAACCCATCCAAGTGCACACACACAGCAGTGAGTAGTGAACAAATCCACACACACACACACACACACACACACACCGTGAACACACACCCGGAGCAGTGGGCAGCCATGCTGCAGCGCCCGGGGAGCAATTGGGGGTTCGGTGCCTTGCTCAAGGGCACCTCAGTCGTGGTATTGAGGGTGGAGAGAGCGCTGGACATTCACTCCCCCCACCTACAATCCCTGCCGGCCGGGGGCTCGAACTCGCAACCTTTCGATTACTAGTCCGACTCTCTAACCATTAGGCCACGACTTCCCCCAGTTCATGAGGACCGTTTTCTTGGCATTAGTTAGCACCACATGGAGTAATTTACTTGCATGTGTTTTCAATTGGGGTGCGATGCCAAATGGTGTGACCATATGTGCCTGGGTTATTTTGTGTGTTGTGAACAGGTTTCTAAAGTAAATCCCATTTTAAACAATTTCTGTCCAGTTATTGAACTTTAATTTCAAACAGTCTGCTCATCGCAGAATTTTAATGTGTCATTAGTTACATCTGACAAATCAATGTTTAGTAATGTCGTTATCATTGAGATGATGCTTTATGTATTAGCAACGATATCAAATTGGTCCTCTGAAAGTGAATTCAGTCACTTGTTTCCACAGGGCTTTTATGGACTGAGGTTATGGCGAATGGACAAGAAGGTAAGAATCCTCCAGTTCATTGACACGTTTGTTCTGTTTTGTCTGTTTGAACAAAAGTACTTGGAAATTTAGCCCTACTGTAAAGCTCAGTTTGATGTACATTTTTTTTACAGTTCCTGAGGCCATAAAATCAGAAAATCAACTCATTCATTCAATTCATTCATTCCCCATAATCCATTTATTTAAAGTAATTAAAATAAATTTTCTGGACAACTTTCTTTCTTTCTTTGACCTTGTCATGTTTGATCATAATATTGTAAATGGTTCTTCTGGTGAAACAACATCGTCTTCTCTCTGGTGATGTAATGTGTATATGATTCTCCAATTATTAAGTGCACTTACATTTTACTTACATGAAAACACCAAATCAACCTCTGATACATCGTACACTACATAATTGTTTTGATTCCATCACAATAGAAAATTTACTTCCAGTTCATTGCAACTTTAAATTCTTGTCCAGTCCTTATATCAGATTACAATGATTTCTGTATAATTTAACCCTCTACTGCAGTGGTTTTCAAACCTATCCTACAAGCACCCCTGCCCGACACACCTGATTCAACTCATCAGCTCATTAGTAGAGACTGCAAGACCTGAACTGGGTGTATGACAAGGGAGACATACAAAATGTGCAGGACAGAGGTGCTTACAACCACTGCTCTACTGCATGCATTTTGATGGTACATGATAACAAAATATATATATATTCCACATCATTTTTAATTTTTTTTGGTTTATTTGGGAACATTTTATTGATAATTTTATTTTATTTTTATTTCTGAACATGCAAAATAAAAAATCATAAAACCTGACAAAAGTCATAAGATTACTAAAGCAAATAATCTTGCCTTCTTCTGACACCATGTGCTCCTGTGGCCATGTGTCAGAACAGGACGTCCCACCTTCAAATGGTGCTTGATAGTGACTCCTACACCTTATTGTACTGTTCTTTGATACTTTTCAAACATTTTTATTTGCTGCAATCATTTAAAAAACATGTTCTGAACATGTGGCATAAGAAAATCGTTCCGTTGGGCAACGCTATGCTGTAGAGCAGTGGTCGGCAACTGGCCCGCCAGCAATAATATCTGGCCCGCAGACAGATTATTTTGATAGCGGCTGGTTCTGTAATAGATCTGCCATGACAGCAACAGTTACTCACAATCAGAGCACGGGAGCAGAGCGCGGTGTGATTTTGACTGGAGCGAGGAGTGGAGTTTTTTAAAAGTTGGAGCCAGGGACGGACTGGTCATCTGGCAGACCGGGCATTTTGTCGCTGGGTCGATGTACTTTTTGGGCCGGGCCTATACATCTTCTCATACCATATTTGTCTGATCGGCCCATAAAACTCTTAGCAGCCTATAGTTTTTCTGTCTAAATAGTTGACGGCGCCGTGGTCTTTGCGGCTGTTTAATGTATTTGTCAAAAAAAGTAGTTTTAGGATTTTTCTCCCCAGACAGACCGGCCCGTGAGACATTTAATCAGCAGCCCATTGGTTATTTTCTTAATTGACATTGGGCTGACCCAATCACATCTTTAAACAACTCCCCTCTCTCGCTCACACACACACACACACACACAGTGGTGTATTGTAACGAAGTAATAATACAGTAGGCCTACTTCGTTACAATACTTAAGTATTTTTTGGGAGTATCTGTAGCCTACTTGAGTTTTTATATTTCAGCCAACTTTTACTTTTACTCCACTACATTTCCTAATTAAAAGTATACTTTTACTCTGATACATGCAAACAAGTGCGCGCACAATCGCGGATGATTGATTTTCAGCTCAAAGTGGAGTCTGGGGTGTGTGATATACAGTATATCTTCTGCAATAATAGGGTAAGTGTTGTTGTAATGATGTGTGATCTGACATTATCAAGTAGGCTATATCATCAAATCACACACAGAGAGCACACACTTGATTTATTAATGTATTAAAACTCAAAATTCCAGGCATTCTAAATTATAGACGCAAAAATGCTTCTGTATGTTTTTTATATTTATATAATATAGTTAACTTATATATCACACAGATAGTACCGTTTTTCTGCAGATATCAGCATGAACACATGTAATAATCATTTCATACAAGTTCAGTAAAGCAATAAGTGACTTACATTTTAGACTTATTGCTTGTTTTTGCAAAATTTTGCCAAAGAAAATAGTTCCAAACAAAAATCACAGCACTGTTTTGCGTCTCTGAGCAATGGACGGTGTACTTATTGAATGAATCAGCTTTTTGAACGAATCGGTTGAATAAATGATTCAGTGATTCACTCATTAACACAGTCAAAGGCTCTGTTCCTGAATGAATCAGTCGTTTGAATGAATCGGTTGAATAAATGATTCAGTGATTCACTCATTAACACAGTCAAATGCTCTGTTCCTGAATGAATCAGTCGTTTGAATGAATCGGTTGAATAAATGATTCAGTGATTCACTCATTAACACAGTCAAATGCTCTGTTCCTGAATGAATCAGTCGTTTGAATGAATCGGTTGAATAAATGATTCAGTGATTCACTCATTAACACAGTCAAATGCTCTGTTCCTGAATGAATCAGTCGTTTGAATGAATCGGTTGAATAAATGATTAAGTGATTCACTCATTAACACAGTCAAATGCTCTGTTCCTGAATGAATCAGTCGTTTGAATGAATCGGTTGAATAAATGATTCAGTGATTCACTCATTAACACAGTCAAATGCTCTGTTCCTGAATGAATCAGTCGTTTGAATGAATCACTTTAATCTCAGTGACTCACTCATTAATGGTCACTTTCTGTCACCAAAGTTTTTGCTGTCACCTACTAGCCGTTTTAATTTAACTTTTCTTTTCATGTTTTAAATTATTTCAAATCTCAGTATTCAGTGTTTTATGTTAAAAACATAACATTAGGCCTATTTATGCATCTGTAACTGCAGTTTAAATGCATCCATGTCCCCTCTGAGATACATTAAACTGTGTAAATAAATACATCTTAATGCTATTTCAGATGCAGATGCCAGAAATGTTTTCTTATGTTGGAATGAAAGACACTAAGTACCGGATGAAGTGCTTCTTACCCAAAAATACACAATGGAAGAAAGAGTTCAAACTGAACACAATCTTGCTACTAAAGCTGTATGAATATTATTTATATATATATATATATATATATATATATATATTTATTTGCTTCTTTTCCATTTTGCATTTACTTGTACTTTTACTTTCAATACTTAAGTACGTTTAAATACAATAAATATCATATACTTTAAGACTTTTACTCAAGTAATATTCTAAACGAAGACTTCAATTTCTACCAAAGTCATTTTTTGGTAAGATACCTGTACTTTTACTTGAGTATGGCTTTCAGGTACTTTATACACCACTGTGCACGCGCGCACACACACACACACACACACACACACACACACACACACACACACACACACAGACACACACACACACACACACACAGGATGCCTTCTTATGCTTTTAAATGTTCATCTAAGGAGTTTACAGATTTGACTAAGTAAGTTTAGTTTATTTAATGCTATATTATGGGAAACAGTGATCATCTGATCAACTATTCATCATGTCTCGTCCCTTTCTCCCTCAAACACACAGGCATATACACAGGATGTCATAACTATATAGGCCTATAGTTTTAGGATTCATCGGTGTGGATTATAGTTTTATTATATTAATAAATTACACTTTTTAGAAGTTTTTAATGTGTCAACTCTCACTGTTTCCTACCTATTATTATATGGCTTTAGTGCTTTTATGGAATAGGAGCTGGTATACATATTCAAGAGCGTGCAAAGATGGGTAGTATTTTGATCGTATGTAGTGGGCCGGCCTGGGCCAATATGCCAGGGCCGATTTTTTGTCCCAGTCCAGCCCTGGTTGGAGCGTTGTGGTTTTCACTTGCTCCACCAGTACAATTCATGCCAACAGCCCATAATATAACTGCATATTTAACAAGAATTCACATGTAGTTTCATAGAGAAGGATCACTCAAATCAGAAAGAATGTGAAGGCTATGATGACAGCAGTGGACATGAGCGGTAAGTTATAGTTCTCAAGGAATTTGTTTGTTCCTTCTAGATACTGAGTATTTTCAGCTGAAATTATGAAATTTAATGATTTAAACAAGTACTACAACATTTATTCACACGCAATCACTCTCAATAATGCATTCAAACAATGCAGCCTAATCTTTCAGTGCTACTTCATCTGTATCTGATTTCTAACGAGCAGAAATCTGTAAGAAAACTATCGATCCGTAGGTAAAATAACTGACTAAAACGTACTGTTATTTTCATCACAAACTAAATTTGCACCACAAAATTCAGCAATTATGCCTTTTAATGCTGACAATCAGGTTATTAGCTTGTCATGTGGTAGGAAAAAAGTTTGAACACTAGTTTTCCAATAAGTCACTTTGAAACTCTCCTGTTTTTTATTTTAGTTTTTAATATACGCTATGAACAGAACTGTGACATTTCAAACAGACTGAAATATTTTCGATGTTTAGCAAAGGCGGAGCGGTGTTTCTGGTATCAGTGAGCGAGGGGAACATGGTGAACCCGGAGTGGAGCTGGAGCGGAGTGATTATTAAATGCTCGGAGCACGGAGGGGAAATTGTTGACTCGCCGCTCCGCTCACATACTCTGCTGGACACCGCCACACAAATGTGGCTTTCTGTTAATCACTGTCCTCCTACAGGATTTAACACAGAGTCACAGCTCACTACAAGTTACAAAAGACACTGTAACAGTCTGTCACAGGCAATTCTAGTTGCATTTTTCATCAATTAATTTCTTAAATTATCCTTTGCAAATTTGCTCATTTATTTTTATCATTGTGTAAAATGTATTTAAACCCTTAATTGTAGATATTTATTTGACTGTCTTGTTTAATGTGACTGAAGATGAATAGAAATATATAACAGATGATCTCTCTGTCTGTAGATGTGGTGTGATTTCTAAATTCAAAATTCAAAATTAAGTATTTATGTCAATGAACATATCGGTGCCATCAGAATGAAAAGTCCTAGTGTCATTGTTCACAAACAAGACAGTCAAAATGCTTAGTCAATACTGCACTCTGTTAGTATGACCTGCTGTATGGCAACAGTTTGGATAACTATCTGAATTACTGTATTGAAATGCAGAAGGCTGCGCTTCTTATGATTGCCATATATCCTTTCAAAAGTTCAAATTTACACATTACTGTATGTGGGATATTGATTGAAAGAGACTGTTTCAAAATGTTTGAATTATTGAGGATATGGTCGATCTCCCAATATTTATCTGAACCCTTCAGCCATTGTAAGGCCATGATTAACAATATGGTCCTCAATAGTGGCTCTTATTTGATCTGATATGCGCCTCTGTCCTTGGCCTCTTCTGCTTCTTCATCTGTGTTGCCTCTGTATCCTTCCACCATGCATCCTTACTCCTAATCCTCTATTCTGTTGACCCTGATCGTTGTCCTCTGTCTATATATGCTTTCCAATTGAAGGTTCATGAGATGCACCTTTAAGCTATTTCAGAGAACTAGTATATAATTGGTTGATCCATATTCTCTTCATTAGTGAAAGTCAAGATTCACTTGCACAATTAATGGCAAATTTACAAAAAGTCTAATAGAAATGTGTAGAAAATATGTTTGACAGTTTATGACAACTAGATCAACCATTTCACATCTAATGACTTATACCATGAACTAATGACTAGATGATTTGAGGGGCAAAACTATTGCATGAATGTACCAAAGCAATCTCAATTTGTTCAAAAGAATGAGAATCTGCTTTTGTGATGTGCACAAGTGACTAGATGATGCGGAGGTTGAACATTTTAGAAAATGTCACTGTGGCAATGGAAATAGCGTACTGGAAATCAAGACTGTCTTTATTTTACAAAATGTACTTTTGTTAAAGATGTTAATTCTTATTCTAAATGCACTGCCTGAAATTTCTTTATAATTAGGGTTAATAGCTGCTGGACCGGATGGCTGTTTGTAGGAGCTGGATTACCCCCCACCTGTTGCAAGTCGTGTGTCTATGGTGTATTGATTATGTGCTTTTGTTGCTGGGGTGTTTTTCCTGTTCTCACACTGTACTCCCAGGAGCATAGTCTGGGGGTTATTTTTTTCTCCCCTCCTTCCTCATGTTTAAGCTGTATTTCTTCCTCAATTCCCTGTCTTCCTGTCCTGTCCACCCCCCTGTCATATTGTATAGTATGTATGTTTGTGTATGGACAGGTTGATGGCTAATTTCGCTGGTACTTGTGACTAGTGACAATAAAGGACTACTACTACTACTTGACAATGAAAATATTATTTAATTCCCTTCTGCTTACCTTTTGGTGATTATTCCCATATTTAAGAATTTCAATACATCTTGTGTAACTGTGTACTGTAAATAAACAAAGACAGCTAGTAATGTAATTAAAATAATTATAGATATAATATAGTGCATAAACCACTGAACCAAATTTCAGGTACTTATTAAAAGTTTAAAAACACTGCATAGTTTTCTTTTCATAAATAAAACATAGATTAATTAAAGTTATTAAACATAATCAGTCAAGATCAGTGAGTGATTTCTTTTGTTTTTTGTTCTTTGATTAAAGGGGGGTCCAATGCTGTTAAAGATATTTGCTTGAGTTGGATTCTCATGCTAAACATGGCCAAAGTTTCACAGAATGATTTGGATGTATAACAGAGTATTTATGTGCTAAATACACACTTCCGGCCCATATAGCAAAACTTTTCTGGCACAGCTCCGGGCCACACAATCACTTTTCCCTCGGCCCAAGTACCACAAAGAATGACAGCCCTGAAGTGGCCCCGAACTGGATTAAAGAAAAGGGCCACACATGGGCCATAATCTCAGGGTTCATTCATTCATATGTTATAAAATGGATAAAAATGTTTTTTAATGATAAAATAGAGCTTGTTTTATCAAAGACAACACTTAATATCTCATATCAAAGCAAAGTTGTTTTTCAGTGACACATGCATGTTTCGTAAGGTTTCAAAGTTGTGTCTCCACTTTTTGTCAACACTGTCAGACATTCATTAAAATGTAAAATCAGGGAATATGAGGGGCAGCTGTCACTCTAAATGCCCCCCTTGCCACAATCCTCCTCTGCAGAGTACATCAGCCAGACAGGCTCTGGTCAGTTTTATAGTTTTAGAATATTTTAAATTCTAATTTGAATATTTCCTGTGTCACAACCATGATATGGCAACACCATCTTCCAATTTCTGAGGAAATTATTTGAAATATTTCTCATTTTATTCTCCTGAAGCAGGTTCTATTAGCATCTAACATCAACAGAAACAAATAAAATAAACTGGCTACTACATGAACTCCATTTGTTTTGGGAAAGAAATGCGAACTTTGTCAACACCGTCAGATGTCACCAACATAAGATTTTGTGTTCCAATAACATATCAAAATACTTAAATGTGACTCTTGAATACAAGCTTTATAAACGATAACATACTCACCGCTTGTTGTGTTTGTTTTAATACAGTAATTGATTGATTCAATATATTTTATAGTAAAAATTCAGGTTTTCGTCACCACCGTCAGAAGAATATTTTGATAATATTTCATTCTACTGTTCTCTTTATTTATTAATTTCGGGTGCGTTGATAGAGTTTAATCTGTTTGATGATCCATCACGTTGTTCTGTTGTCACATTTACTGGTTGCGCAGCAATTTGGGAAGCACTGCCACCTACAGGTGCATTTCGCAACTGCAGCGTATGAAATACCGAATTGAGCAGAATTATGATATCGTACCGTTTGAAATATAATATATACCGCACATCCCTGCAGCCTACGCATC
Organism: Barbus barbus; assembly: GCF_936440315.1. Lineage (NCBI taxonomy): Eukaryota > Metazoa > Chordata > Actinopteri > Cypriniformes > Cyprinidae > Barbus > Barbus barbus. Next base: position 3,907,177 of record NC_136730.1, read on the forward strand.
AAAAATGAAAAGAAAGACCTTATTGCACAAAGGCTCTTATTGCATGTTATGCTTATTAAACAGTCATTTTATATATATCGCACGTACTCTGTTTATACTATGGAGCGGCAGTACATTTTACAAGATCAGATGCTTGTCAGTGGTGCTCAGGATCTGTAAAACATTCGCTATCATCCTCAGTCATCTCTCCTTACTCTGTGTATAGGGTAAGTAAAATCGTGTGTACTGTAATGTAACAGGCTAACCGTGTTCCTTTAGTGGCTCGCATTATTTTATTAGAATGCGTCATTTGCTTTCAGTGCCTTTCTGAATACAGACACCAACCCATCCCTGAATTTCACATCCCCTGCACAGCCTGGAACAGAACATTTATTTCCATGATATGCCATTTTCGCTGTTGTCCTCGCTTGTTTCTTCACAGTACCTGCAGAACTTCTGATGATTCGGCTGGAGGCTGGCCGAGAACATGGGCGGCAGGTTTATGCAAATGTTGGTGGCGTAACTATTAGTGATCCTGACTGTAACGTAACAGTCAGTGTTATGTTCTGATTCGCCTATTTTTCAGTGGTCTTTTTTATTCACGAGATTTAACATAAGAAGGAGGAAACTATGGTGTTTGAGGCTCACTGCATGTCATTTCCATGTACAGAACTCTTATTATTCAACTATAAAGACAGTTCTCCATTCTATGGCACCTTTAAGTAATTTAATTTTAATTCATAGTGTTTATATTATCTTCAATTAATAATATAGTCAATTAAACATTGCAACATACCTGTCATGGAATAGGTCTATGTTTACCTTTCAGATAATTCTGTCATTGGTTGTTGAATTATTCAGCTACTAAACTACTAAAACATTTTTAAACAGTCAATGTAATATTTTGCATGACACTTTAAATATGTATGGAACTTATACTATTAACTTGTATATCAAAAAAATGCTGTAAAAAATGCTTAAAGTAAATTCCCCTTGTTCTTCAAATAAGATGTAGGGTATATCAGCTGTGTGATATTCATGTATAAGATAATACTTCACAAAGCCATATTGAAGAGCATTTATTAATATGATGTGAAGTCCAAAAACAATCATTTGTGAACATTAGAAACACAATTCATATTTAAAGTCATCTGCTGGATTGATTAATCTTCCACTCGCCACATTTCAGCTAATTTCTCCACTGAATGTGTGACAGTGTCCAGGTAAGAACACCTGCACAGAAGCAGAATTAATTATTATTTTCTCACACACACACGCACTCACACACACGCACGGACACAGACACAGACATGTTGGTTTTTGTGGTTTATGGGGACTCTCCATAGGCGTAATGGTTTTTATACTGAACAAACTGTGTGTGCTATTGCCCTACACCAACCCTACACCTAAACTTAGCCCTCACAGGAGACTTTGTGCATTTTTAGATTTTCAAAAAAACACCATTTAGTATGTTTTTAAGCCTTTTGAATTACGGGGACATAGGCAGTGTCCTCATAAACCACCTTCATATTGTTATACCTCTGTCATACCCATGCATACAAATTTGTGTCCTCATAAACCACATAAACATGCACACACACACACACACACATATCTACTTTGTGTGCATATATATGCAAAGGAATATTTTTTTTTTTTGTCATAATTTAATTCTTTCTTTTAAAAAATGACAGGATAATTTGAGCCTGTGGGGAAGTTTGTTTTTGTTTTAATGTCCAAGGACTCATGATTCTTGTGTCTGAACAACAGACAAATCCAAAAAGTATCACATGTGTTGGGCTTTAGGAAATGATACTGTCAGGCTGTTAGCATTATGTTAGCTCTAAACTGCTGGATGATTTTTTATTTTTTTTTTAAATATGAGCCAAAAGTCCTGGGGTAATTTGAGCCAGTGGCTCACTCCTACTTATTATTATAAAGTATCATTTTACTGTAATTTTACATTATATTTAATTAATTTTAGACCAAACGCTCTTGATTTTTTTCTTTGTATAGGATTTGATTTTGTTCAGAAAATTTGAAACAGGCCTTGTTTATGAAAACTAACCATTGAAATTTTTATGAAATTGTATTTCCGTGCAACATTTATAAGTGGGATGTTGAGTATTAAACCTGTTATATAAGGTTAATTGCAGTCTGTTTTTATTTTATATTTTTTTAAATTCTTCAATTTGAACTTTATTTTGGTCTAAAATTCAAATAATTAAAATGCCTTCAGATTTGTGAACTCTATCTTTTAATAAAGCTATTAAAAAGTCATCCAACCACCCATTCTATTATGCAAACCTCTTGTCTCTTATACAGGTTTGGAACGACATGAGTAAATGATGAAAAAAAAAATCAGTTTTGGGTAAACTATCCCTTTAAGTAAAACAAATACAAGTAAAAAACCTACAAATACAAGTAAAAAGTCCTCAAAGTTAACTTAAACTTAAGTTTGACTCACAAAAATAATCACATCTGCTAATTTAAATTCACATAGCCTACTCTTTTTCTACAATAGCCTAAGTGGAAAGAGCTGGCTTACCCGCACAGAGAAGCTGATAGACGGGAAACGAGACTGTAGTTGCTGCTGCACTTGTAGTTGAAGCCGTGGTCATCGTGGCTGCTGTTGAAGCTGCTGCGGTGGTTGCGCTTGAGGCTGGATTGGCAGGCACTGGAGATGCTGTAGATGCTAGAGATGCTGGAGACACTGCAGATTCTGCAGACGTCGAAGATGTTACTGTTGTGGAAGTGCAGTGACATCCATTGAAGAGCAGGAGAGCAGTTACAGCAAAGAGAATCAAATGCTTCATCTTCCTTTGGGAAATAAACAATATGTTGAACCACACTGAACAGAATTTGTTTTTGATAGATAATATAATTCCACTGCTGATATTATTGAATCATAATGCACTGTAGCTGGTCTCATAGTAATCACAATTGGTAAAGCTATCCACCTTATTGGGCAAGTTGACTTCCGATTTATTAGCCGATGTAAGTAAATAGCTAAAGGGGAAAACTACTTGTGCTACTAACCAGGGTGTTTATAATTAATTAAGATACTTTGAGAATAAATAACAGTTTTTCAACAATAAGCAGCATAACGGACTGTATTTGTACAGTTAAAATAACTGGAAGCCTGGCAAATTCTTAAAAATGGCTGCACCAATCTTACATAAAATCTTAAAATCTTACATTAAATCTTATTACGTAAAAATAAGATTTAGCATACAATAAAAGTACAGTTATGCAGTTATACAGTTCACATGATTACTGTTGTAATATATAAGCATATAGGCCTGTCATCACATGTTGGCACCCTTGTGTTTGCTGTAATGAAAATATTATTTATCTTGTTTCAAAATATGAATTACCGTAGTGGGTGCTTTTATCGTCTTCTTTCTTCTGATTAAACGGTTCTAGAAAATAATGTCAGTGTTAATCATCCACAGGGAAACTGCTTCTGCTTTTCTGCTTCATATATGTATATAATATTAGTGTAATATTAGAGAAGGTTAACTTACCTGCTCTCTGTGTCGTTGTCACATCAGTTGGTCCGTCGGTGAGGTTTATAGGTGTTTGTGTTAGCAGTCAGATCTCTGATCTCTGTGGAAACCCCTCTCTGACCTGCTGGGTAATTGTACGTTTCGATGAAGAACGGGATTGTGTTTCAGCGCTTCCACTTATTGTTCTTCTGTTAGAGGTGATTTCAGCCCTCTAGGAACAAACAGAGCTGTGTATCAACACTGACCACATCAGACACACGAGTAACCATGGTCCAGATTTCTAGATAGAGAGAAAATTAAACTATTACAGGAGTGGCTCACAATCTCCCAAGTAACATTTTGTTGTCATCTGACCCCAGACTACATCTAAAAATAGACTAGGTTTACAGTGTTAAACAGCGATTACTTGTGAAAGCTCAAACTCAGTAAAATCAGCATTAACATCTAATCATTTTAAAGAGAAATGTGGTTAATATGAAACACTTTTGGGGGATGCTTTCTTATGAGCATTTAATATGAACTGTAGTAAAAACAAATCATTGAAGAAATATACCCTAAATACACTTTACAATTTCAGAAAATGTGAACATTCATTTTGATAATGACAAAAAAAGTAATGCATTAACTGCCAAATACATATGCACATATTTTAATAATCGGTTAGAAAACACTCTCTTAGATATTAAGCATAAATTAAAAGACACAAAATATAAAACATGTTCACTGTACATGCATGACAAGCACATTTTTAAAAGTGCAAATATTTCACGTATTTATTCATTTATTCCTGATGAGTTGCATTTTAAGAATCCTCAATTAAAATTAAGTGACATATTAAAATCAGATTGTCACAGGACCACATCAAATATTTGACATGACCAAAAAGTACATATGAAAATAAGACTCAAATAACAGTGTCATTTTGATCCCTTTAATTACTTTTTTTCCAGTTGTTCATAGTATTACACAGAGAAATGATCCACACAATTAATTTTGATTGCATTCTGTAACAATGTTTTTTTATTATTATTATTTTTTTGTTAATTACATTATTTTCTTTTTTAGTACTAAAGCTAAAAAAGTTACACAAGAACTAGCACACTGACGCAAATCTACTTCACAGAAAATAAAAGGGTTTTATCATTGAGGAGAGTTAAAAATAAAAATGGACACACATTTACATTCACACCGTCCCTACACACGCCACGACCTGATCCATTCCTTTCCCCATATTTTTATTTCATTGTGTCATTATTCTCAAATTAATATGGTTATTTCTCTATATATTTGGTAAAATGTTCAGATTCCATCTATTTGTATTTTTGGTAAAGGCTCCTTTGAATCTGGGATGATCTTGCAGTCTTTACGCTGAACACAATTATCAATATTCCAACATCTCAACATAAACTTTCCATTAAAAAGAAAGAAGAAAAATACCACGTTTCCCATTTACACACCCAATAAAGCCAACGTTCTGTCACGAATGATAGAAAAAGTCTCTACGAACACTGGATGAACTCTCCAATTAACGTTGATTAGCCTTTATTGTCATTTTCAGGGCAGTGTTTTGCTGAAAGTGATTATTACAATGCATTTGCAGTTGTGAGGTTTTGGTCTATGTTGTTACTGGCAAGTGTTAGCAATCATGTTAAAAAATATTGTAAAAATGCAGTGATTTCGGTATTCTTTCGAGCGCTCTATATAACAAATCTTCTATTTGTTTAAAGTTTAAACATTGCAGCTACGCTAAACTGCTAATCTCAATGACTTGCCGATTAGAAGAGCTCTTGGAGCTAATGGCTAAACCCTGTTGGCAGTGAAGGGGCTGGTTAATCAGCAAAGTGAATTTGACACAAGCGCTTTGAAGTGTCATTCTTCTGAACAAACGCGCACGTATCCCCTTACTAAGTTAAAGCACCACACGCACGCTCAGACATGTCCACACATTCTGTTTCACTCTGTGTACAAGTCACTATGGTTCAGCATTAGATCACATCATGGCTTTAAGTACACTTCAAACCAGAGCTAAAGCTCTCAAGTTACGTTAAACCATTCATATAACAAACGTCACCATCACCATGAGTCCACCTCAACGTTTCCAACCAAACACTTCTACTAACAGAGTTAGTCACAACAAACTACTGTGGTCTTACCATGGCATCGGTGACTAAACTATAGGCCTTTGCTATATACTACAGTACTAGGTGGTTACCATATTTATACTGTAGCCTACAATGCTATTGTCCTCCAAAGTACTTCAAAAAATACCATGGTACATGTCCCCAAATCTAAGGTAGTCTACACATCCAAAAACTCACAACACACTCTCACGTCAGTGCGTCAGTATTTTATGTTTTGGCGAATTGGTGGCTAATTGTGTACGTTTGTACGATCTACCCACTTTAGAGGCTTATTTCTACTCTGGTTATATACAAATCATATCGTATGAATTCCTACGAAATCACCAACTCGTTTATTGAGAGCGCACTGTAGATTAATTACTGTTTATAAATCAGCATTTGCTTGAATAAACACCATTATTATTCATCCTGCATGTATTTTATTTCTTAAACTAGTAGTTGAGGTGATTTCTTTATAACTGGACTTATGAATGTGTTTACATGTGGGATTTTGCACCAGTTATGATCATGTAAATGCCCACCATACTCTCCTGACAGTCTGTAAGTACTTCACAACTTGGCGAATTGAATTCCAAATATCGCACGAATCAATTTGTTCAAATTTGCAAACATATTAATAGGTACGCTGTCTTGTTTTGTTGGCTCATTTATGATACACAAGCAGAACAATTTTTTGTTTCTTGTTCATAAAACTAGAAAACATTTAATTTAATAACTGGAAAAAGGATGTCAAAGTCTCATGTAGGCTTAACTGCTGACATATTTTCTTGTGGTATCTTTTATTTAGTGATTTGCAGAGATGTGTTTTACAAATTAGCTGATTTCTATTGGTTATCAGCATTTTGTTGGACACACACTCACTGATGGAAGCACTTCTACCAATCTTGCCCTCACCTGAAGGTCAACTTGAAATCGACTTTATTACTTTCTTGATTCCTGTTTCTGCTCTTACTCTAAGCGATCCATTGTGCGCGTTAGTCTTCGTTAACTTCAAACAACTTTCCTTTTCTTTTATTCCTAACCACCATCATACAGACAGCTTTTCACCATCTAATCAATTCCTGACAGATTAATCCCCGTCCATTGTTTACGTCCGATTTCTATGAAAATACATCACAGATATAAATGTGAACCTCATGTCACTTGACGTCAAAACAACGATTCCTGTGACTTTCTGGTTGTTGTTATATATTTAAGACCACACATTCACGCTCTCAGCGAAATAAAAATAAACGTAAAATCCTTAAAAAAAGTTAAAATTATAGGCTGATTCTGGCATGCATTTCAGAACAGGCAAATACCCCAATGGCCCCAACCCCGCAACAAAACAAACAAACAAACCATATATAATTACAGTATTTTTCTTTCTCGTTTTATAGCTTTTTCATTAAGGGCAAATGGAAGACATGAGGTGGCTGTCATCTACAGAGACGAGTACTTCGGCCTAAAACTTTCACCGACAATACTGCACCCCTCTCACAGCAGCAGGATTGTATAACAGAAAAAAATAATACAGAATACAAAAACACACCAAAAAATTATAATCACAAAGAAGTTGATAGACACACATTATGAGCTTATATACTCTTTTCTCTATTCTTTTGTTTAGAAATTCAACATTTAATTAAGAGAAACATCATTATTTATATTTTAAGTGACTCTTGTCGTTATTAATAATCAGTATTCATATTAGAAGTATTACTGTTGGTTAATACTACATTTGGGTCTCACTAAAGGCCCCGGCCCATGTCACAGAGTTATCATCTGCCTGACGGGTCAGTGAAGGGAGGGAGAGAGTCGTCATCATCCGTCTGTCGTCACACGAAGCCTTTCATCCGTCCATCTCTCTCCCCCTCTCCGGCACTCCTCAGCACGACACCTCCATGTTATGGGACGGGCTCGGCGGGAGCTGTCCGCCTTGAGAGCTCTGGGACAGCGTGCGGGATCGGGAGCGCGAGCCCTCCATGGAGTAGGAGGACGAGAGCGAGGTGGTGCGCGAGCGCGAGAGACGTGTCATGCAGGACGACGCCACTGAGAGAGGAAGAGAAGCGGGGCAAACGTCAGAGAACAAACAGAAGAAGAAGCCAAAAAACAAGGAACAAACAAACAGTTAGGTCTAAATAAATATGTGAGATGCAAACTCAGAATTCCGTAAAATGCCCAAAATTCCAAGATGCAAATTCCGAATTTTAGTTTTTTTAAAAAGCAACAGCATAAATAGAAATAACACTTCTGTCAGCAATGTTTTTCCACTTGCTCTAGTGAATCTGGTTAACCAACCCAGACAGCAACCAGTGTCGGCCCAGATCCACACTATGTTCGCTTCTGGGAATGGCTTAAACATTCTGTTTACTGATAATGAGACGAAAAAACATTGCTGTGTTATTACTACAGTTGAAAAGTTTGCAGTCGGCTAGATGTTTGTGAAAGAAGCCTCTTCTTCTCATTAAGGCTGCCTTTATTTGATCAGAAATACAGTAAAATTAGGAATTTTGTGAAATATGATTACAATTTAAAAACCATTGTTTGTTGTTTTAATAGTAATATGTAATTTATTTCTGTGATCAGAGTCTTTGTTCAAAACAACAGCATTTAATTGAAACAGAAATATTTTGTAATATTATAAATGTCTTTTGATCAATTTAATGCATCCTCACTGAATAAAAGTACTAATTTCTTTCAAAACCAAATGTACATTATTTTTTTTAAATGATATTTTTCAATAATAAAACACAGTCAGGTCACTCACTGTATCCCATGCCTTGAATGAAGTACTTGAACGCTTCTGTCAGTTTGCTGGGCTGTAGACACACATTTCATTTACACACTGCACAGATTTTGATATTTTTATCAGTATTGATAAATACTGATGTGATGTGACTTACCTGAGTCAGCTGTGGCATCCCGCCGGCATCAGCCATCTGAATGAAAACACAGAGTTCATGTGAAACTGCACTTGCTTTTTGTGACATAAACTGATCTGATTTTCTAATAAAATAATTTTAAGATGATTAAATGAACAAGTTATTCAAATTAAATGACCCTTTAGTAATATGTTATGTGTATTTTTGCTCTTCTTTTGATTGTATGCATGTCCAAAATCCAAACCTTGAGAAACGAGGTCGTGGTTGGATCTAGTTTGCTGTTGCAATCCACCTAGTGGACAGAAACAGACGTGCAGTTTGTGGGTGTCCGTGGATAAATGTTTTATTTTTTTGACTGACTGACTTAAAGACTTACAGCAGCTTCCTCATACGGAGCCTGATCACCGACCACCAACATCACAGGACATCTGAAAGACACAGACATGTGAGGAGACGCCAAAAGAGAGACGTCTATACGAGAGAATGGCTTTATTTGTCATCATTCTTACTTGAACGTGTTATTCCTGTCGATGTTCAGATCTCTGCGCCTGCAAGGCAGAAAGAAAAACAAAAGTTTGATTATTAAGGTGCTCAAATTGTATTTCTTTTATTGTGTTGTATCACGTGTGGATTTTCTTGCCAATAATAACATGTGCATTGCATCACATCTTAATTGCATGGAATTGATAGTTATGGATGAATCACTTTTTAATGCAAATTGAAGTGTATTTTTGAGCATTTAAACTTGCATAATTGATTCTAATATTCACATTTTAACAGCCAGAAGCATACAGTGATGCAAGTATAAAACATTGCTGAATCAGCGTTTTCTTGGCGAATGCGTGTGGTTTTACCCCTGGTAGCTCTTCCAGAAGAGTTCGATGTTGATGAGGTTTGGCGCTTTAGCGATTCTCTGTTTGTGAGTTTGAATGAGCTCTGTGTTTGCCGACATCTCTTCCTGAAAACAAACAAATACACACACGACAAATCTTCATAATGGATGGCATTATACAAAATGATTACACTGTTCCCTGAAATACTTGATTCTGATTGGTCAGTCACATTATGTTGTAGTCAAATTTTTCTGAGTAATGATGTTAAACTGTAGAAACTGACCATTTTCCCCACATGTTTTGGAAATAGCCCAACCTGTAAAGTCTTGCCTTACGTAGCTGTTAGTACAGTCAGCCATTCATTATCAGAAGAAAAAAATATAGATATATCTACCTCAGGTTGATTCGAAGTGTTCTGCTTTACACATACATATATAGAGAGACAAACACACACACACACACACACACACACACCTGACTGAACAGGTGACTCAGGATTTGGTCTGAGAGGGAAGATGTCAGATTGGAGAGCTGCAGAAGAAACACAAGCAGTTTGAGTCATTTTTGGATACATATTGCCTGTTATTAATCAGGCAGGGACTTCATATGCAGCTGACAGACCTACCTTATGGGCGGCCCAGTCCATCCAGCCTCGTCCGTTTGTGTCAACGTTGATCAGAACGAGCCCTTCCACGGCGTCAGGGTTAGTCAGCTGTGAGAGAGAAGGTTAGAAGAGAAGAGAGGATATAAAACAGCGTTCAGTGAATATTTAAATAATTTAAAGGATTCACAGCCATTTTTTTTTCAGTTCGAAACACAGGCAAAATGATGCAGCCTTCATTGTTGGGCAAAATCTGAGGCAGTAATGCAGGGTCCCTTCGTGAATAAGGTGAAATGCACTGTGATAAGCTTAATGAAATGTTAATGGAGTTTATTTTGAGAGTTTTTCAGTTTTACTGTACTGTATATTTAAACAGTCTGTAAAGTGAAATAATATT